>NC_134326.1:2740126-3040126 GCF_964195595.1 Calonectris borealis
CACAATAGGACAATGACATATAAGAACAATCTTAAAACATATTGCCCCAACTCCTCCCTTCTTCCCGGCTCAACTTCAGTCCCGATTTCTCTACCTCCTTCCCCTGAGAGGTGCATAGGGATGGGGAATGGGGGTTGTAGTTAGTTCATCACACCTTGTCTCTGCCACTCCTTCCTCCTCACACTCTTCCCCTTCTCCAGCGTGGGGTCCTACCAGTGGGAGATAGTCCTTTATTAACTTCTCCAACTGAGTACTTTCCACAGGCTGCAGATCTTCACAAACTGCTCCAGCGTGGGTCCTTTCCACAGGGTGCAGTCCTTCAAGAATGGACTGCTCAAGTGTGGGTCACCCACAGGCGACACAGGTCCTGCCAGAAGACTTGCTCCAGCGTGGGCTCCTCTCCATAGGGCCACGTGTTCTTCCAAGAGCCTGCTCCAGCATGGCCACAGTCTCCTTTGGGGCACATCCACCTGATCCAGCGTGGTGTCCTCCATGGGCTGCAGGGTGGATATCTGCTCCACCATGGACCTCCATGTGCTGCAGGGGGACAACCTTCATCACCATGGTTTTCATCAAGGGCTGCATGGGAATCTCTGCTCTGGCACCTGGAGCACCTCCTTCTTCATTGACCTTGGTGTCTGCATAGTTGTTTCTCTCACGTATTCTCACTCCTCTCTCCCAGCTGCTGTGGCACAGCAGGTTTTAACCCTTCTTAAATATGTTATCACAGAGGTGCTACCACCGTCACTGATTGGCTCAGTTTGGCCAGTGGCGGGTCCATCTTGGAGCCAGCTGGAACTGGCTCTGTCATACGTAGGGGAAGCTTGTGACATATTCTCACAGAAGCCACCCCTGTGGCCCCCCTGCTACCAAAACCTTGCCATGCAAACCAAATACACAAGACAGAGACTTTGATATACTTCTGTTTCTCTAAAAGGTCACTGAATGAAATGCTCTTTTCCCTGTAGCCAACATATAGCCAAAAGTTGGATACTGTCCGTGGTGCAACTAAAGGCTGTGAATGCAGAGCCGGGAAGGTGAGAGGCTGCTTTGAACCATGAAAACAGGTGGGTCAATGTGGTTTTGGCTGAGCAATGGTTTGATTTCGTGCCTGGTGCCAAGGCCTGTGCCATTTCTGCTGTGATCCTGGATTCCCTGTCCTGAAAGGCAATGGTAGTCCTCCAATCATAAAGTTTTTGAGCATAAATGTGTACCTAGAATGATGATGCATAGGTAGAACAGCTCATAATTCCTGCGTGAAAGCTCCTTTATCCATCTCTATCTCCCTGGAATGTCGTGATGTACAGTTTCTTCACAGTTGTAATTACACTTTCTTTCAGGCTTTTGTTTCCTGGACAGTCGTGGTTCCTTTTCCCCATTTCTGGACAGTGCTCTTGCATTTGAAACTATGAGTGTTTTTTTGCAGCAAATACTTCAGCCATGTAAAGACAGAATTTTATGTGTGAAGAAAACGAAGCAGAAGCTAAACGAGAATCTCTTCTATTTTCTCTAAGCTTGAGAAAGAGGCCCATGATGAGATGTTTACATTTACAGCATTTAATACAGTAGGGAGGTTAACAGGCCACATACTAAAAAAAAAAAGATGGGAGCTAATGACTATTTCATAAACTGAACCCCCCTACCACATAGTCCAGAGTAGGAGTTTAAGGTCGCACTTGAGCTTGAGACCTCAGTGACTTCCAGGTACTCTCAGGGATTAATTTCAACACCCGCAGTGAAGACCGAGACGTCCTCCCCGTGACTTTCCTCTGATAACATTCTCTCTTTTGCTTGTCTATTTTTTTTTTCCTTTTTCTGTTCCTGGTCTCCTATGTATGTAGGTTTATTTATAAGTAGCATTGTGTGTTAGTGCCTCTTGCTCGTGCTACAGCTGGAGGTGATGTAGGAGATGTGAGGGTACATACAGCAGATGTGAGGGTACATTTGTGTTATGTTTTTGGTAGGGAGAGGAGATGAAAGCATGACTATAGTAGAAGTCACATCTCTGTGGAAGAGTGTGTGTGAGAAAAGAGGGGAGGAGATTCCACCTAAGCCACCAGTTTGATTACCCATTCTCTCTTGTTTGACTGCTCCTCTTTTACTTTGCCCATTGCGCACTCATGTGCTTTAGAATCTTCTGTTTCTTCTGAGAATGGTGGTAAGCAGAGAAATGTCCCTCCCTTCTTGGTGTGATCGTGTTGCATCGTCATCCCATGCTATGTTTTGGCAATTATGAGGGTCAGAAGCAAACCTGCAAGTAGTGTAGGGTTGGAGAGGAGACTCGGGGGAGATCTGTTGGTGGGGGGGCCATAGAAGAACAGATTCTTTTCTCTGCTTGTCATAGTTACTCCCTTAGGCACACGGTTGTGGTACCATGCAATTTGAGTTCCTTCTGCTCAATAAGTTTGGCCTAAGAAATTCCGTTCATGTCTGCATGTTTCTAATTCTTGCCTTGCTTGTTGATATGAGCTAGAGCTCGACCTCAGGGTGTCTGATGAAATGGGGAAGGTCACATCTGCTCCAACTGTCTGAGTGCAGAGGCAGCTCCCGTAGACACCTTTGATGTTTACAGCTGTGAAGAGGAAGGCTTTCTAGGCCTGCGTGTGCTCCCAGAGGCACACTTGTCTGTAGGGAAAGAAAGCAAAACCATCTCTAGTGCAGTCCTCGAAGTGCAGAGTGGCAGCCCAGCCCAGCCAAGGTTTCCATGAACTGACTAGGGGTCAGTGGGAGATCGCATGCACGGTGCCCCTCACACGGTCCCCCATAACATGATGGCCACTCAATTGGAGAGACATGGGTTTGACAGATGGACTGTTAGATGGAGAAGGAACTGGCTGCATGGCTGCATCCAAAGAGTTGCAGTCAATGGCTTAATGTCCAATTGGAAACCATAACATATGGTGTTCCTCAAGGATCCATACATGGACCAATACTATTTAATATGGATGAATAATATCTTCATCAATAACATAGATAGTGAAACTGAGTGCACCCTCAGCAAGTTTGCAGATGACACCAAGATGAATGGTGCCGTTGACTCACTAGAGGGAAAAGATGCCATCCAGAGGGACCTTGACAGGCTGGAGGATTGTTGCTCATGTGAACCTCATGAAGTTCAAAAAGGCCAAGTGCAAGATCCTGCATGTGGGTCAGGGCCATCCCCAGTTTCAGTACAGACCGGGGGATTGAGAGCAGCCTTGCAGAGAAGGACCTGGGGGTAGTGGTGGGTGACAACTGGGACATGGGCTGACAATGTGCACTTGCTGCCCAGAAAGGCAATTGTATCCTGGGCTGCATAACAAGTAGCGTGGTCAGCAGGATGACGAGGTGGTCCTCCCCCTCTATTCTGCTTTTGTGACACCCTACCTGGAGTACTGCATGCAGCTCTGGGGCCCACAGTCCAAGAAGACATGGACCTGTTACAGTAAGTCCAGAGAAGGACCATGAAAATGGTCAGAGGGCTGGAGCATCTCTACTGTGAAAAAGGGCTGAGAGAGTGGATGTTCTTCAGCCTGGAGAAGAGAAGGCTCTGGAAAGACCTGCACTGACTAGGGGTCAGACACCTGGTTGCCTTTCTATCTGTTCTTAAATGAGCAAAAGGAAGAAAGGCAGGGAAGATGGAAACCCTTTACAGCTCTGGCATGACAGGATTGCAATGACTTTTGCTTCATTCTGTTTATGATTATGTATTGATTACTCCCACACGAATATTTCCTTCTTGATATTCATCCCAAGTAAGGATAGCAGAATTGAGAATAAAATCTTCCACACCTATGAAATTGTGTATTGCTCTTATACTTCCCTTCAGATTTTATTAAGGGCAGCTTTATTACTCTGCCACGAATATTTACTACTGACTGTTCATTGTGAGTCAAGGAGATGACCTAAAAGTACCCGACAGCGTGTCTGGTTTAAACGCCTTGGGAGCTGCATTAAGCAAGTGCCTCCGAGTATTCCGCATTAGAATAAGGAATATTCCTGATTTTAATAAAAGAGAGACCCCAGAAATGCAGCCCCGCAGCAACGGCCGAAGCCCGCGCCACTGAGAGCGCGGCCATCAGCCGGCTGCGGTGGCGTCGCGGCGCCTCCGGGTGCCGCTGTTGGCCGACGCGGAGCGGCGCCGGAGCCGGCGCCGGAGCCGCCGCAGCGTCCTGCCTCCGCAGGCTGCTCGCTCGCACGGCGCCGGCCAGAGCGGCAGCGGCACGGGCAGCAGAGGCGAGAGGCGGCGCGGCGCGGGGAGCAGCGGCATCCGAGCCGGCGCCGAGCTCGCTGCCCTCCGGCGGCCCCAGCGCTCGCTGCGGAGCGTGGCTGGAAGGAGCGAGGGCAGCGGCAGCGGCAGGAGGGAGGAGCGCGGCGAGCGCTGCCGAGCATGGCGGGCAGGCAGAGGCAGAGCCGCGGGCGAGCGGCCGGGCGAGTGGTGCTGCCCGCTTTGCTGCTGTGCTTGTGGTGCCGGGCGGCGGCGGAGCGGATCCGCTACGCCATCCCCGAGGAGCTGGGCAGAGGCTCGCTGGTGGGGCCGCTGGCGCGGGACCTGGGGCTGAGCCCGGCGGAGCTGCCGGCACGCAAGCTGCGGGTGGCGGCTGCCGCTAAAAGGCAGCTGAAATACTTCACGGTGAGCGGGGAGAGCGGGAACCTGTACGTGAGCGAGAGGCTGGACCGGGAGGAGATGTGCGGCGAGTCGGCGTCCTGCTCCGTCAGCTTCGAGGCGCTGGTGCAGAACCCGCTGAACGTTTTCCACGTCGAGGTGGCCATCCAGGACGTCAACGACAATTCCCCGACCTTCAGCAAGGCTGCTCTGCACCTCGAGATCGGTGAATGGACGCTTCCCGGGGCGCGTTTTCCGCTGGAGATGGCCCGAGACGCCGACGTGGGCAGCAACTCGCTGCTGACTTACCAGCTCACCGGCAACCCGTCCTTCACTCTGGCCGTGAAGGAGAGCCCCGATGGAAGCAAGCAGCCGGAATTAGTGCTGGAGAGAGCGTTGGACCGGGAGAAGCAGAGCTCCTTTGAGCTGGTGCTGACGGCGGTGGATGGCGGGGACCCCGTGAGGTCCGGGACTGTCCAGGTTCGCGTCAACGTGACGGACGCCAACGACAACGCGCCCGTGTTCGGCAAAAGCGTCTACGAGGCGCGAGTGCGGGAGAATGTGCCGGCGGGGTGGCTGGTGCTGCGGGTGCGAGCCACGGATGCGGACGCGGGCTCCAACGGGCGGGTCTCCTACTCCTTCGGCAACGTCCCGGACGGCGTCCGCGCCTTGTTCAGCGTCGAGAGCGACAGCGGCGAGGTGAGGACGGCGGGGCCCCTCGACTTCGAGGAGAAGAGCAAATACAGCTTCAGCCTGGAGGCGAGGGACGGCGGCGGTCTGGTGGCTCACTGCAAGGTGCAGATAGACATCACGGACGAGAACGACAACGCGCCCGACATCACGCTGCTGTCGGTGTCGAGTCCTGTGCCCGAGGACGCGCCGTCCGGCACGGTGGTGGCCCTGGTGAACGTGAACGACCCGGACTCCGGGGAGAACGGTCAGGTGTGGTGCGAGCTGTCGGGTGAGGCGCCGCTGTCGATCGTGGCGTCGTCGGGCGGCTCGTACAAGGTGGTGACGGCGAGCGCGCTGGACCGGGAGCAGGCGGCCGAGCACCGGGTGACGGTGGTGGCCAGGGACCGGGGCAGCCCGGCGCTGTCCAGCCGCGCGGCGCTGGTGCTGGAGGTGTCGGACGTGAACGACAACGCGCCGGTGTTCGAGGAGGCCGCCTACAGCGCCTACGTGGCGGAGAACAACGCGGCGGGCGCGCCGGTGCTGCGCGTGCGCGCGCGGGACGCGGACGCGGGCGCCAACGGGCGCGTGAGCTACTGGCTGGCGGGCGGCAGCGCGGGCGCGGCGGGCGCGGCGGCGTACGTGTCGGTGGAGGCGCGGAGCGGCGCGGTGTACGCGCAGCGCTCCTTCGACTACGAGCAGTGCCGCGAGTTCGCGGTGGCGGTGCGGGCGCAGGACGGCGGGGCGCCGGCGCGGAGCTCGACGGCGACGGTGCGCGTCTTCGTGCTGGACCGCAACGACAACGCGCCGCGGGTGCTGTGGCCGGCGGCGGGCGCGGGGACGGCGGGCGCGGCGGCGGGCGCGGCGGCGGCGCCGTTCGAGGTGGTGCCGCGGTCGGCCGCGGCCGGGTACCTGGTGGCCAAGGTGGTGGCGGTGGACGCGGACGCTGGGCGCAACGCGTGGCTGTCGTACGAGCTGGTGCAGGCGGCGGAGCCGGCGCTGTTCCGCGTGGGGCTGCACAGCGGCGAGGTGCGGACGGCGCGGGCCGTGTCGGAGCGGGACGCGGCGAAGCAGCGGCTGGTGGCCGTGGTGAAGGACCACGGGCAGCCGGCGCTGTCGGCCACGGCCACGCTGCACGTGGTGCTGGCCGAGAGCTTGCAGGAGGCGCTGCCGGAGCTGAGCGAGCGGGCGGCGGGCGCCGACTCGCCGGCGGAGCTGCAGTTCTACCTGGTGCTGGCGCTGGCGCTCCTCTCCGCCCTGTTCCTGCTGAGCGTGGCGCTGGCCGTGCTGGCGCGGGTGCGCCGGGCCGGGCCGCCCGCCGTCCTGCGCTGCCTGGGCGCGCAGCGCTTCTCCGTGGCCGGCGCCGCCTTCCCGGCCGACTTCTGCGAGGGCACCTTGCCCTACTCCTACAACCTGTGCGTGGCGCCGGGCCGCGCCGTCGCCGAGGGCGCTTGGCTGCCGCCGCCGCCGCCGCTGCCCAGCCTGCCGGCAGAGGAGCTTGTGGGCGGGGAGCCCTGCGGGAAGCGGAGCCCGAGCAGCAGCGCCGGCGCGGGAGAGCCGCCCGCGGACCCCGACGCACCGCAGGTCTGTAAGCCCGCGAGGCCCTTGTCCCTGAGCCTTTCCCAACCTCACGCCCAGGGTGGTGGGCTGTAGCTCTTCGTGTGTCTGCTTTGGCCCCTAGTGCCGACCTGAGTTTCCGTGAAGGAATGAAATCATCCTGTACCGCCCCTTTTTTGGCAGCAGTTGGTGCGAAGCGGCACTTCCTGCCTCATCAGCTGTCACGCGTGTCGGCTGAGTGGGGAGGTTCTCTTAATTCAGCTTGTGCTGGACACAGTGGTAGAGGTGTGTTAAAGCTCTTCGATGGAATGAGCTCTACTGATGCTGGACGTCGACAAGGCAAAAACATTGTCTTTTTTCATTTTCCACTCGTAGCAGGCAGTTAGTCATGGCGCGTCTTGATTCATCCCACGTTCTGGTTCAGCTGAGAAGTTTTCTCTACAAACCTTGTGCTGTATGAAATGGTACGCGTTAGTAATGGTTAATGCGGATCCTTACGGTGCAGAATGAGGTCCTTGCACCTTTTTGAATCTCAGTTTTGGGCGATTCTTAAAGTTATGTGAAATAATTACTTCATTTCCTACGTGTTCTGTTCCGGGGTCACCATGGGCTTAACTCATTCAGCTTTTACCTTTTCGGGCCCATCACAGAGATACTCTTGTGGCCTGCAGCTGCTTTATATCTGATCGCAGCGATTCTTTTTATCTTGTTGGCTTGGTTGGGTCATCTTCCCCATCGTTTGCTTCCAGCCGCTCATCCAAGATAAAGGGATCCCAAGGTGTGGACTTCCTTCCACCTTCCAGAACCATCTACTTCTCTTCGTTTCCATTCAGTGTCAACTGTTGAGAGAGATGATGACTCCAGCAATTCCTATTATTGCTGAATTATTCCTAAATTCTTGTTTCATCTCTGCCCTAGCAGTTATATTATGTAGCGAGCATTCATCTACCCCGTTTAGATCCTCGTTGTCCTCGCTTTGCTCGGGTGGTGTGGGTGGGAAGTGCTGATCCGTGTCTCCATGAAGGATTGAAAGTTCGGGCAGTTGGCGTCGGCACTTCTGGGTTCATCGCTGGTCCCAGGTTCAGGGTGAGCTGAGAAGTTTTGACTGTGAAACTTGTGTTGTCTGAAATGTTGTAAGTTAGTAAGGGTGAAGGTGGATCCTTCCTGTGTAAAATGAGATCCGCTAATTCTACCAACGGGGTGGGGAAAATGGGGCTGACGCTTGGTGTTGGAGATTTTTCCTTCCTGGTTGCTTTTTCCTGAAGCGATAGATTTGGTCCTTGTTGACGGCTGAACAAAAACCCGTTGGTTAATGCCGTTTCGGTTTTGGAGACCCAAAAGAGTGAGTGTGTGACGCCATGAATGGAGAAGTTACAGATGGTTCCTCCGCCTCTGCCGTGTGCCCTCCCATTTTTTGGGGGGAAGGCCGCTGCAGAAATGGCAGCACGAGTGAGGCTGACTAATTTTTTCCAGGCATTGTTTCTCTGAGTTCTTTGTGCAGTTATTTCTCATTTTTTCTCGCCTCTTTTCTTACTGTTCCTGATCTGTCTGAGTGTCTAAGTCCTAAGTGTAAGCAGAGCCTGTACTGTGTGAGGTTACAATGCAAAATTCCGAAGTGGTGGTTGGAGAAGGGGGAGAAATGGAGGCTGATTCAGAGCAGCCTCCGACGTGCAGCTGAAAAGTGTCAAAGTCGAGAGGGAAGGGCCGTCTCTGAGGAGGACTTCTTTTGAGGGGGGGTCTCCATTGCTGCTTTGTTCTATTGGTCGGGATGTGAGTAATTAATGTGGCTGGTGGCGTTCCAGTGTGACGCTGTATTGGTCTGCAGAAAGGGTGAGGGAAAAGTCATTCAAGAACGACGGCTGCAAAAGCTACGTAATTCGTGGTGGAGATTGTGCTTTTGGACTAATGGGCTAAGACTCGCAGTATTCTGCACGTCATATTAAGAGAACTGTGTATCTATATGACATCACGATTACAAAAACATTTTTCCCGTGCGGTAGAAATACTATGCCCACGGGAGGAGTGTTATTTCTTTCCGGTTGGGATCGCCTCGAGGATCAAAGCAGAGGTGGGCTCGGGAAAAGGCCGCGCAGGAGGCCACCGCTGGATGGGCCCCGCTGTCTCCGTGGCGACGGTGCCGTCCCCGCGAGCTGTCCGTGGGAAAGGCAGGGCGGGCAGCGCTGGGCAGCGCTCGGTGCCTGCAGTGCCGGGAGGAGGCTGCGGGCGCCGCTGTTGACCGAGGAGGAGCGAGAGGAAGGCCGGAGCGCTGCAGGCAGCCCCGCCCGCTGCGGCCCGGCTCGCTCGCTCGCTCGCTGGCTGGCTCGGCGGCCGGGCGGTCTGCGAGCGTCCCCGCGGTGCGGAGCCGTGCTGCAGCGGGGCGGAGGGGCCGGCGGCAGCGGCCGGCAGCGGCGAGCCGGAGCCGAAGCCGGAGCCGGAACGGCAGCGGGAGCCGGAGCGGGAGCCGGCTCAGCGGTGGGCGGCGGGGAGCTGCCGGTGCGGTGCCGGCGGGGCCGCGGCGGCGATGTGCGCGGCGGGGAGGCGCTGGGGCCGGCGGGAGCGAGCCCTGCTGTGGTGCGTCCTGGTGGCGGCGTGGGAGGCGGCGTGGGGGCAGCTGCGCTACTCGCTTCCCGAGGAGATGCCGAAGGGCTCGTTCGTGGGCGACGTGGCCAAGGACCTGGGGCTGGAGCTGCCGGCGCTCCGCGACAGCGACATCCGCATCTTGGACAGAGGTAGGACGCAGTATTTCGCTCTGCACGGGAAGACGGGACATTTAGTGACGGCGGAGAGGATAGATAGAGAGCAAGTCTGCGTGCGGATGGAGAAATGTCTGATCCATTCCCAGATTCTCATTCAAAATTTAGCCAAACTTTTCACTGCAGAGATCGAAATTATAGACGTTAATGATAATGCTCCGAAGTTCCAGCAAGATCTACTGCAGTTTCGAGTCAGTGAGTTAACTGCTGTGGGAACGCGGTACCCGCTGGAGGAGGCCCACGACCCGGACGTGGGCCGGAATTCCGTGCAGAGCTACGCGCTGAGCGGCGACGAGCACTTCTCGCTGGCCGTGCAGGCGGGCCCCGGCGGGGATCAGCGTCCCGAGCTGGTGCTGGCGAAGGCGCTGGACCGGGAGGAGGCGGTGTTTCACGAGCTGGTGCTGAGGGCGAGCGACGGCGGAGAGCCGGCGCGGACGGGCACGGCGCGGATCCGCGTGGCGGTGCTGGACGCGAACGACAACGCGCCCGTGTTCAGCCAGGCGAGGTACACGGTGCGTGTGCCGGAGGACGTGCCCGTGGGGTCGCGGCTGCTCATCGTGAACGCTACGGACGCGGACGACGGCCCCAATTCGGAGCTGACCTACTCGCTGCGCGGGTCGGCCGGCACGGAGTTGGGCACCTTCCAGATCGACGCCCGGACCGGGGAAATCACCGCTGCGGGGAGGTTGGACTACGAGGCAGCGACTCTGTACGAGCTGGAGGTGCAGGCACGGGACGGGGGGGACCTCTCGGCCAGGGCGAAAGTCCTGGTGAGCCTGATCGACGTCAATGACAACGCGCCCCAAATCACGGTGACTTCCCTCTTGAGCTCCGTGCTGGAAGACAGTCCCCCGGGAACCGTTATCGCTTTCATAGGAGTGAAGGATGAGGATTCAGATGTTAATGGGGAGGTGAGGGTGTCCCTGCCGGACGGTTTGCCGTTCCGGCTGGAGAAGTCCTTCGAGGACTACTACCGCGTGGTGACGGCGAGGGAGCTGGACCGGGAGGAGGTGGCGGAGTACAACGTGACGGTGCGGACGGCGGACGGCGGGTCGCCGGCGCTGTGGAGCAGCGCGGTGCTGGCGCTGCGCGTGCTGGACGTGAACGACAACGCGCCGGTGTTCGCGGAGGCGCGCTACAGCGCCCGGCTGGCCGAGAACAACGCGGCGGGCGCGCTGGTGCTGACGGTGCGGGCGACGGACGCGGACTGGGGGCAGAACGCGCGCGTGCGGTACCGGCTGTCGGAGGGGCGGGTGCGGGGCGCGCCGCTCTCGTCCTACGTGTCGGTGCAGGCGGAGACGGGCGCGCTGTACGCGCTGCGCTCCTTCGACTACGAGGAGGTGCGCGAGGTGGGGCTGTGGGTGCGGGCGGAGGACGGCGGCGCGCCGGCGCGGAGCAGCAACGTGTCGGTGCGGCTCGTGATCGTGGACGAGAACGACAACGCGCCGCAGGTGCTGTACCCGCCGGCGGCGGCGGCGGCGGCGGCGGCGGCGGGCGCGGGCTGGGCGGGCGTGGAGCTGGCGCCGCGCTCGGCGGAGCCCGGGGCGCTGGTGGCCAAGGTGGTGGCGGTGGACGCGGACGCGGGGCAGAACGCGTGGCTGTCGTACGAGCTGGCCAAGGCGACGGAGCCGGGGCTGTTCCGCGTGGGGCTGCACAGCGGCGAGGTGCGCACGGCGCGCTCCCCGCTGGCCCGCGACGCGGCGCGGCAGAGCCTGGTGGTGGTGGTGAAGGACCACGGGCGGCCGGCGCTGTCGGCCACGGCCACGCTGACGGTGGTGCTGGCCGAGAGCGTGGCCGAGCTGCTGTGGGAGCTGGGCAGCGCGGCGGCGGCGCCGGGCGAGCCGGCCGGCAGCCTGACGCGGTGGCTGGTGGTGGCCGTGGCGGCCGTGTCCTGCCTCTTCCTCGCCTTCCTGCTGCTGCTGCTGGCGCTGCGCCTGCGGCGCTGGCGCCGCTCGCAGCTGCTGCCGGCGGGCAGCGGCGCCCTGCGCGGCGTGCCGGCCTCGCACTTCGTGGGCATCGACGGCGTCCGCGCCTTCCTGCACTCCTACTCGCACGAGGTGTCGCTCACCGCCGACTCGCGCAAGAGCCAGCTCCGCTTGTCGGGCGGCAGCTGCTGCGACACCCTCCCGGCCCGGCCGCCACCCGATGAGCCCGCGCCGCTGCTCGGGGAGGACCCTGCCGGCGCCCGCCGCGCGGACCTCGCCGCTGCCCCGGTGAGTTCCTCTGGCGCGACCTTCTCCGCGACGCTTGGCTCTGCCGCTTCCGTGCCCTTTCCGCGCCGTGGGCTGCGTCCTGCGCAGGGCCGAGGGTTGGTGTCGGGAAAGGCGAAGCTTCGCTGAGCAGCGCGCTGTGTGCTGGTGCCTCTTGCTCCCGGGAGGTGAGCGTGGGGTTGTGGCTCCGCGTTGCAGTTGGTGTGGGGGGCAGGGCTGCTGTTGGCTGGAGCTTCGTTTTTGCGGGGCTTTGTGTGTTTATCATGCGCCAAGTTGTTTTTCATTTTGTCCCCTGGGAAGTGTAATACCGTTTTTGCTATCAGTATCAGTATCAGCAAGTTCAGATATCTTTATCAGCAAGTTCAGATATCTTTCCGACAGTAATTGTGTTGAGAATCCGAACGTTAATGGCCGCGTGCATAACTTAGCTCGTCATCGTTTCTCTATTCTCATCAGCCGTTCTGTTTCTCCGTGATAACGTGGTGAGCAACGAAATGTCTTTGTATGCGTCCGTGCTGCCATCTTTGTGAACCGGGTGGAGGAATGGGCTGGGAAATAACTCGTCTCTGATGAAGTCTGTCTGCTTGTTATGAAGATGAAAGAGAATCGTAAAAGTTGTGACTCTGTGAGAAAGTATTAAGCTTTTCCCAGCCTTGACCAACCTTCAGACTTTATTAGCGGCTCTTGCTCTTATGAAGTAACTGCCGATGTCTGTCAGTATTAAAATTGGTGTGAATGTAGGGGATGGGAGGGAATTTTTGACAGGAATTTCTGGGTTTGGGGCTTGTTCTTTGAAGCATGTGTGAGGAAGTTACTCAATTTATGCACTGTCATGTTGGATACAGCTTTTCCTGTGATTGGTAGTTATTGGGCATAGACGTCAACATTGCATTAACAGTTGCAGAGTCACGTATCTTCCAAATTGACCGTGTGCTGAGGAAGAATGATGGTGTCTTTGAGCTGATAGTGACAACTGAGTCTTTAACTGAGCTGCATATCGCTTATGCCCTTTAGAACATTTTATGTTTCCTGAAATGAGTGTGGTGAGCAGAGAAGCCTCCATGCGTGCATCCATGTTGTGATCCTTTTTGTTCGTGAGGAGAAGTTGTGTGCGCAACATTTCTTTCAGTGATGTCTCTCTGCAGAGGTAGCTTCCCTGTTGTGTCCTGTTTGAGCACGCTGAAGCATTCTGTCTGCACAGAGACAGGACAGGTGGATGAATTTGCTGTGGTACAGTTTGAAATGTCCGAAAGGTAGGTGTCAATGTTCAGTTTCTTCTAGTTGTTGGATGGGTCCCAAGTTGTGGTTCTGTGCATTTTCCTTTTCTTGTTGTCCAAAGAAATGACTTTGAGAACTGTGGCTGTGGTCATTGGAGTGAGCTCCTGCCACGTACTTTTTACCAACTGGATACTCTTCTTGTGTACCTACTACAGTTGACATAATCTGAAATGTTAAGCTAAGATTCCTTGACTTCTGTAGGTTTCATACTACTTCCTTGTTTCTTCTCCTGTTCTAAAACTGGGCCTCAGTTTGGCTGATAGTCCTTCAAAGTAGAGATCTGTTAAAATGATCAGGCTCGGGGAGCAGTTTCCATCCATACCTTGAAGGTGTACAGCTGCCAAGACAAAGACTTTGGGATACTGCTGTTTCCCTAAAACACTGCTGAAGGACATGCTCTTTCACTTGTGGCCGACATATGACCAAAAGTTGGGTATAGTCCATGGTGCAACTAAAGGCTGTGAATGCAGAGCAAGGAGGTGAGAGGCTGGCTTTGATCCATGAGGAGAGGTGGGTCAATGTGGTTTTGGCTGGGCAATGCTTTGATGCCAAGGCCTGTGCCATTTCTGCTGTGATCCTGGATTCCCTGTCCTGAAAGGCAGTGGTAGTCCTCTGACAATAAAGTATTTAAGCATAAGTGTGTACCTGGAATGATGATGTATGGGTGGAACAGCTTATAATTCCTGTGTGAAACCTCCTTTATCCATCTCTGTCTCCCTGGAACGTCGTGATGTGCAGTTTCTTCACAGTTGTAATTACACTTTCTTTCTGGCCTTTGTTTCCTGGAAGGTCGTGGTTCCTTTTCCCTGTTTGTGGACAGTGCTTTTGCTTTTGAAGCTGTGTGTTGTTTTGCAGTAAATACTCACTTCAGCCATGTAAGTGAGAATTTTAGGTGTGAGGAATATGAAGCAGAAGCTAAAAGAGATTTTCTTATAATTTCTCAGAAGTCTTAGGTTGAGAAAGAGGCCCATGACACGGTGTTTACACTTATGGCTTCATATTTGTGGGAGATGAGCAGGCCACATGAGCTGATGACAATTTCATAAACTGAACCCCCCTGCTCTGTAGTCCAGAGTAAGGCTTTAGGGCCTCACTTAGAGCTTGAGACCTCAATGACTTCTGGGTGCTCTGAGGGATGAAGTGAAGACCGAGCCATCGTGCCAGTGAGTTTCTCTGACACTTTGTCTTCTAATGCTTGCTTGCCATGCTTGTCTGATTTATGGTTTTGTTTTTCTTTACCTGGTCTGATATGTAGGTAGGTTTACTTGTAATTATCAGCATAGCTTCGTTAAGCGGTGTGCCCTGTGTTAGTACCTCTTGCTCATGCTGCAGCAGGTGTGAAAGGCTGAGATGTGAGGGTATCTTTGCATTCTGTTTTTATTGGGGGAATAGATTTAAACATGACATTAGTATAAGTCGTACCTCTGTGGAACAGTGCGTGATAATAGAGGGGAAGAGATTCCCCCTAAGCTGATGGCTTGATGACCCATTCTCTGTTGGGTGACCACTCCCCTTTTATTTTGGCCAATTATCATTGCTGTGCCTAGACTCCTTTTTCTTCTCAGAATGATGGTTAGCAGACAAAGGTACCTCCCTTCTTGGTGTGATCGTAGTGCATTGTCCTCTCATGATACATTTTTGCCAATTTTGAGAAGGTCAGAAGCAAACCTGCAAGTTGTGTAGGGTTGGAGAGAAGACAGGGGAGCTCTGTGTGTGAGCCTATAGAAGAACAGATGGTCATTTCCCTGCTTGTCATAGATAATACAACCGTGTGCTGCCTAATGGAGTACCATGCCATAGGAGTTGCTTCTGCTCAAGAAGTTTGGCCTAAGAAATGTTATTCCACCTGATCCGTTCATTTTTGTCTGTTTCTAACTCTTGCCTTGCTTGTTGTCATGAGCTAGAGCTCGACCTCAGGGTGTCTGATGAAATGGGGAAGGTCACATCTGCTCCAACTGTCTGAGTGCAGGGGCAGTTCCCGTACACACCTTTGATGTTTAGAGCTGTGAAGAGGAAGGCTTTCCTAGGCCTGCGTGTGCTCCCAGAGGCACACTGGTCTGTAGGGAAAGAAAGCAAAACCATCTCTAGTGCAGTCCTCAAAGTGTAGAGTGGCAACCCAGCCCAGCCAAGGTTTCCATGAACTGACTGGGAGTCAGTGGGAGAACGCGTGCAGGGTGTCCCCTACGTGGACCCCCATAACATGGTGGCCACTCAATTGGAGAGACATGGGTTTGACAGATGGACTGTTAGAGGGAGAAGAAACTGTGTGGATGGCCGTGTCCAAAGAGTTATCGTTGAGTTATCGTTTCCAAGTGGAAACCAGTAACCTGTGGTGTTCCTCAAGGGTCCGTACTGGGACCAGCACTATTTAGTATTTTCCTGAATGACATAGACAGTGGGATTGAGTGCACGCTGAGCAAGTTTGCAGATAACACCAAGCTGAGTGGTGCAGCTGATTTGCTAGAGGGAAGGGATGCCGTCCAGAGGGACCTTGAAAGGCTGGAGAAGTGGGCCTGTGCAAACGTCATGAACCCAAGGGCAAGGTCCTGCACGTGGGTTGGGGCAACCCCCAGTTTCCATACAGACTGTGGGATGAATGGATTGAGGGCAGCCCTGCAGAGAAGGACTTGGAGGTACTGGTGGGTGACAAATGGGACATGAGCTGGCCATGTGCACTTGCTGCCCAGGAAGGCAATCATATCCTAGGCGTGGTGCTTCTCTCCCTCTGCTCTGCTTTCATGAGACTCCACCTGGAGTATTGTGTGCAGCTCTGGGGCCCATACTACAAGAAAGATATGGACCTGTTCCTGTAGGTTCTTCCGGCTGGAGAAGGCTCTGGGGAGTCCTTATGGCTGCTTTTCAATATAGAAAGCGGGCTTATAAGAAAGAGGGAGAGTGCCTTTTTACCAGGGCCTGTCGTGACAGGACAAGCGGCAATGGTTTTAAACGGAACGAGGGTAGGTTTAGATTGGACATAAAGAAATGTTTTATGAGAAGGGTTGTGAGACCTGGAAGAGCTTGCCCAGGTAAGTTGTGGATGCGCCATCACTTGAAGTGCTCAAGGTCAGGTTAGACGGGGCTTTGAGCAACGTGACCTGGTGAAGGATGTCCCTGCCCATGGCAGAGTGGTTGGAATAGGTGATCTTTAAAGGTTCCTTCCAACCTAAACCATTCCTTGGTTCTGTGAAAGGCTCGATGTGGCTTTGCACTTTCCCATTGTCAGCCCCTTATGTATGGAGATGCAAAAGAAGGAACTTTCGTGAATCAGAATCAGACTAATAAAGGTTATTCTGTTATCTTAGCATAGAGCTATACACATTACCTTTAGGGTGATATAATTCTCAGTGTAATTGTTCTGCTCCCTACAAGAAAAATCAACAGTGGGACGAACGTCAGAGGCAGACATGAGCAAAAGGAAGAAATGTAGGGAAGATGGAAACCCTTTGCAGCTCTGGCATGACAGGATTGCAATGACTTTTGCTTCATTGTGTTTCTGATTTCGTATTGGTTACTCCCACACGAATATTTCCTTCCTGATATTCGTCCCAGGTAAGGATAGCAGAATTGAAAATAAAGTCTTCCGCACCTATGAAATTGTGTATTGCTCTTATACTTCCCTTTAGACTTTATTAAGAGCAGCTTTATTACTCTGCCACGAATATTTACTACTGACTGTTCATTGTGAGTCAAGGAGATGACCTAAAAGTACCCGACAGCGTGTCTGGTTTAAACGCCTTGGGAGCTGCATTAAGCAAGTGCCTCCGAGTATTTCGCATTAGAATAAGGAATTTTCCTGAATTTAATAAAGGAGACACCCCAGAAATACAGCCCCGCAGCAACGGCCGAAGCCCGCGCCGCTGCGAGCGCGGCCATCAGCCGGCTGCGGTGGCGTCGCGGCGCCTCCGGGTGCCGCTGTTGGCCGACGCGGAGCGGCGCCGGAACGGGAGCTGGCGCCGGAGCCGGCGCAGCGTCCTGCCCCCGCAGGCTGCTCGCTCGCACGGCGCCGGCCAGAGCGGCAGCGGCACGGGCAGCAGAGGCGAGAGGCGGCGCGGCGCGGGGAGCAGCGGCGTCCGAGCCGGCGCCGAGCTCGCTGCCCTCCGGCGGCCCCTGCGCTCGCTGCGGAGAGTGGCTGGAAGGGAGGGAGGGCAGCGGCAGCGGCAGCGGCAGGAGAGAGGAGCGCGGCGAGCGCTGCCGAGCATGGCGGGCAGGCAGAGGCAGAGCCGCGGGCGAGCGGCCGGGCGAGTGGTGCTGCCCGCTTTGCTGCTGTGCTTGTGGTGCCAGGCGGCGGCGGAGCGGATCCGCTACGCCATCCCCGAGGAGCTGGGCAGAGGCTCGCTGGTGGGGCCGCTGGCGCGGGACCTGGGGCTGAGCCCGGCGGAGCTGCCGGCACGCAAGCTGCGGCTCAGCGCGGAGAAGCAATACTTCGGCGTGAGCGGGGAGAGCGGGAACCTGTACGTGAGCGAGAGGCTGGACCGGGAGGAGATGTGCGGCGAGTCGGCGTCCTGCTCCGTCAGCTTCGAGGCGCTGGTGCAGAACCCGCTGAACGTTTTCCACGTCGAGGTGGCCATCCAGGACGTCAACGACAATTCCCCGACCTTCAGCAAAGCTGCTCTGCACCTCGAGATCGGTGAATGGACGCTTCCCGGGGCGCGTTTTCCGCTGGAGATGGCCCGAGACGCCGACGTGGGCAGCAACTCGCTGCTGACTTACCAGCTCACCGGCAACCCGTCCTTCACTCTGGCCGTGAAGGAGAGCCCCGATGGAAGCAAGCAGCCGGAATTAGTGCTGGAGAGAGCGCTGGACCGGGAGAAGCAGAGCTCCTTTGAGCTGGTACTGACGGCGGTGGATGGCGGGGACCCCGTGAGGTCCGGGACTGTCCAGGTTCGCGTCAATGTGACGGACGCCAACGACAACGCGCCCGTGTTCGGCAAAAGCGTCTACGAGGCGCGAGTGCGGGAGAATGTGCCGGCGGGGTGGCTGGTGCTGCGGGTGCGAGCCACGGATGCGGACGCGGGCTCCAACGGGCGGGTCTCCTACTCCTTCGGCAACGTCCCGGACGGCGTCCGCGCCTTGTTCAGCGTCGAGAGCGACAGCGGCGAGGTGAGGACGGCGGGGCCCCTCGACTTCGAGGAGAAGAGCAAATACAGCTTCAGCCTGGAGGCGAGGGACGGCGGCGGTCTGGTGGCTCACTGCAAGGTGCAGATAGACATCACGGACGAGAACGACAACGCGCCCGACATCACGCTGCTGTCGGTGTCGAGCCCCGTGCCCGAGGACGCGCCGTCCGGCACGGTGGTGGCCCTGGTGAAAGTGCGGGACCGGGACTCCGGGGAGAACGGTCAGGTGTGGTGCGAGCTGTCGGGCGAGGCGCCGCTGTCGATCGTGGCGTCGTCGGGCGGCTCGTACAAGGTGGTGACGGCGAGCGCGCTGGACCGGGAGCAGGCGGCCGAGCACCGGGTGACGGTGGTGGCCAGGGACCAGGGCAGCCCGGCGCTGTCCAGCCGCGCGGCGCTGGTGCTGGAGGTGTCGGACGTGAACGACAACGCGCCGGTGTTCGAGGAGGCCGCCTACAGCGCCTACGTGGCGGAGAACAACGCGGCGGGCGCGCCGGTGCTGCGCGTGCGCGCGCGGGACGCGGACGCGGGCGCCAACGGGCGCGTGAGCTACTGGCTGGCGGGCGGCAGCGCGGGCGCGGCGGGCGCGGCGGCGTACGTGTCGGTGGAGGCGCGGAGCGGCGCGGTGTACGCGCAGCGCTCCTTCGACTACGAGCAGTGCCGCGAGTTCGCGGTGGCGGTGCGGGCGCAGGACGGCGGGGCGCCGGCGCGGAGCTCGACGGCGACGGTGCGCGTCTTCGTGCTGGACCGCAACGACAACGCGCCGCGGGTGCTGTGGCCGGCGGCGGGCGCGGGAGCGGCGGGGAGCGCGAGGGCGGCGGGCGCGGCGGCGGGCGCGGCGGCGGCGCCGTTCGAGGTGGTGCCGCGGTCGGCCGCGGCCGGGTACCTGGTGGCCAAGGTGGTGGCGGTGGACGCGGACGCGGGGCGCAACGCGTGGCTGTCGTACGAGCTGGTGCAGGCGGCGGAGCCGGCGCTGTTCCGCGTGGGGCTGCACAGCGGCGAGGTGCGGACGGCGCGGGCCGTGTCGGATCGGGACGCGGCGAAGCAGCGGCTGGTGGCCGTGGTGAAGGACCACGGGCAGCCGGCGCTGTCGGCCACGGCCACGCTGCACGTGGTGCTGGCCGAGAGCTTGCAGGAGGCGCTGCCGGAGCTGAGCGAGCGGGCGGCGGGCGCCGACTCGCCGGCGGAGCTGCAGTTCTACCTGGTGCTGGCGCTGGCGCTCCTCTCCGCCCTGTTCCTGCTGAGCGTGGCGCTGGCCGTGCTGGCGCGGGTGCGCCGGGCCGGGCCGCCCGCCGTCCTGCGCTGCCTGGGCGCGCAGCGCTTCTCCGTGGCCGGCGCCGCCTTCCCGGCCGACTTCTGCGAGGGCACCTTGCCCTACTCCTACAACCTGTGCGTGGCGCCGGGCCGCGCCGTCGCCGAGGGCGCTTGGCTGCCGCCGCCGCCGCCGCTGCCCAGCCTGCCGGCGGAGGAGCTTGTGGGCGGGGAGCCCTGCGGAAAGCGGAGCCCGAGCAGCAGCGCCGGCGCGGGAGAGCCGCCCGCGGACCCCGATGCACCGCAGGTCTGTGAGCCCGCGCTCTCTCGCTCTTTTCCTTGAGCCTTTCTGAGGCGCCGTCCCTATTCTGCTGTTTTTTTCCCGGGTGGTGTGGATGGGGATGCTGGTCCGTGTCTCCGTGAAGGAATGAAGAAAGGAAGGAGTATCCCCCTTCCACTCCGAGCAGGCAGCTAGCGGCGGCAGTTCGTGGTCCTTCGCTGGTCACAGGTTCAGCTGAGAGCTTTTGACTACAACCCTCGTATGAGTTAGTAACGGTGAACGCGGTAAATTAATGACTGTGCATGACGGAGTCGGGAAAATGTGATGGACTCTTGGTGTGGGAGATTTTTCCTTCCTGATCGGTTTTTTCCCAAACTGATGTGCTTGGACCTGATGATGGCTGGATGCAAAATCGTTGCTTAATGCTGTTTCCCAAAGGAAAAGTGCGTGCGGCTCCATGAATGGAGAAGTTACAGATTGTTCCTCCCTAGTGAATGCTCCCCCCTTCCGCCGAGTGCCCCCTCATTTTTTGCAGGAAGGCAGCTGCAGAAATGGCAGCATTAATGGGATGGATAAATTTTATCCAGGCATGATTTTTCCGAGTTCTTTGTGCAGTTATTTCTCATTTCTTTTTCCTGGGTGGTAGTTCCCTCTTTTTTACCGTTCATACACAGGCGAAGGTGTAGAATGAGATCTCAAGAAAAAAATAATCGCCTTTTGTATTTCAAAGCCTGCCTTCTTTTTGAATCCCCCTTTTCCCTTTGTTTAACGTGAAGAGTTTCTTTATGTTGGATTTTTTTTTTCGATCCCCTTTTCCCAAAGAGAGGTGCTTGGACCTGGTTGATCACGTAGACAGGGGAATACTGAACCGAGGAACTCGGTCTCTCAGCCACTTTTTGCAATAGTTGTTGTGCCTGCGCCTCTCTCTTACCAGGAGAGGCTGTTTCCGTCCTAAGAACGTATCTAAAACGACAAAAGGAGAGCAGTTAGGCCCTTGGAAAAAGTCCATTTACATATTTACTAATGGTCTGCATAGTTTAGGGTGTGCAGCTGTACTTGTCTTCTCCTGCCATCCTACAGTATTTTGTAGAAAAGGTGTCCTGCCAACATGAAGGTTCTAGGATTAGCTGAACGCTTTACTAACAAGCATCAATCTTTTACACCGTGATTTCTGAGAAAATGAAAGGCCCTTCCTGGTGGTTCAAGCTATCGAATTACTTGGTTAAATGTAAATGTGTAT
Organism: Calonectris borealis; assembly: GCF_964195595.1. Lineage (NCBI taxonomy): Eukaryota > Metazoa > Chordata > Aves > Procellariiformes > Procellariidae > Calonectris > Calonectris borealis. The sequence goes on from NC_134326.1 coordinate 2,761,064, forward strand.
AAACTATACAACCCTAAAGTTATGTGGCTTATTACAAAGGAAAATCACCTATGAATGTCCGTTAACTTTCCTTTCTCAGTATTAGCTGCATCTTTAGGTCTTCCAAGAGTTCATGGTGTAGTCATTAGTTCAGTGAGTTCACCAAAGCATTGCATTGCTCTCATCCCATTCTAAAATACTGTCGAGTGTTGTGGTTTAACCCCAGCCGGCCACTGAGCACCACGCAGCCGCTCGCTCACTCCCCCACAATGGGACGGCAGAGAGAATCAGAAGGGTGAAAGTGAGAAAACTCGTGGGTTGAGATAAAGACAGTTTAATAGGTAAAGCAAAAGCCGCGTGCGCAAGCAAAGCAAAACAAGGAATTCATTCACTGCTTCCCATCGGCACGCAGGTGTTCAGCCATCTCCGGGAAAGCAGGGCTCCATCACGCGTAATGGTTACTTGGGAAGACAAACGCCATCACTCCGAGCGTCCCCCGCCTCCTTCTTCTTCGCCCAGCCTTATATGCTGAGCATGATGTCATATTGTATGGAATAGCCCATTGGCCAGCTGGGCCAGCCGTCCCGGCCCCGCTCTCTCCCAGCCACCCACACACCTGGCAGGGCACGGGAGGACGATGAAAAGTCCTTGATTAGCATAAAAACTACTTAGCAACAACTAAAACATCAGTGTGTTATCAACATTATTCTCATACTACATCCAAAACACAGCACTATACCAGTTAATAGGAAGAACATCAACTCCATCCCAGCTGAAACCAGAACATCGAGAATAGACGAATAATGGGAAAATAGACGCACAAGAAAAATGTGGAGCAAACCAAAGCTGTCGGATGGCTGAAATCCCCCCATTTTGCTAGTGTGGGCCACAGAATGGGCACAGGAGCAAAGGCAGGTGTACCCGTTTTTCTTCTTGCAAAGCCATTTTCCGCGCAGTTTGCGGGGAGCCGAGCAGATGATTCTGGCCAGGTTCACTGCAGGTGCTTCCTGCCTCCTGGGTAGTTGTAGTACAATCAGCGCGAAGTGATGAAGTGACCTGTAGCGTGAAACCGGTGTGGGTGGGAGAGAATGATTTTCGAGCAGTAGGGGAGCCTCCTCCTGTACTGTGTTCCCAGGAAGGTCTTCTGGGGAGAAATCCCTGAGCCCGTGGCAAGTGCCTGAGCAACCCCACCTCCTCCTCAGGAGCTGTACGGGCTTAGGGGGCTTAGATTCTCCGTTGATTGACCCCACCTCCTTCAGCCATAAATGTCTGATCTCAGTCAGTGCTCGTGGAGTAGTTAAATGGAGCGTGCTCCATATGAACTGAAGTATTTAACGAAAAATTCCTGCTGCTTCGATTAATGAGTCTGATAGGTCTGGTTCTCCCTGGGGCGGGTCTGAATATCATAGTTTGTATTTCAGAAACTGTTTCCTTAGGCATTGAAGCTAGACAGCTACAAAAAAATCGTGGTAGAGCTTGTGCTTTTGGACTAACGGGCTACGACTCGTAATACTCTGCACGTCATATTACGAAAAAATATTTTACTTGACATATATTGCCATTACCACTTCGTTTTTCCCGTGCGGTAGAAATACCACGCCCGCGAAAGGCCTCTGCCTTCCTCCTGGTTGGGATCGCCTTGACGAAAAAGAAGGATGATGTCGCACCATTAAAGAAAAGCACGGCTTAGAGAAAGGCCAATGCAGGAAATCACCGGTCTCCATTTGAGGGGGGATCTCCATTGCTGCCTTGGGCTATTGGTCGGGATGTGGGGAATTAATGTGGCTGTATGACGCAGCTTTGATCTGCAGAAAGGGTGAGGGAAAAGTAATTCAAGCACGACTGCTACAAAAAGCTGCGCAATTCGTGGTGGAGACTGTGCTTTCGGACTAATGGGATAAGGCTGGCAGTATTTTACACGTCGTATATTACTTGACATAAATCGCCATTACCACTTCATTTTTTGCGTGTGGTAGAAATTCCACGCCCGCGGAAGGCCTGTGCCTTCCTCCTGGCTGGGATCGCCTCGAGGATCAAAGAAGAGGTGGGCTCGGGAAAAGGCCGCGCAGGAGGTCACCGCTGGACGGGCCCCGCTGTCTCCGTGGCGACGGTGCCGTCCCCGCGAGCTGTCCGTGGGAAAGGCAGGGCGGGCAGCGCTGGGCAGCGCTCGGTGCCTGCAGTGCCGGGAGGAGGCTGCGGGCGCCGCTGTTGACCGAGGAGGAGCGAGAGGAAGGCCGGAGCGCTGCAGGCAGCCCCGCCCGCTGCGGCCCGGCTCGTTCGCTCGCTGTCTGTCTGGCTCGGCGGCCGGGCTGTCTGCGAGCGTCCCCGCGGTGCGGAGCCGTGCTGCAGCGAGGCAGAGGGACCGGCGGCAGCGGCCGGCAGCGGCGAGCCGGAGCCGGAGCGGCAGCAGGAGCCGGAGCCGGAGCGGCAGCGGCAGCGGCAGCGGGAGCGAGAGCCGGGTCGGCAGAGCCGGAGCGGGAGCCGGGTCGGCGGTGGGCGGCGGGGAGCTGCCGGCGGTGGTGCTGGGCCGGCGGGGCCGCGGCGGCGATGTGCGCGGCGGGGAGGCGCTGGGGCCGGCGGGAGCGAGCCCTGCTGTGGTGCGCCCTGGTGGCGGCGTGGGAGGCGGCGTGGGGGCAGCTGCGCTACTCGCTTCCCGAGGAGATGCCGAAGGGCTCGTTCGTGGGCGACGTGGCCAAGGACCTGGGGCTGGAGCTGCCGGCGCTCCGCGACAGCGGCGTCCGCATCTTGGACAGAGGTAGGACGCAGTATTTCGCTCTGCACGGGAAGACGGGACATTTAGTGACGGCGGAGAGGATAGACAGAGAGCAGCTGTGCCGGCTGGTGGAGCAATGCGTGCTGCGCTGTGAGGTGATAGTGGAGGGGGAAATGCAGGTCTACGGAATCGAAGTGGAGATCACGGACATTAACGACAACGCGCCCAGCTTCCGAGAGGCAGAAACGGAGCTGAGAATGAGCGAGACGACAGCCCCGGGGTCGCGTTTACCCCTGCGGGATGCGCAGGACCCGGACGTGGGCCGGAATTCTGTGCAGAGCTACGCGCTGAGCGGCGACGAGCACTTCTCGCTGGCCGTGCAGGCGGGCCCCGGCGGGGATCAGCGTCCCGAGCTGGTGCTGGCGAAGGCGCTGGACCGGGAGAAGGCGGCGTTTCACGAGCTGGTGCTGAGGGCGAGCGACGGCGGAGAGCCGGCGCGGACGGGCACGGCGCGGATCCGCGTGGCGGTGCTGGACGCGAACGATAACGCGCCCGTGTTCAGCCAGGCGGAGCACACGGTGCGCGTGCCGGAGGACGTGCCCGTGGGCTCCGCCCTCGTCACCCTCACGGCCACCGACGCCGACGAGGGGCTGAACGGGAACGTGAAATACAGTTTTAAGAAAATTTCAGATCGGGCGTCGGAACTTTTTCACCTGGACTCTGAGACAGGAGAAATATTCGTTAAAGACGATTTGGACTTTGAAGAAATCTCCTCACATGAACTTGACGTTGAGGCACATGATGGCGGGGGCCTTTTAGATACGGCGAAAGTCGTGATCACATTGACAGATGTGAACGACAACGCGCCCGAACTGAGAGTGTCGTCGGCGCTGAGCGCGATCTCTGAGGACGCGCCGTCGGGGACAGTGGTGGCCCTGCTGCACGTGCAGGACCGGGACTCGGGGGCGAACGGCGAGGTGCGGTGCTCGCTGGACAGGGGCGTCCCATTCCGGCTGGAGAAGTCCTTCGAGGACTACTACCGCGTGGTGACGACGAGGGAGCTGGACCGGGAGGAGGTGGCGGAGTACAACGTGACGGTGCGGGCGGCGGACGGCGGGTCGCCGGCGCTGTGGAGCAGCGCGGTGCTGGCGCTGCGCGTGCTGGACGTGAACGACAACGCGCCGGTGTTCGCGGAGGCGCGCTACAGCGCCCGGCTGCCCGAGAACAACGCGGCGGGCGCGCTGGTGCTGACGGTGCGGGCGACGGACGCGGACTGGGGGCAGAACGCGCGCGTGCGGTACCGGCTGTCGGAGGGGCGGGTGCGGGGCGCGCCGCTCTCGTCCTACGTGTCGGTGCAGGCGGAGACGGGCGCGCTGTACGCGCTGCGCTCCTTCGACTACGAGGAGGTGCGCGAGGTGGGGCTGTGGGTGCGGGCGGAGGACGGCGGCGCGCCGGCGCGGAGCAGCAACGTGTCGGTGCGGCTCGTGATCGTGGACGAGAACGACAACGCGCCGCAGGTGCTGTACCCGCCGGCGGCGGCGGCGGCGGCGGCGGCGGCGGGCGCGGGCTGGGCGGGCGTGGAGCTGGCGCCGCGCTCGGCGGAGCCCGGGGCGCTGGTGGCCAAGGTGGTGGCGGTGGACGCGGACGCGGGGCAGAACGCGTGGCTGTCGTACGAGCTGGCCAAGGCGACGGAGCCGGGGCTGTTCCGCGTGGGGCTGCACAGCGGCGAGGTGCGCACGGCGCGCTCCCCGCTGGCCCGCGACGCGGCGCGGCAGAGCCTGGTGGTGGTGGTGAAGGACCACGGGCGGCCGGCGCTGTCGGCCACGGCCACGCTGACGGTGGTGCTGGCCGAGAGCGTGGCCGAGCTGCTGTGGGAGCTGGGCAGCGCGGCGGCGGCGCCGGGCGAGCCGGCCGGCAGCCTGACGCGGTGGCTGGTGGTGGCCGTGGCGGCCGTGTCCTGCCTCTTCCTCGCCTTCCTGCTGCTGCTGCTGGCGCTGCGCCTGCGGCGCTGGCGCCGCTCGCAGCTGCTGCCGGCGGGCAGCGGCGCCCTGCGCGGCGTGCCGGCCTCGCACTTCGTGGGCATCGACGGCGTCCGCGCCTTCCTGCACTCCTACTCGCACGAGGTGTCGCTCACCGCCGACTCGCGCAAGAGCCAGCTCCGCTTGTCGGGCGGCAGCTGCTGCGACACGCTCCCGGCCCGGCCGCCGCCCGACGAGCCCGCGCCGCTACTCGGGGAGGACCCCGCCGCTGCCCCGGTGAGTTCCTCTGGCGCGACCTTCTCCGCGACACTTGGCTCTGCCGCTTCCGTGCCCTTTCCGCGCCGTGGGCTGCGTCCTGCGCAGGGCCGAGGGTTGGTGTCGGGGAAGGCGAAGCTTCGCTGAGCAGCGCGCTTTGTGCTGGTGCCTCTTGCTCCCGGGAGGTGAGCGTGGGGTTGTGGCTCCGTGTTGCAGTTGGTGTGGGAGGCAGGAGAAGCGGGGCTGCTGTTGGCTGGAACTGGGCAACAACTGATCCCTTGACGAGGTCTGTCTGCCTGTTATGGAGATGAAAGAGAATCGTAAAAGTTGTGACTATTTAAGAAAGTCTCTGTGTGGCTGCGTGTGAAGGGCTAGTGGAGGAAATATTTTTTGCTGATTCCCCATCTTTTAAGGTTGACTTATTGCAGAAGGAGCTGGGTTTGTCTTGACTTGAAAATACATGTTATAGCAAGAGCCATACGAGGGCGGGAGGGGAGAGACTGAAGGTGCGGGAGGAGACACGAGGAGGGGATGTTCCCCCTCTGCAGATGTTCACTGACCCAGTCTCTCCTGGAGGACCTCTCTTTTACTTTTACAATCTTGATGTTTCTTCCCAGAAGACCAGTGAGCAGACACTTCTGTACAGACAATCTGCAGTACACAGATGTAAAGATATCTATGTGAAGTGGTTGCGTCATCCTTCTGCATGTTGAAGAGAAATGGTCTGCATAACTGGCCCTTTGATGACAAGTGCTTGCAAATTATGAGGGTCAAAGAACCTCATGCAAGTTGTGAAGAGTTGGAGATGAGAGTCATGGGAGCTGTACGTGAGGGGCTGTTGAAGGACACAAGAGAGATGGTTTGCTCCTTTCCCTCTTCAGTGCCCAGCTGTAGGGTCATGCAATGCGAGTTTCATCTTCCCAAGTAAGTTTGGCCGAAGACACGTTTTTCCAGCCGTATTGGGAGCCCTGGGAGGTGCCTCCTGTGTGTTTGCAGGTTGTCGTGATATATTCAACCGACAACTTAATTCTATACTTAGATAGTGCGATAATGGGATATTTGGGAGGAGCCAACTGATGATTCATTCCCTACTAAAGACCTGAATTATGTGCCTATCCTAAGAGCCATAAACCAGAAAAGTATGTTGTGATCCCTTCCTTTCTGCAGGTGTTAACTTCTTGCCTTGCTCGTTGTAATGATCTGAAGGTGGGCCGATGTCTCTGGTAATGTGTGGAAGATCATATCTGTAACATTTGTCTATGTGCTTTCATGTTTCCAGCTGTAAAGCGGAAGACTTTCATAGACATCTTTCCTTAAAATGTCATTGGAAGAAATGCTCTTGCTTGTCACATACACCTGGTGAGAAGTCAACTCTTATCCATGGTAAGGAGAAGTTGTCTGAGCAACTTTTCCTTGGGTGGAGTCTCTCTGCAAATGATGAAGATCATTGACAGCCATGCACTCTGTGAAGGGTTAGAGGAGAGTCTTTGGGGTGCTGTGTGTGAGGAGGTGCTGGTGGAGACATGGCACGTGTTTTGTCGATTTCCAGGGTTTAGTGTTGGCCTTCTGAAAATGAGTCTAGCGGTGTCTAATATTTTGATAAGGCCAAGTTTGGGTTCATCAGTTTGCTTTCCTGTTGCATGATGTTTCCTGTGAATGGTAGTTATCAGGCATAGATGTAATGCATGAATAGTGGCAGTGTCACATACCTTCCAAATAGCCCATGTGCTGAAGAAGGGTGACGTTGCCTTTGAGTTGATACTTTGATGACTGGGTCTTTAATTGAGCGGCTTATTGCTTATGCCCTTTATAACGTTTTACCTTTGTTCAAAGTAATGGTAGGAGCAGAAAAATCTCTGTGCAGGCATCCGTGTTGTGATCCTTGGGATGCGAGAAGTTGTGCGTGCAACATTTCTTTTAATGGTGTCTGTCTGCCGAGGTAGCTTTCCTGTTGTGTGATGTTTGGACAGGGAGAAGGGTTCTGTCTGCACAGAGACAGGGCAGGTGGAAGAGTTCACTGGGGTATAGTTTGAAATGTCTAAAAGGTTGGTGCAAAGGTAGAGTTTGTCCTAACTGTCAGATGAAGCCCACAGTTGTGGTTCCACGCATTTTCCTTTTCTTATTGTCCATGGAAATGACTTTGAGAACTGTGGCTATGATCTTCGGTGTGGGCTCCTGTGTGAGTCTCCTGTGTACTTGTTAGCAGCTAGTTACCTTTGTTGTGTACCTACGCCAATTGACACAATCTGAAATGCAAGCTATGAATCATACACTTCTGTGGATTTCCCATTCTTGCCTTTTTTTGTCAGGGTTGCTTCATTGTGCCTGGCAATCCTGAAAACACTAAAAGATCTCTCATAATTATCAGGTTGGGAGAGCAGTTTCCATCCCTACCTTGAAGGTGTACAGCTGCCAAGACAAGGTCTGTGATAAACTTATGCTTCCCTAAAACGTCACTGAATGAAATGCTCTTTTGCCTGTGGCTGACATATAGCCAAAAGTTGGGTATTGTCAGTGGTGCAACTAAAGGCTGCGAATGCAGAGCAAGGAAGACGAGGGGGTGGATTCGGACCATGAAAAGAGGTGGGTCAATGTGGTTTTGGCTGGGCAATGGTTTGATTTCATGCCTTGTGCCAAGGCCTGTGCCATTCATGTTGTGATCCTAGCTTCGCTGTCCATAAAGGCAATGGTAGTCCTCTGACAATGATGAAGTGTTTGTGCAATAACTGTGCATGGGGAATGGTCCTCCTGCTGGTGGAGGAGCTTTTCAGCGGGGACACCTGTGGGAAGTGGATGACAATCCTCTGACAAATTTGTCTGCAAGCAATCGCCATGGAAGTGGAAATATGCTCCAGGGGTACTATTTCTAGAAATTGTTGTGTGAAACATCATTTTTCCACCTGTATGACCTTGTAAGAGTGTGATGTAGAGTGTCATCGTGGTTGTATTAAGCTTTTCCCAGCCTTGACCAACCTTCAGACTTTATTAACAGCTCTTGCTCTTATGAAGGAAGTGCCAATGTTTTGTCAGTATTAGAATTGATGTGAATGTAGGGGATGGGAGGGAATTTTTGACAGGAATTTCTGGGTTTGGGGCTTGTTCTTTGAAGCATGTGTGAGGAAGTTACTCAATTTATGCACTGTCATGTTGGATACAGCTTTTCCTGTGAATGGTAGTTATTGGGCATAGACGTCAACATTGCATTAACAGTTGCAGAGTCACGTATCTTCCAAATTGGCCGTGTGCTGAGGAAGAATGATGGTGTCTTTGAGCTGATAGTGACAACTGAGTCTTTAACTGAGCTGCATATCGCTTATGCCCTTTAGAACATTTTATGTTTCCTGAAATGAGTGTGATGAGCAGAGAAGTCTCTATGAGTGCATCCATGTTGTGATCCTTTTTGTCCGTGAGGAGAAGTTGTGTGCGCAACATTTCTTTCAGTGATGTCTTCTCTGCAGAGGTAGCTTCCCTGTTGTGTCCTGTTTGAGCACGCTGAAGCATTCTGTCTGCACAGAGACAGGGCAGGTGGATGAATTTGCTGTGGTACAGTTTGAAATGTCTGAAAGGTAGGTGTCAATGTTCAGTTTCTCCTAGTTGTTGGATGGGTCCCAAGTTGTGGTTCTGTGCATTTTCCTTTTCTTGTTGTCCAAAGAAATGACTTTGAGAACTGTGGCTGTGGTCATTGGAGTGAGCTCCTGCCACGTACTTTTTACCAACTGGATACTCTTCTTGTGTACCTACTACAGTTGACATAATCTAAAATGTTAAGCTAAGATTCCTTGACTTCTGTAGGTTTCATACTACTTTCTTGTTTCTTCTCCTGTTCTAAAACTGGGCCTCAGTTTAGGGCTGATAGTCCTTCAAAGTAGAGATCTGTTAAAATTATCAAGCTCGGGGAGCAGTTTCCATCCATACCTTGAAGGTGTACAGCTGCAAAGACAAAGACTTTGGGGTACTTCTGTTTCCCTAAAACACTGCTGAAGGACATGCTCTTTCACTTGTGGCCGACATATGACCAAAAGTTGGGTATAGTCCATGGTGCAACTAAAGGCTGTGAATGCAGAGCAAGCAGGGTGAGAGGCTGGCTTTGAACCATAATAAGAGGTGGGTCAATGTGGTTTTGTCTGGGCAATGATTTGATGCCTAGAATCCTTCTTCATTCATGTGCCTTGAATCCTTCTTTTTCTTCTCAGAATGATGGTTAGCAGGCAAAGGTACCTCCCTTCTTGGTGTGATCACAGTGCATTGTCCCCTCATGATATGTTTTTGCCAATTTTGAGAAGGTCAGAAGCAAACCTGCAAGTTGTGTAGGGTTGGAGAGAAGACAGGAGAGCTCTGTGTGTGAGCCTATAGAAGAACAGATGGTCATTTCCCTGCTTGTCATAGATAATACAACCGTGTGCTGCCTAATGGAGTACCATGCAATTGGAGTTGCTTCTGCTCAAGAAGTTTGGCCTAAGAAATGTTATTCCACCTGATCGGTTCATTTTTGTCTGTTTCTAACTCTTGCCTTGCTTGTTGTCATGACTAGAGCTCGACCTCAGGGTGTCTGATGAAATGGGGAAGGTCACATCTGTTCCAATTGTCTGAGTGCAGGGGCAGTTCCCGTACACACCTTTGATGTTTACAGCTGTGAAGGGGAAGGCTTTCCTAGGCCTGCGTGTGCTCCCAGAGGCACACTTGTCTGTAGGGAAAGAAAGCAAAACCATCTCTAGTGCAGTCCTCAAAGTGCAGAGTGGCAACCCAGCCCAGCCAAGGTTTCCATGAACAGACCGGGGGTGAGTGGGAGAATGTGTGGAGGGTATCCCCCGTAACACGGTGGCCACTCAATTGGAGAGACATGGGTTTGACAGATGGACTGTTAGATGGAGAAGGAACTGTGTGGATGGCTGTGTCCAAAGAGTTATCGTTGAGTTATCGTCCGTACTGGGACCAGTGCTATTTAGTATCTTCATGAATGAAATAGAAAGCGGGCTTCTAAGAAAGACTGAGAGAGCCTTTTTACCAGGGCCTGTCGTGACTTGACAAGGGGCAATGGTTTTGAACTCAACGAGGGTAGGTTTAGATTGGAAATAAAGAAGAAATGTTTTAAGGGGAGGGTTGTGAGACACTGGAACGTGTTGTCCAGGTAAGTTGTGGATGCGCCATCACTGAAAGTGCTCAAGGTCAGGTTGGATGGGGCTTTGAGCAACGTGACCTGGTGAAGGATGTCCCTGCCCATGGCATAGTTGTTGGAATAGGTGATCTTTAAAGGTCCCTTCCAACCTAAACCATTCCATGTCGAAAGACTCGATGTGGCTTTGCACTTTCCCATTGTCAGCGCCTTATGTATGGAGATGCAAAAGAAGGAACTTTAGTGAATCAGAATCAAACTAATAAAGGTTATTCTGTTATCTTAGTATAGAGCTATACACATTACCTTCGGGGTGATAAATTTCTCAGTGTAATTGTTCTGCTCCCTACAAGAAAAATCAACAGTGGGACGAACGTCAGAGGCAGACATGAGCAAAAGGAAGAAATGTAGGGAAGATGGAAGCCCTTTGCAGGTCTGGCATGACAGGATTGCAATGACTTTTGCTTCATTCTGTTTCTGATTATGTATTGATTACTCCCACACGAATATTTCTTCTTGATATTTGTCGCAGGTCAGGAAAGCAGAATTGAAAATAAAGTCTTCCGCAGGTTTCTTGAGAGTTTATTAAGGGCAGCTGAGTTCTTTATTGCTCTGCCACGAATATTTACTACTGACTCTTCATTGTGAGTCAAGGAGATGACCTAAAAGTACCCGACAGCGTGTCTGGTTTAAACGCCTTGGGAGCTGCATTAAGCAAGTGCCTCCGAGTATTCCGCATTAGAATAAGGAATTTTCCTGATTTTAATAAAAGAGAGACCCCAGAAATGCAGCCCCGCAGCAGCGGCCGAAGCCCGCCCCGCTGAGAGCGCGGCCGTCAGCTGGCTGCGGTGGCGTCGCGGCGCCTCCGGGTGCCGCTGTTGGCCGACGCGGAGCGGCGCCGGCGCCGGAGCCGGCGCAGCGTCCTGCCCCCGCAGGCTGCTCGCTCGCACGGCGCCGGCCAGAGCGGCAGCGGCACGGGCAGCAGAGGCGAGAGGCGGCGCGGCGCGGGGAGCAGCGGCATCCGAGCCGGCGCCGAGCTCGCTGCCCTCCGGCGGCCCCTGCGCTCGCTGCGGAGAGTGGCTGGAAGGGAGGGAGGGCAGCGGCAGCGGCAGCGGCAGGAGGGAGGAGCGCGGCGAGCGCTGCCGAGCATGGCGGGCAGGCAGAGGCAGAGCCGCGGGCGAGCGGCCGGGCGAGTGGTGCTGCCCGCGTTGCTGCTGTGCTTGTGGTGCCGGGCGGCGGCAGAGCGGATCCGCTACGCCATCCCCGAGGAGCTGGGCAGAGGCTCGCTGGTGGGGCCGCTGGCGCGGGACCTGGGGCTGAGCCCGGCGGAGCTGCCGGCACGCAAGCTGCGGGTGGCGGCTGCCGCTAAAAGGCAGCTGAAATACTTCACGGTGAGCGGGGAGAGCGGGAACCTGTACGTGAGCGAGAGGCTGGACCGGGAGGAGATGTGCGGCGAGTCGGCGTCCTGCTCCGTCAGCTTCGAGGCGCTGGTGCAGAACCCGCTGAACGTTTTCCACGTCGAGGTGGCCATCCAGGACGTCAACGACAACGCGCCGCGCTTCCTGCAAGACAATTTCCAGCTGGAGATCAACGAGTTGACTTCTCCCGGCGCCCGTTTTTACTTGGGCGTAGCCGAAGACGCGGACGTGGGCAGCAACTCGCTGCAGGGCTACGAGCTGGAGGCCAACGCGTACTTCGCGGTGGAGGTGAGGGAGAGCCAGGACGGCAGCAAATTCGCGGAGCTGGTGCTGCGCCGCGCGCTGGACCGGGAGAGTGAGCAGAGCCTGCGGTTGGTGCTGACGGCGGTGGACGGCGGCGAGCCGCCCCGGAGCGGCACCGCCCAGCTCTGCATCAACGTCACCGACGCCAACGACAACCCTCCCGTGTTCGCGCAGGACCGGTACCGCGCGAGCCTGCGGGAGGACGCGCCGCCGGGCTCGCCAGTGCTGAACGTGTCCGCCTCCGACGCCGACGCCGGCACCAACGCCCGCATCACCTACGGCTTCGGGAAAATGCCGGCCAAGGTGCTTCAGAAGTTCGTGGTGGACGCGGAGACGGGGGCCATCACGCTGCAAGAGGCGCTGGACTTCGAGGACACGCGAGCGTTCAGCCTGGCCGTGGAGGCCAGGGACGGGGGCGGTCTGGTGGCGCACTGCAAGGTGGAGGTGGAGGTGCTGGATGTGAACGACAACGCGCCCGACATCACGCTGCTGTCAGTGTCGAGCCCCGTGCCCGAGGACGCGCCGTCCGGCATGGTGGTGGCCCTCCTGAACGTGAACGACCCGGACTCCGGGGAGAACGGTCAGGTGTGGTGCGAGCTGTCGGGCGAGGCGCCGCTGTCGATCGTGGCGTCGTCGGGCGGCTCGTACAAGGTGGTGACGGCGAGCGCGCTGGACCGGGAGCAGGCGGCCGAGCACCGGGTGACGGTGGTGGCCAGGGACCGGGGCAGCCCGGCGCTGTCCAGCCGCGCGGCGCTGGTGCTGGAGGTGTCGGACGTGAACGACAACGCGCCGGTGTTCGAGGAGGCCGCCTACAGCGCCTACGTGGCGGAGAACAACGCGGCGGGCGCGCCGGTGCTGCGCGTGCGCGCGCGGGACGCGGACGCGGGCGCCAACGGGCGCGTGAGCTACTGGCTGGCGGGCGGCAGCGCGGGCGCGGCGGGCGCGGCGGCGTACGTGTCGGTGGAGGCGCGGAGCGGCGCGGTGTACGCGCAGCGCTCCTTCGACTACGAGCAGTGCCGCGAGTTCGCGGTGGCGGTGCGGGCGCAGGACGGCGGGGCGCCGGCGCGGAGCTCGACGGCGACGGTGCGCGTCTTCGTGCTGGACCGCAACGACAACGCGCCGCGGGTGCTGTGGCCGGCGGCGAGCGCGGGGGCGGCGGGGGGCGCGGGGGCGGCGGGCGCGGGGGCGGCGCCGTTCGAGGTGGTGCCGCGGTCGGCCGCGGCCGGGTACCTGGTGGCCAAGGTGGTGGCGGTGGACGCGGACGCGGGGCGCAACGCGTGGCTGTCGTACGAGCTGGTGCAGGCGGCGGAGCCGGCGCTGTTCCGCGTGGGGCTGCACAGCGGCGAGGTGCGGACGGCGCGGGCCGTGTCGGAGCGGGACGCGGCGAAGCAGCGGCTGGTGGCCGTGGTGAAGGACCACGGGCAGCCGGCGCTGTCGGCCACGGCCACGCTGCACGTGGTGCTGGCCGAGAGCTTGCAGGAGGCGCTGCCGGAGCTGAGCGAGCGGGCGGCGGGCGCCGACTCGCCGGCGGAGCTGCAGTTCTACCTGGTGCTGGCGCTGGCGCTCCTCTCCGCCCTGTTCCTGCTGAGCGTGGCGCTGGCCGTGCTGGCGCGGGTGCGCCGGGCCGGGCCGCCCGCCGTCCTGCGCTGCCTGGGCGCGCAGCGCTTCTCCGTGGCCGGCGCCGCCTTCCCGGCCGACTTCTGCGAGGGCACCTTGCCCTACTCCTACAACCTGTGCGTGGCGCCGGGCCGCGCCGTCGCCGAGGGCGCTTGGCTGCCGCCGCCGCTGCCCAGCCTGCCGGCGGAGGAGCTTATGGGCGGGGAGCCCTGCGGGAAGCGGAGCCCGAGCAGCAGCGCCGGCGCGGGAGAGCCGCCCGCGGACCCCGACGCACCGCAGGTCTGTGAGCCCGCGCTCTCTCGCTCTTTTCCTTGAGCCTTTCTGAGGCGCCGTCCCTATTCTGCTGTTTTTTTCCCGGGTGGTGTGGATGGGGATGCTGGTCCGTGTCTCCGTGAAGGAATGAAGAAAGGAAGGAGTATCCCCCTTCCACTCCGAGCAGGCAGCTAGCGGCGGCAGTTCGTGGTCCTTCGCTGGTCACAGGTTCAGCTGAGAGATTTTGACTACAACCCTCGTATGAGTTAGTAACGGTGAACGCGGTAAATTAATGACTGTGCATGACGGAGTCGGGAAAATGTGATGGACTCTTGGTGTGGGAGATTTTTCCTTCCTGATCGGTTTTTTCCCAAACTGATGTGCTTGGACCTGATGATGGCTGGATGCAAAATCCTTGCTTAATGCTGTTTCCCAAAGGAAAAGTGCGTGCGGCTCCATGAATGGAGAAGTTACAGATTGTTCCTCCCTAGTGAATGCTCCCCCCTTCCGCCGAGTGCCCCCTCATTTTTTGCAGGAAGGCAGCTGCAGAAATGGCAGCATTAATGGGATGGATAAATTTTATCCAGGCATGATTTTTCCGAGTTCTTTGTGCAGTTATTTCTCATTTCTTTTTCCTGGGTGGTAGTTCCCTCTTTTTTACCGTTCATACACAGGCGAAGGTGTAGAATGAGATCTCAAGAAAAAAATAATCGCCTTTTGTATTTCAAAGCCTGCCTTCTTTTTGAATCCCCCTTTTCCCTTTGTTTAACGTGAAGAGTTTCTTTATGTTGGATTTTTTTTTTTCGATCCCCTTTTCCCAAAGAGAGGTGCTTGGACCTGGTTGATCACGTAGACAGGGGAATACTGAACCGAGGAACTCGGTCTCTCAGCCACTTTTTGCAATAGTTGTTGTGCCTGCGCCTCTCTCTTACCAGGAGAGGCTGTTTCCATCCTAAGAACATATCTAAAACGACAAAACGAGAGCAGTTAGGCACTTGGAAAAAGTCCATTTACATATTTACTAATGGTCTGCATAGTTTAGGGTGTGCAGCTGTACTTGTCTTCTCCTGCCATCCTACAGTATTTTGTAGAAAAGGTGTCCTACCAACATGAAGGTTCTAGGATTAGCTGAACGCTTTACTAACAAGCATCAATCTTTTACACCGTGATTTCTGAGAAAATGAAAGGCCCTTCCTGGTGGTTCAAGCTATCGAATTACTTGGTTAAATGTAAATGTGTATAAACTATACAACCCTAAAGTTATGTGGCTTATTAAAAAGGAAAATCACCTATGAATGTCCGTTAACTTTCCTTTCTCAGTATTAGCTGCATCTTTAGGTCTTCCAAGAGTTTCATGGTGTAGTCATTAGTTCAGTGAGTTCACCAAAGCATTGCATTGCTCTCATCCCATTCTAAAATACTGTCGAGTGTTGTGGTTTAACCCCAGCCGGCCACTGAGCACCACGCAGCCGCTCGCTCACTCCCCCACAATGGGACGGCGGAGAGAATCAGAAGGGTGAAAGTGAGAAAACTCGTGGGTTGAGATAAAGACAGTTTAATAGGTAAAGCAAAAGCCGCGTGCGCAAGCAAAGCAAAACAAGGAATTCATTCACTGCTTCCCATCGGCACGCAGGTGTTCAGCCATCTCCGGGAAAGCAGGGCTCCATCACGCGTAATGGTTACTTGGGAAGACAAACGCCATCACTCCGAGCGTCCCCCGCCTCCTTCTTCTTCGCCCAGCCTTATATGCTGAGCATGATGTCATATTGTATGGAATAGCCCATTGGCCAGCTGGGCCAGCCGTCCCGGCCCCGCTCTCTCCCAGCCACCCACACACCTGGCAGGGCACGGGAGGACGATGAAAAGTCCTTGATTAGCATAAAAACTACTTAGCAACAACTAAAACATCAGTGTGTTATCAACATTATTCTCATACTGCATCCAAAACACAGCTCTATACCAGTTAATAGGAAGAACATCAACTCCATCCCAGCTGAAACCAGAACATTGAGAATAGACGAATAATGGGAAAATAGACGCACAAGAAAAATGTGGAGCAAACCAAAGCTGTCGGATGGCTGAAATCCCCCCATTTTGCTAGTGTGGGCCACAGAACGGGCACAGGAGCAAAGGCAGGTGTATCCGTTTTTCTTCTTGCAAAGCCATTTTCCGCGCAGTTTGCGGGGAGCCGAGCAGATGATTCTGGCCAGGATCACTGCAGGTGCTTTCTGCCTCCTGGGTAGTTGTAGTACAATCAGCGCGAAGTGATGAAGTGACCTGTAGCGTGAAACCGGTGTGGGTGGGAGAGAATGATTTTCGAGCAGTAGGGGAGCCTCCTTCTGTACTGTGTTCCCAGGAAGGTCTTCTGGGGAGAAATCCCTGAGCCCGTGGCAAGTGCCTGAGCAACCCCACCTCCTCCTCAGGAGCTGTACGGGCTTAGGGGGCTTAGATTCTCCGTTGATTGGCCCCACCTCCTTCAGCCATAAATGTCTGATCTCAGTCAGTGCTCGTGGAGTAGTTAAATGGAGCGTGCTCCATATGAACTGAAGTATTTAACGAAAAATTCCTGCTGCTTCGATTAATGAGTCTGATATGTCTGGTTCTCCCTGGGGCGGGTCTGAATATCATAGTTTGTATTTCAGAAACTGTTTCCTTAGGCATTGAAGCTAGACAGCTACAAAAAAAATCGTGGTAGAGCTTGTGCTTTTGGACTAACGGGCTACGACTCGTAATACTCTGCACGTCATATTACGAAAAAATATTCTACTTGACATATATTGCCATTACCACTTCGTTTTTCCCGTGCGGTAGAAATACCACGCCCGCGAAAGGCCTCTGGCTTGCTCCTGGTTGGGATCACGTTGATGAAAAGGAAGGATGATGTCGCACCGTTAAAGAAAAGCACGGCTTAGAGAAGGGCCAATGCAGGAAATCGCCAGTCACCATTTGAGGGGGGATCTCCATGGCTGTCTTGGGCTATTGGTCGGGATGTGGGAAATTAATGTGGCTGTATGACGCAGCTTTGATCTGCAGAAAGGGTGAGGGAAAAGTAATTCAAGCACGACTGCTACAAAAAGCTGCGCAATTCGTGGTGGAGACTGTGCTTTCGGACTAATGGGATAAGGCTGTCAGTATTTTACATGTCATATATTACTTGACATATATAGCCATTACCACTTCATTTTTTGCGTGTGGTAGGAATTCCACGCCCGCGGAAGGCCTGTGCCTTCCTCCTGGCTGGGACCACCTCGAGGATCAAAGAAGAGGTGGGCTCGGGAAAGGGCCGCGCAGGAGGTCACCGCTGGACGGGCCCCGCTGTCTCCGTGGCGACGGTGCCGTCCCCGCGAGCTGTCCGTGGGAAAGGCAGGGCGGGCAGCGCTGGGCAGCGCTCGGTGCCTGCAGTGCCGGGAGGAGGCTGCGGGCGCCGCTATTGACCGAGGAGGAGCGAGAAGAAGGCCGGAGCGCTGCAGGCAGCCCCGCCCGCTGCGGCCCGGCTCGCTCGCTCGCTCGCTGGCTGGCTCGGCGGCCGGGCGGTCTGCGAGCGTCCCCGCGGTGCGGAGCCGTGCTGCAGCGGGGCGGAAGGGCCGGCGGCAGCGGCCGGCAGCGGCGAGCCGGAGCCGGAGAAGGAGCCGGAGCCGGAGAAGGAGCCGGAGCCGGAACGGCAGCGGGAGCCGGAGCTGGAGCCGGGTCGGCGTGAGCGGCGGTGAGCTGCCGGCGGTGGTGCTGGGCCGGCGGGGCCGCGGCGGCGATGTGCGCGGCGGGGAGGCGCTGGGGCCGGCGGGAGCGAGCCCTGCTGTGGTGCGTCCTGGTGGCGGCGTGGGAGGCGGCGTGGGGGCAGCTGCGCTACTCGCTTTCCGAGGAGATGCCGAAGGGCTCGTTCGTGGGCGACGTGGCCAAGGACCTGGGGCTGGAGCTGCCGGCGCTCCGCGACAGCGGCGTCCGCATCTTGGACAGAGGTAGGACGCAGTATTTCGCTCTGCACGGGAAGACGGGACATTTAGTGACGGCGGAGAGGATAGACAGAGAGCAGCTGTGCCGGCTGGTGGAGCAATGCGTGCTGCGCTGTGAGGTGATAGTGGAGGGGGAAATGCAGGTCTACGGAATCGAAGTGGAGATCACGGACATTAACGACAACGCGCCCAGCTTCCAGGAGGCAGAAACGGAGCTGAGAATGAGCGAGATGACAGCCCCGGGGTCGCGGTTTCCCCTGGCCGAGGCCCACGACCCGGACGTGGGCCGGAATTCTGTGCAGAGCTACGCGCTGAGCGGCGACGAGCACTTCTCGCTGGCCGTGCAGGCGGGCCCCGGCGGGGATCAGCGTCCCGAGCTGGTGCTGGCGAAGGCGCTGGACCGGGAGGAGGCGGCGTTTCACGAGCTGGTGCTGAGGGCGAGCGACGGCGGAGAGCCGGCGCGGACGGGCACGGCGCGGATCCGCGTGGCGGTGCTGGACGCCAACGACAACGCGCCCGTGTTCAGCCAGGCGGAGTACACGGTGCGCGTGCCGGAGGACGTGCCCGTGGGCTCCACCCTCGTCACCCTCACGGCCACCGACGCCGACGAGGGGCTGAACGGGGACATTAAATACTCGTTGAAGAAAAAGAAGGACATGGCATGGCAGATATTCGATCTGGAGTCCGAGACGGGAGCGATCACGCTGGTGCGGAGCCTGGACTTCGAGGAAGGCGACTCCTACGAGCTGGAGGTGCAGGCACATGACGGCGGGGGTCTTTCCGACACGGCGAGAATCGCGATCACCGTGACAGATGTGAACGACAACGCGCCCGAACTGAGAGTGTCGTCGGCGCTGAGCGCGATCTCTGAGGACGCGCCGTCGGGGACGGTAGTGGCCCTGCTGCACGTGCAGGACCGGGACTCGGGGGCGAACGGCGAGGTGCGGTGCTCGCTGGACGGGGGCGTCCCGTTCCGGCTGGAGAAGTCCTTCGAGGACTACTACCGCGTGGTGACGGCGAGGGAGCTGGACCGGGAGGAGGTGGCGGAGTACAACGTGACGGTGCGGGCGGCGGACGGCGGGTCGCCGGCGCTGTGGAGCAGCGCGGTGCTGGCGCTGCGCGTGCTGGACGTGAACGACAACGCGCCGGTGTTCGCGGAGGCGCGCTACAGCGCCCGGCTGCCCGAGAACAACGCGGCGGGCGCGCTGGTGCTGACGGTGCGGGCGACGGACGCGGACTGGGGGCAGAACGCGCGCGTGCGGTACCGGCTGTCGGAGGGGCGGGTGCGGGGCGCGCCGCTCTCGTCCTACGTGTCGGTGCAGGCGGAGACGGGCGCGCTGTACGCGCTGCGCTCCTTCGACTACGAGGAGGTGCGCGAGGTGGGGCTGTGGGTGCGGGCGGAGGACGGCGGCGCGCCGGCGCGGAGCAGCAACGTGTCGGTGCGGCTCGTGATCGTGGACGAGAACGACAACGCGCCGCAGGTGCTGTACCCGCCGGCGGCGGCGGCGGCGGCGGCGGGCGCGGGCTGGGCGGGCGTGGAGCTGGCGCCGCGCTCGGCGGAGCCCGGGGCGCTGGTGGCCAAGGTGGTGGCGGTGGACGCGGACGCGGGGCAGAACGCGTGGCTGTCGTACGAGCTGGCCAAGGCGACGGAGCCGGGGCTGTTCCGCGTGGGGCTGCACAGCGGCGAGGTGCGCACGGCGCGCTCCCCGCTGGCCCGCGACGCGGCGCGGCAGAGTCTGGTGGTGGTGGTGAAGGACCACGGGCGGCCGGCGCTGTCGGCCACGGCCACGCTGACGGTGGTGCTGGCCGAGAGCGTGACCGAGCTGCTGTGGGAGCTGGGCAGCGCGGCGGCGGCGCCGGGCGAGCCGGCCGGCAGCCTGACGCGGTGGCTGGTGGTGGCCGTGGCGGCCGTGTCCTGCCTCTTCCTCGCCTTCCTGCTGCTGCTGCTGGCGCTGCGCCTGCGGCGCTGGCGCCGCTCGCAGCTGCTGCCGGCGGGCAGCGGCGCCCTGCGCGGCGTGCCGGCCTCGCACTTCGTGGGCATCGACGGCGTCCGCGCCTTCCTGCACTCCTACTCGCACGAGGTGTCGCTCACCGCCGACTCGCGCAAGAGCCAGCTCCGCTTGTCGGGCGGCAGCTGCTGCGACACGCTCCCGGCCCGGCCGCCGCCCGACGAGCCCGCGCCGCTGCTCGGGGAGGACCCCGCCGCTCTCCCGGTGAGTTCCTCTGGCGCGACCTTCTCCGCGACGCTTGGCTCTGCCGCTTCCGTGCCCTTTCCGCGCCCTGGGCTGCGTCCTGCGCAGGGCCGAGGGTTGGTGTCGGGGAAGGCGAAGCTTCGCGGGGCAGCGCACTGTGTGCTGATGCCTCTTGCTCCCGGGAGGTGAGCGTGGGGTTGTGGCTCCGTGTTGCAGTTGGTGTGGGAGGCAGGAGAAGCGGGGCTGCTGTTGGCTGGAGTTTCTATTTTTTATAACGTCTTTGCTGTGTTACGCGCTGTTGACTGACCCAGTCTCTCCTGGAGGACCGCTTCTCTTTTACTTTTAGACCCTTGATGTTTCTTCCCAGAGGTCTAGTGAGCAGACAAATGTATCTTGCTTCTTAGTACAGAGATGTCAAAGATATCTATGTGAAGTGCGTGGCTGATCTTCGTGCATGTTGAAGAGGAATGGACTGGGGAACTGGCCCTTTGATGACAGGTGCTTGCAAATTAATGAGCGTCAAAGAACACCATGTAAGTTGTGAAGTGTTGGAGTTGCGAGTCATGGGAGATGTTCATGCGGGGCTGTTGAAGGACACAACAGATATGGTTTGCTCCTTTCCCTGTTCAGTGCCCAGCTGTAGGGTCATGCAATGTGAGTTTTTTCTTCCAAAAAAATATTTGGCCTGAGACATGTTACTCCAGCTGTATTGTGAGCTCTGGGAGGTTCCTTCTATGTGTTTGTACGCTGTCATGACGTATTCAACTAACAGCTTAATTCTGTACTTATGCCAAGTGCCATAATGAGAGCTTTGGGAGGAGCCAACCGATTATTTATTCCCTACTAAAGACGTGATTTATGTACCTACCCTTAGAGCCATAATTTAGAGGAGTATGTTGTGATCCCTTCCATTCTGCATGTGTTAACTTCTTGCCTTGATTGTTGTGAAGATCTGAAGGTGGGCCGTTGTCTCTGATAATGTGTGGAAGATCACCTCTGTTCCATTTGACTGTCCCATACATGCCTTTTATGTTTACAGCTGTAAAGAGGAAGACTTTCATAGACGTCTTTCCTTAAAATGTCACTGGAAGAAATGCTCTTGCTTGTCACATACACATGGTGAGAAGTCAAATATTATCCATGGTAAGGAGAAGTTCTTCAACTTGCCTTTTGATGGATACAGCCGTGCAGTCTGTGCAGGGTTAGAGGAGGGTCCTGGGGGTGCTGCGTGTGAGGAGGTACTGGTGGAGATATGGCATTTTGTTAATTCCCAGGGTTCACTGCTCAACTACATCAAATGAGACTGAAGGTGTCTTATTTTTGGATATCCCACTGCTCAGATTCCAACTGGCCAAGCTGTGGGTTCATCAGTTTGCTTTCCTGTTGCATGATGTTTCCTGTGAATGGTAGTTATTGAGCATAGGTTACACTTGAGGTTAAGATTTGAGAGTCAGGTATCTTCCAGTTCGTCCATGTGCTGAAGAAGGATGATGGTGTCTTTGAGTTGATGCTTTGATAGCTGGGTCTTTATCGGAGCTGCAGATTGCTTATGCACTTGAGAACGTTTTCAGTTTCTTCCAATTAGTGTGAGTAGGAGAGAAGTCCTCTTGCATGCGTCCATGTTGTGATCTTCGTTCTCAGAGAAGGAGAAGTTGTGTGTGCAACTTTTCCTTTAATGGTGTCTGTCTGCAAAGGTAGCTTTCCTGTTGTGTGATGTTTGGGCAGGCTGAAAAATTCTGACTGTCCAGAGACAGGGCAGGTCTTTGCTGTGGTATAATTTGAAATGTCTGAAAGATAGGTTTAAAGGTTCAGTGTCTCCTGGTTGTCATATGGAGCCCACAGTTGTGGTTCCATGCATTTCCCCTTTTTTATTGTCCAAAGAAATGACTTTGAGGAACTGTGGCTATGGTCTTTGGTGTGTATGCCTGTGTGATCCTCCTGTGGACTTTTTACCAACTAGATACCCTTCTTGTGTACCTTCTACAGTTGACATCATCTGAAATGTTAAACCACAATTCCTTGACTTCTCTAGGTCTCCCATTCTTGCCTTGTTTGTTGTCCAGGTCTAAAACCGGTCCTCATTGTGGCTGGTAACCCTTAAAACATGAAAAGATCATTTATACTTGTTGTGCTGGGGAAGCAGTTCCCATCCATGGCTTGAAGGTGGTCAGCTGTGAAGACAAAGATATTGACATACTTATGCTTCCCTAAAAGGTCACTGAAGGAAATGCTCTTTTGCCTGTGGCTGACATATGGCCAAAATATTGGCTGTTGTCCATGGTACAACTAAAGGCTGTGAATGCAGAGCAAGGAGGTGAGAGGCTGGCTTTGAACCATGGGAAGAGGTGGGTCAATGTGGTTTTGGCTGGGCAATGGTTTGAGCCAAGGCCTGTGCCATTTCTGCTGTGATCCTGGATTCCCTGTCCTGAAAGGCAATGGTAGTCCTCTGACAATAATAATAAAGTGTTTGTGCGATAACTGTGCATGTAGAATGATGATGCATGCGTAGAACGCTCATAATTCCTGTGTGAAACCTCCTTTGTCTATCTCTATTTCCCTCTAACATTGCAGTGTAGAGTTTCTCCATGGTTGTAATTAGACTTTCTTTCAGGCCTTTGTTTCCAGGAAGGTCGTATTTCATTTTGTCTCTTCCTGGGCAGTGCTTTTTGCATTTGAAACTGTGAGTGCTGCTTTGCAGCAAATACTCACTTCAGCCACGTAAAGACAGAATTTTTTTGTGTGAGGAAAACAAAGCAGAAGCTAAAAGAGAACCTGTTGTAATTTCTCAGAAGACTTAACTTGAGAATGAGGCCCATGGTAAGTTCTATAATCGTCATATTTGAGGAAGATGAGCAGGCCACATATTAGAAAAATTGATGACAACTGATGACTATTACTTAAAACGAAACCCCCTACTCTGTAGTCCAGAGTAAGACTTCAGGGCCAAGCTTGTGCTTGAGACTTCAGTGACTTCCAGGTGCTCTCAGGGCTGAATTTCAACAGCCGTAGTGAAGACCAAGAAGACTTCCTGGTGAGTTTCTCTGACAACACTTTGTCTTCTAATGCTTCCTTGCCTTGTTTGTCTGATTTATGGCTTTGTTTTTCTTTACCTGGTCTTGTATGTAGGTAGGTTTACTTGTAATTATCAGCATAGCTTCGTTTAGCAATGTGCCGTGTGTTAGTGCCTCTTGGTCTTACTACAGCAGGTGTGAAAGGCAGGAGATGTGAGGGTATCTTTGCATTCTGTTTTTGTCGGGGGGAATAGATGTAAACATGACGTTAGTAGAAGTCACATCTCTATGGAACAGTGCGTGATAAAAGAGGGGAGGATATTCCCCCTAAGCTGATGGCTTGATGACCCATTCTCTGTCGGGTGACCACTCCTCTTTTATTTTGGCCAATTATCACTGGTGTGCCTAAACTCCTTTGTCTTCTCAGAATGATGGTTAACAGACAAAGGTACCTCCCTTCTTGGTGTGATCATAGTGCAGTGTCCCCTCATGATATGTTTTTTCCTATTATGAGAAGGTCAGAAGGAAACCTGCAAGTTGTGTAGGGTTGGAGAGAAGACAGAGGAGCTCTGATGTATGACACTATAGAGGAACAGATGGTCATTTCCCTGCTTGTCATAGATAACACAACCGTGTGCTGCCTAATGGAGTACCATGCAATTGGAGTTGCTTCTGCTCAAGATGTTTGGCCTAAGAAATGTTATTCCACCTGATCGGTTCATTTTTGTCTGTTTCTAACTCTTGCCTTGCTTGTTGTCGTGAGCTAGAGCTCGACCTCAGGTGTCTGATGAAATGGGGAAGGTCACATCTGTTCCAACTGTCTGAGTGCAGGGGCAGTTCCCGCACACACCTTTGATGTTCAGAGCTGTGAAGGGGAAGGCTTTCCTGGGCCTGCGTGTGCTCCCAGAGGCACACTTGTCTGTAGGGAAAGAAAGCAAAACCATCTCTAGTGCAGTCCTCAAAGTGCAGAGTGGCAACCCAGCCCAGCCAAGGTTTCCCTGAACTGACTGGGGGTCAGTGGGAGAACGCATGCAGGGTGCTCCCTACATGGTTCCCCATAACATGGTGGCCACTCAATTGGAGAGATACGGGTTTGACAGATGGGCTGTTAGAGGGTTGATGGATAAGGAACTGGCTGGATGGCTGCATCCAAAGAGTTATACTCAATGGCTCAATGTCCAAGTGGAAACCAGTAACGTGTGCTGTCCCTCAAGGGTCCGTACTGGGACCAGTGGTATTTAGTATTTTCGTCAATGACATAGACAGTGGGATTGAGTGCACCCTCAGCAAGTTTGCAGATGACAGCAAGCTGAGTGGTGCAGTTGATTCACTAGAGGGAAGGGATGCCATCAGAGGGACCTTGAAAGGCTGGAGAAGTGGGCCTGTGCGAACGTCATGAATATCAACAAGGCCAAGTGGAAGGTCCTGCATATGTATCGGGGCAATCCCCAGTTTCCATACAGACTGTGGGATGAATGGATTGAGAGCAGCCCTGCAGAGAAGGACTTGGGGGTAGTGGTGGGTAACAAATGGGTCCTGAGCTGGCAAAATGCACTTGCTGCCCAGAAAGGCAGTTGTATCTTAGGCTGCATAACAAGGGAGAACATGTGGTTCTCCCCTTCTCCTCTGTTTCATGAGACCCCACCTGGAGCACTGCTCTGAGGCCTACACTACAAGAAAGACATGGGGCTGTTAGAGTTGGTCCACAGGAGAGCCACAAAAACGTCAAAAGGCTGCAACACCTCTACTATGAAGAAGGGTTGAAGAAATTGAGGTTCTTCAGCCTGGAGAAGAGAAGGCTCTGGGGAAACCTTATTGTAGCTTTTCAATATTTAAAGGTGGCTTCTAAGAAAGACGGAGAGAGCCTTTTTACCAGGGCCTGTCATGACTGGACAATGGGCAATGGTTTTAAACAGAATGAGGGTAGGTTTTGATTAGGCATAAGGAAGAACTGCTTTATGATAAGGTTGGTGAGACACTGGAACATGTTGTCCAGAGAAGCTGTGGATGCACCATCACTGGAAGACTTCAAGGTCAGGTTGGGCATGGCTTTGAGCAACCTGACCTGGTGAAGGATGTCCCAGCCCATGGCAGAGTGTTTGGAATAGATGATCCTTAAAGGTCCCTTCCAGCCTAAACCATTCTTTGGTTCTGTGAAAGACTCGACGTGGTTTTGCACTTTCCCATTGTCAGCGCCTCAAATATGGAGTTGGAAAAGAAGGAGCTTTTGTGAATCAGAATCAAACTAATAAAGGTCATTCTGTTACCTTAGCATAGGGCTATACACATTACCTTTAGGGTGATATAATTCTCAGTGTAAATGTTCTGCTCCCTACAAGAAAAATCAACAGTGGGACAAACGTCAGAGACACACATGAGCAAATGGAAGAAATGCAGGGAAGATGGAAACCCTTTGCAGGTCTGGCATGAGAGGTTTACAATCACTTTTGCTTCGTTCTGTTTCTGATTACGTATTGGTTACTCCCACACAAATATTTCCTTCTTGATATTTATTCCAGGTAAGGAAAGCACAATTGAAAATAGTCTCCTGCAGCTATGAAATTGTGTATTGCTCTTATATTTCCCTTTAGACTTTACTAAGGGCAGCTGAGTTGCTTTCTTTATTGTTCTGCCATGAGGATTTACTACGGACTATTGATTGTGACTCAAGGAGATGACCTAAAAGTACCTGACAGCATGTCTCAGTTTTAAATGCCTTTGGAGTTGCAGTGCTTGTGTGCAGTCCTTGTCCTTGAGCCTTTCCTAACCTCACGCCCAGGGTAGTGGGCTGTTGCTCTTCGTTTCTCTGCTTTGGCCACTAGTGCTGGTCTGTGTTTCCCTGAACAAATGAAATCATCCTGTACCGCAGCTTTTTTAGCAGCAGGCGGTAAGAAGCAGAACTACCTGCCTCATGAGCTGTCACATGTGTAGGCTCAGTGGGGAGGTTCTCTTCGTTCAACTTGTGCTGGACATGATGGTAGAGGTGTGTTGAAGCTCCTAGATGGAATGAGCTCTGCTGATGCTGGACGTTAACAAGGCAGAAAAAAAACTGACTGAGTTTTTTTGGCACTCATTCATTTTCCACTCATAGCAGGCAGTTAGCAGCGGCACTTCTTGATTCATCACACGTTCAGGTTCAGCTGAGAAGTTTTGTCGACAAACCCTGTATAAATGGTATGCATTAATAATGGTTAACAATGATCCTTTCTTGAGATCCTTGGGCCTTTCTGAACCCCCATCGTGCTTCTCCTGGGTTTCCCCAGGTGATGTGTGTGGGAAGTGCTCTCCCACATTTGTGTCTCCATGAAGGAATGAAAGAAGGAACAGGGTAACCCCATTCCACTTAGAGCAAGCAGCTAGCGTCGGCACTTCTGGGTTCATCGGCGGTCACAGGTTTAGCTGAGAAGTTTGGACTATGAAGCTTGTGATGTCTGAACCGTTAGTAACGGTGAAGGTGGATCCGTACTGTGTAAAGTGAGATCCGCTAATTCCACACGACAGGGTTGGGAAAATGACATTGATGCTTGGTATTGGAGATTTTTCCTTCCTGATCGCTGTTTTCCCAAAGCGATGGACTTGGACCTGGTTGATGGCTGAATAAAAACCCGTTGGTTAATGCTGTTTTGGTGTTGGACATCCAAAAGAAAGAGCGTGTGATGCCATGAATAGAGACGTTACAGATGGTTCCTACGCCTGTGCCGTGTGCCCTCCCATCTTTTGAGGAAAGGTCGCTGCAGAAATGGCAGCACTAGTGAGGCTAACTAATTTTTTCTAGGCATTGTTTCTCTGAGTTCTTTGAGCAGTTATTTCTCATTTTTTGTTCCCTCTTTTTTTACTGTTCCTTATCTGTCTTTTTGTACAGGGGTTAAGCCATTGAATGGGATCTCCAGAAAAAAAGTCAAGTTTTGTATTTCAGAGTCTGTTGTCTTTTTGTATCCCCCTTTTCCCAAAGACTTGTACTTTGCTTAACATGAAGAGTTGCCTTTAAGCTGGGTTGGCTTTTTGGAGTTTCTTCTGTATGTGCATGTGCATTGCTCTGTGCTGCTGAGTTACTCTAGAATGGAGCACTAAGTCCTCAGTGTAAGTACGGCCTGTTCTGTGTAAGGGTCTTATCAAAAATTCCGAAGTAGTGGTTGGAGAAGGGGGAGAAATGGAGGCTGATTCAGAGCAGCCTCCGACGTGCAGGTGAAAAGTGTCAAAGTCGAGAAGGAAGGGCCGTCTCTGAGGATGACTCCTTTTGAGGGGGGATCTCCATGGCTGCTTTGTGCTATTGGTCGGGATGTGGGGAATTAATGTGGCTGGTGGCATTCCAGTGTGATGCCGTATTGGTCTGCAGAAAGGGTGAGGGAAAAGTCATTCAAGAACGACGGCTGCAAAAGCTGCGTAATTCGTGGTGGAGATTGTGCTTGTGGACTAACGGGCTAAGACTCGTAATATTCTGCACGTCATATTAAGAGAACTGTGTATCTATATGACATCACGATTACAAAAACGTTTTTCCCGTGAGGTAGAAATACTATGCCCACAGAAGGCGTGTTATTTCTTTCCGGTTGGGATCGCCTCGAGGATCAAAGAAGAGGTGGGCTCGGGAAAA
Organism: Calonectris borealis; assembly: GCF_964195595.1. Taxonomy (NCBI): domain Eukaryota; kingdom Metazoa; phylum Chordata; class Aves; order Procellariiformes; family Procellariidae; genus Calonectris; species Calonectris borealis. The sequence continues at coordinate 2,788,440 of NC_134326.1, forward strand.
GGCCGCGCAGGAGGTCACCGCTGGACGGGCCCCGCTGTCTCCGTGGCGACGGTGCCGTCCCCGCGAGCTGTCCGTGGGAAAGGCAGGGCGGGCAGCGCTGGGCAGCGCTCGGTGCCTGCAGTGCCGGGAGGAGGCTGCGGGCGCCGCTATTGACCGAGGAGGAGCGAGAGGAAGGCCGGAGCGCTGCAGGCAGCCCCGCCCGCTGCGGCCCGGCTCGCTCGCTCGCTGTCTGGCTGGCTCGGCGGCCGGGCGGTCTGCGAGCGTCCCCGCGGTGCGGAGCCGTGCTGCAGCGAGGCGGAGGGGCCGGCGGCAGCGGCCGGCAGCGGCGAGCCCGAGCCGGAGAAGAAGCCGGAGCCGGAACGGCAGCGGGAGCCGGAGCTGGAGCCGGGTCGGCGTTGGGCGGCGGGGAGCTGCCGGCGGTGGTGCTGGGCCGGCGGGGCCGCGGCGGAGATGTGCACGGCGGGGAGGCGCTGGGGCCGGCGGGAGCGAGCCCTGCTGTGGTGCGTCCTGGTGGCGGCGTGGGAGGCGGCGTGGGGGCAGCTGCGCTACTCGCTTCCCGAGGAGATGCCGAAGGGCTCGTTCGTGGGCGACGTGGCCAAGGACCTGGGGCTGGAGCTGCCGGCGCTCCGCGACAGCGGCGTCCGCATCTTGGACAGAGGTAGGACGCAGTATTTCGCTCTGCACGGGAAGACGGGACATTTAGTGACGGCGGAGAGGATAGACAGAGAGCAGCTGTGCGAGAGTGTGGAGCAATGCGTGCTGCGCTGTGAGGTGATAGTGGAGGGGGAAATGCAGGTCTACGGAGTCGAGGTGGAGATTACGGACATTAACGACAACGCGCCCAGCTTCCAGGAAATTGAACTAGAGGAGAGAATGAGCGAGACGACAGCCCCGGGGTCGCGGTTTCCCCTGGCCGAGGCCCACGACCCGGACGTGGGCCGGAATTCTGTGCAGAGCTACGCGCTGAGCGGCGACGAGCACTTCTCGCTGGCCGTGCAAGCGGGCCCCGGCGGGGATCAGCGTCCCGAGCTGGTGCTGGCGAAGGCGCTGGACCGGGAGGAGGCGGCGTTTCACGAGCTGGTGCTGAGGGCGAGCGACGGCGGAGAGCCGGCGCGGACGGGCACGGCGCGGATCCGCGTGGCGGTGCTGGACGCCAACGACAACGCGCCCGTGTTCAGCCAGGCGGAGTACACGGTGCGTGTGCCGGAGGACGTGCCCGTGGGCTCCACCCTCGTCACCCTCACGGCCACCGACGCCGACGAGGGGCTGAACGGGGACATTAAATACTCGTTGAAGAAAATCACAGAGAAAGCCTCGAAGATTTTCCATCTGGAGACCGAGACGGGAGCGATCACGCTGGTGCGGAGCCTGGACTTCGAGGAAGGCGACTCCTACGAGCTGGAGGTGCAGGCACGGGACGGTGGGGGTCTCTTTGACACGGCGAAAGTCGCGATCTCGGTGACAGACGTGAACGACAACGCGCCCGAACTGAGAGTGTCGTCGGCGCTGAGCGCGATCTCTGAGGACGCGCCGTCGGGGACGGTGGTGGCCCTGCTGCACGTGCAGGACCGGGACTCGGGGGCGAACGGCGAGGTGCGGTGCTCGCTGGACGGGGGCGTCCCGTTCCGGCTGGAGAAGTCCTTCGAGGACTACTACCGCGTGGTGACGGCGAGGGAGCTGGACCGGGAGGAGGTGGCGGAGTACAACGTGACGGTGCGGGCGGCGGACGGCGGGTCGCCGGCGCTGTGGAGCAGCGCGGTGCTGGCGCTGCGCGTGCTGGACGTGAACGACAACGCGCCGGTGTTCGCGGAGGCGCGCTACAGCGCCCGGCTGCCCGAGAACAACGCGGCGGGCGCGCTGGTGCTGACGGTGCGGGCGACGGACGCGGACTGGGGGCAGAACGCGCGCGTGCGGTACCGGCTGTCGGAGGGGCTGGTGCGGGGCGCGCCGCTCTCGTCCTACGTGTCGGTGCAGGCGGAGACGGGCGCGCTGTACGCGCTGCGCTCCTTCGACTACGAGGAGGTGCGCGAGGTGGGGCTGTGGGTGCGGGCGGAGGACGGCGGCGCGCCGGCGCGGAGCAGCAACGTGTCGGTGCGGCTCGTGATCGTGGACGAGAACGACAACGCGCCGCAGGTGCTGTACCCGCCGGCGGCGGCGGCGGCGGCGGGCGCGGGCTGGGCGGGCGTGGAGCTGGCGCCGCGCTCGGCGGAGCCCGGGGCGCTGGTGGCCAAGGTGGTGGCGGTGGACGCGGACGCGGGGCAGAACGCGTGGCTGTCGTACGAGCTGGCCAAGGCGACGGAGCCGGGGCTGTTCCGCGTGGGGCTGCACAGCGGCGAGGTGCGCACGGCGCGCTCCCCGCTGGCCCGCGACGCGGCGCGGCAGAGCCTGGTGGTGGTGGTGAAGGACCACGGGCGGCCGGCGCTGTCGGCCACGGCCACGCTGACGGTGGTGCTGGCCGAGAGCGTGGCCGAGCTGCTGTGGGAGCTGGGCAGCGCGGCGGCGGCGCCGGGCGAGCCGGCCGGCAGCCTGACGCGGTGGCTGGTGGTGGCCGTGGCGGCCGTGTCCTGCCTCTTCCTCGCCTTCCTGTTGCTGCTGCTGGCGCTGCGCCTGCGGCGCTGGCGCCGCTCGCAGCTGCTGCCGGCGGGCAGCGGCGCCCTGCGCGGCGTGCCGGCCTCGCACTTCGTGGGCATCGACGGCGTCCGCGCCTTCCTGCACTCCTACTCGCACGAGGTGTCGCTCACCGCCGACTCGCGCAAGAGCCAGCTCCGCTTGTCGGGCGGCAGCTGCTGCGACACCCTCCCGGCCCGGCCGCCGCCCGACGAGCCCGCGCCGCTGCTCGGGGAGGACCCTGCCGCTGCCCCGGTGAGTTCCTCTGGCGCGACCTTCTCCGCGACGCTTGGCTCTGCCGCTTCCGTGCCCTTTCCGCGCCCTGGGCTGCGTCCTGCGCAGGGCCGAGGGTTGGTGTCGGGGAAGGCGAAGCTTCGCTGAGCAGCGCACTGTGTGCTGGTGCCTCTTGCTCCCGGGAGGTGAGCGTGGGGTTGTGGCTCCGCGTTGCAGTTGGTGTGGGAGGCAGGAGAAGCGGGGCTGCTGTTGGCTGGAACTGGGCAACAACTGATCCCTTGACGAGGTCTGTCTGCCTGTTATGGAGATGAAAGAGAATCGTAAAAGTTGTGACTATTTAAGAAATCTCTGTGTGGCTGCGTGTGAAGGGCTAGTGGAGGAAATGTTTTTTGCTGATTCCCCATCTTTTAAGGTTGGCTTATTGCAGAAGGAGCTGGGTATGTCTTGACTTGAAAATACATGCTATAGCAAGAGCCATACGAGGGTGGGAGGGGAGACATTGAAGGTGCGGGGGGAGATGCAAGGAGGGGGATGTTCCCCCTCTGCAGATGTTCACTGACCCAGTCTCTCCTGGAGGACCTCTCTTTTACTTTTACAATCTTGATGTTTCTTCCCAGAAGACTAGTGAGCAGACACTTCTGTACAGACAATCTGCAGTACACAGATGTAAAGATACCTATGTGAAGTGGTTGCGTCATCCTTCTGCATGTTGAAGAGAAATGGTCTGCATAACTGGCCTTTTGATGACAAGTGCTTGCAAATTATGATGGTTAAAGAACCTCATGCAAGTTGTGAAGAGTTGGAGATGAGAGTCATGAGGGAGCTGTACGTGAGGGGCTGTTGAAGGACACAAGAGCTATGGTTTGCTCCTTTCCCTCTTCAGTGTCCAGCTGAAGGATCATGTAATGTGAGATTTGGCTTCCCACGTAAATTTGGCCTGAGACACGTTTTTCCAGCTGTATTGGGAGCCCTGGGAGGTGCCTCCTGTGTGTTTGGAGGTTGTCGTGGTGTATTCAACTAACACCTTAATTCTATACTTACGGCAAGTGCGATAATGGGATCTTTGGGAGGAGCCAACTGATGATTCATTCCCTTCTAAAGACCTGAATTATGAGCCATAAACTAGAAAAGTATGTTGTGATCCCTTCCTTTCTGCAGGTGTTAACTTCTTGCCTTGCTCGTTGTAATGATCTGAAAGTGGGCCGATGTCTCTGGTAATGTGTGGAAGATGATATCTGTCACATTGGTCTGACTATCCCGTACGTGCCTTCCATGTTTCCAGCTGTAAAGCGGAAGACTTTCATAGACGTCTTTCCTTAAAATGTCACTGGAAGAAATGGTCTTGCTTGTCACATACACCTGGTGAGAAGTCAACTCTTATCCATGGTAAGGAGAAGTTGTCTGAGCAACTTTTCTTTCAATGGAGTCTATCTGAAAATGATCAAGATCATTGACAGCCATGCACTCTGTGAAGGGTTTGAGGAGTGTCTTGGGGGTGCTGTGTGTGAGGAGGTGCTGGTGGAGACATGGCATGTCCCAGGGTTTAGTGTTGGCCGTCTGAAAATGAGTCTAGCGGTGTCTAATATTTTGATAAGGCCAAGTTTGGGTTCATCAGTTTGCTTTCCTGTTGCATGATGTTTCCTGTGAATGGTAGTTATCAGGCATAGATGTAATGCATGAATAGTGGCAGTGTCACATACCTTCCAAATAGCCCATGTGCTGAAGAAGGGTGATGTTGCCTTTGAGTTGATTCTTTGATGACTGGGTCTTTAATCGAGCTGCTTATTGCTTATGCCCTTTATAACATTTTACCTTTGTTCAAAGTAATGGTAGGAGCAGAAAAATCTCTGTGCATGCATCTGTGTTGTGATCCTTGGGATCCGAGAAGCTGTGCGTGCAACATTTCTTTTAATGGTGTCTGTCTGCATAGGTAGCTTTCCTGTTGTGTCGTGTTTGGACAGGGTGAAGGGTTCTGTCTGCACAGAGACAGGGCTAGGTGGAGGAGTTCGCTGGGGTATAGTTTGAAATGTCTAAAAGGTAAATGCAAAGGTGCAGTTTGTCCTAGCTGTCAGATGAAGCCCACAGTTGTGATTCCACGCATTTTCCTTTTCTTATTGTCCAAAGAGATGACTTTGAGAACTGTGGCTATGGTCTTTGGTGTGGGCTCCTGTGTGAGTCTCCTGTGTACTTGTTAGCAGCTAGTTACCTTTGTTGTGTACCTACGCCAATTGACACAATCTGAAATGCAAGCTATGAATCATACACTTCTGTGGATTTCCCATTCTTGCCTTTTTTTGTCAGGGTTGCTTCATTGTGCCTGGCAATCCTGAAAACACTAAAAGATCTCTCATAATTATCAGGCTGGGAGAGCAGTTTCCATCCCTACCTTGAAGGTGTACAGCTGCCAAGACAAGGTCTGTGATAAACTTATGCTTCCCTAAAACGTCACTGAATGAAATGCTCTTTTGCCTGTGGCTGACATATAGCCAAAAGTTGGATATTGTCCGTGGTGCAACTAAAAGCTGCGAATGCAGAGCAAGGAAGGTGAGGGACTAGCTGGGGGTGGCTTCGGACCATGAAAAGAGGTGGGTCAATGTGGTTTTGGCTGGGCAATGGTTTGATTTCATGCCTTGTGCCAAGGCCTGTGCCATTCATGTTGTGATCCTAGCTTCGCTGTCCATAAAGGCAATGGTAGTCCTCTGACAATGATGAAGTGTTTGTGCAATAACTGTGCATGGGGAATGGTCCTCCTGCTGGTGGAGGAGCTTTTCAGTGGGGACACCTGTGGGAAGTGGATGACAATCCTCTGACAAATTTGTCTGCAAGCAATCGCCATGGAAGAGGAAACATGCTCTAGGGGTGCTCTAGAAATGCTGTGTGAAACATCATTTTTCCACCTGTATGACCTTGTAAGAGTGTGATGTAGAGTTTCATCGTGGTTGTATTAAGCTTTTCCCAGCCTTGACCAACCTTCAGACTTTATTAGCGGCTCTTGCTCTTATGAAGTAACTGCCGATGTTTGTCAGTATTAAAATTGGTGTGAATGTAGGGGATGGGAGGGAATTTTTGACAGGAATTTCTGGGTTTGGGGCTTGTTCTTTGAAGCATGTGTGAGGAAGTTACTCAATTTATGCACTGTCATGTTGGATACAGCTTTTCCTGTGAATGGTAGTTGTTGGGCATAGACGTCAACATTGCATTAACAGTTGCAGAGTCACGTATCTTCCAAATTGACCGTGTGGTGAGGAAGAATGATGGTGTCTTTGAGCTGATAGTGACAACTGAGTCTTTAACTGAGCTGCATATCGCTTATGCCCTTTAGAACATTTTATGTTTCCTGAAACGAGTGTGGTGAGCAGAGAAGCCTCCATGCGTGCATCCATGTTGTGATCCTTTTTGTTCGTGAGGAGAAGTTGTGTGCGCAACATTTCTTTCAGTGATGTCTCTCTGCAGAGGTAGCTTCCCTGTTGTGTCCTGTTTGAGCACGCTGAAGCATTCTGTCTGCACAGAGACAGGGCAGGTGGATGAATTTGCTGTGGTACAGTTTGAAATGTCCGAAAGGTAGGTGTCAATGTTCAGTTTCTTCTAGTTGTTGGATGGGTCCCACAGTTGTGGTTCTGTGCATTTTCCTTTTCTTATTGTCCAAAGAAATGACTTTAAGAACTGTGGCTGTGGTCATTGGTGTGAGCTCCTGCCACGTACTTTTTACCAACTGGATACTCTTCTTGTGTACCTACTAGAGTTGACATAATCTGAAATGTTAAGCTATGATTCCTTGACTTCTGTAGGTTTCATACTACTTTCTTGTTTCTTCTCCTGTTCTAAAACTAGGCCTCAGTTTGGCTGATAATCCTTCAAAGTAGAAATCTGTTAAAATGATCAGGCTCGGGGAGCAGTTTCCATCCATACCTTGAAGGTGTACAGCTGCCAAGACAAAGACTTTGGGGTACTGCTGTTTCCCTAAAACACTGCTGAAGGACATGCTCTTTCACCTGTGGCTAATGCATGGCCAAAAGTTGGGTATAGTCCATGGTGCAACTAAAGGCTGTGAATGCAGAGCAAGGAGGTGAGAGGCTGGCTTTGAACCATGAAAACAGGTGGGTCAATGTGGTTTTGGCTGGGCAATGCTTTGATGCCAAGGCCTGTGCCATTTCTGCTGTGATCCTGGATTCCCTGTCCTGAAAGGCAATTGTAGTCCTCTGACAATAAAGTATTTAAGCATAAGTGTGTACCTGGAATGATGATGTATGGGTGGAACAGCTTATAATTCCTGTGTGAAACCTCCTTTATCCATCTCTGTCTCCCTGGAACGTCGTGATGTGCAGTTTCTTCACAGTTGTAATTACACTTTCTTTCTGGCCTTTGTTTCCTGGAAGGTCGTGGTTCCTTTTACCTGTTTGTGGACAATGCTTTTGCTTTTGAAGCTGTGAGTGTTGTTTTGCAGCAAATACTCACTTCAGCCATGTAAGTGAGAATTTTAGGTGTGAGGAATATGAAGCAGAAGCTAAAAGAGATTTTCTTATAATTTCTCGGAAGTCTTAGGTTGAGAAAGAGGCCCATGACACGGTGTTTACACTTATGGCTTCATATTTGTGGGAGATGAGCAGGCCACATGAGCTGATGACAATTTCATAAATTGAACCCCCCTGCTCTGTAGTCCAGAGTAAGGCTTTAGGGCTGCACTTAGAGCTTGAGATCTCAATGACTTCTGGATGCTCTGGGGGATGAAGTGAAGACCGAGCCATCGTGCCAGTGAGTTTCTCTGACACCACTTTGTCTTCTAATGCTTGCTTGCCATGCTTGTCTGATTTACGGTTTTGTTTTTCTTTACCTGGTCTCATATGTTGCCAATTTTGAGAAGGTCAGAAGCAAACCTGCAAGTTGTGTAGGGTTGGAGAGAAGACAGGGGAGCTCTGTGTGTGAGCCTATAGAAGAACAGATGGTCATTTCCCTGCTTGTCATAGATAATACAACCGTGTGCTGCCTAATGGAGTACCATGCCATAGGAGTTGCTTCTGCTCAAGAAGTTTGGCCTAAGAAATGTTATTCCACCTGATCCGTTCATTTTTGTCTGTTTCTAATGCTTGCCTTGCTTGTTGTCATGAGCTAGAGCTCGACCTCAGGGTGTCTGATGAAATGGGGAAGGTCACATCTGTTCCAATTGTCTGAGTGCAGGGGCAGTTCCCGCACACACCTTTGATGTTTAGAGCTGTGAAGAGGAAGGCTTTCCTAGGCCTGTGTGTGCTCCCAGAGGCACACTGGTCTGTAGGGAAAGAAAGCAAAACCATCTCTAGTGCAGTCCTCAAAGTGCAGAGTGGCAACCCAGCCCAGCCAAGGTTTCCCTGAACTGGCTGGGGGTCAGTGGGAGAACGCGTGCAGGGTGTCCCCTACGTGGTTCCCCATAACATGGTGGCCACTCAATTAGAGAAACATGGATTTGACAGATGGACTGTTAGAGGGAGAAGGAACTGTGTGGATGGCCGTGTCCAAAGAGTTATCGTTGAGTTATCATTTCCAAGTGGAAACCAGTAACATGTGGTGTTCCTCAAGGGTCCATACTGGGACCAGAGCTATTTAGTATTTTCATGAATGACATAGACAGTGGGATTGAGTGCACGCTGAGCAAGTTTGCAGATGACACCAAGCTGAGTGGTGCAGCTGATTTGCTAGAGGGAAGGGATGCCATCCAGAGGTACCTTGAAAGGCTGGAGAAGTGGGCCTGTGCAAACGTTATGAACCCAAGTGCAAAGTCCTGCACGTGGGTTGGAGCAATCCCCAGTTTCCATACACAATGTGGGATGAATGGATTGAGAGCAGCCCTGAAGAGAAGGACTTGGAGGTACTGGTGGGTGACAAATGGGACATGAGCTGGCCATGTGCACTTGCTGCCCAGAAAGGCAATCATATCCTGGGCTGCATAACAAGTAGCGTGGTGGTTCCCTCCCTCTACTCTGCTTTCATGAGACCGCATCTGGAGTATTGTGTGCAGCTCTGGGGCCCACACTACAAGAAAGATATGGACCTGTTCCAGTAGGTTCTTCAGCCTGGAGAAGAGAAGGCTCTGGGGAGACCTTATTGCGGCTTTTCAGTACATAAAGCGGGCTTCTAAGAAAGACGGAGAGAGACTTTTTACCAAGGCCTGTCGTGACAGGACAAGCGGCAATGGTTTTAAACGGAACAAGGGTAGGTTTAGACTGGAGATACAGAAGAAATGTTTTAAGGGGAGGGTTGTGAGACACTGGAACAGCTTGCCCAGGTAAGTTGTGGATGCGCCATCACTTGAAGTGCTCAAGGTTGGGTTGGGCGGGGCTTTGAGCAACTTGACCCGGTGAAGGATGTCCCTGCCCATGGCAGAGTGGTTGGAATAGGTGATCTTTAAAGGTCCCTTCCAACCTAAACCATTCCTTGGTTCTGTGAAAGGCTCGATGTGGCTTTGCACTTTCCCATTGTCAGCACCTTAAGTATGGAGATGCAAAAGAAGGAACTTTTGTGAATCAGAATCAAACTAATAAAGGTTATTCTGTTATCTTAGCATAGGGCTATGCACCTTACCTTTAGGGTGATATAATTCTCAGTGTAATTGTTCTGCTCCCTACAAGAAAAATCAACAGTGGGACAAACATCAGAGGGCACACATGAGCAAAAGGAAGAAATGCAGGGAAGATGGAAACCCTTTGCAGGTCTGGCATGACAGGATTGCAATGACTTTTGCTTCATTGTGTTTCTGATTTCGTATTGATTACTCCCACACGAGTATTCCCTTCTTGATATTCGTCCCACGTAAGGATAGCAGAATTAAAAATGAAGTCTTCCACACCTATGAAATTGTGTATTGCTCTTATACGTCCCTTCAGATTTTATTAAGAGCAGCTTTCTTGCTCTGCCATGAATATTTACTACTGACTGTTCATTGTGAGTCAAGGAGATGACCTAAAAGTACCCGACAGTGTGTCTGGTTTAAACGCCTTTGGAGCTGCATTAAGCAAGTGCCTCCGAGTATTCCGCATTAGAATAAGGAATATTCCTGATTTTAATAAAGGAGAGACCCCAGAAATGCAGCCCCGCAGCAACGGCCGAAGCCCGCGCCGCTGCGAGCGCGGCCATCAGCCGGCTGCGGTGGCGTCGCGGCGCCTCCGGGTGCCGCTGTTGGCCGACGCGGAGCGGCGCCGGAACCAGAGCCGGCGCCGGAGCCGCCGCAGCGTCCTGCCCCCGCAGGCTGCTCGCTCGCACGGCGCCGGCCAGAGCGGCAGCGGCACGGGCAGCAGAGGCGAGAGGCGGCGCGGAGCGGGGAGCAGCGGCGTCCGAGCCGGCGCCGAGCTCGCTGCCCTCCGGCGGCTCCTGCGCTCGCTGCGGAGAGTGGCTGGAAGGGAGGGAGGGCAGCGGCAGCGGCAGCAGCAGCGGCAGGAGGGAGGAGCGCGGCGAGCGCTGCCGAGCATGGCGGGCAGGCAGAGGCAGAGCCGCGGGCGAGCGGCCGGGCGAGTGGTGCTGCCCGCTTTGCTGCTGTGCTTGTGGTGCCGGGCGGCGGCGGAGCGGATCCGCTACGCCATCCCCGAGGAGCTGGGCAGAGGCTCGCTGGTGGGGCCGCTGGCGCGGGACCTGGGGCTGAGCCCGGCGGAGCTGCCGGCACGCAAGCTGCGGGTGGCGGCTGCCGCTAAAAGGCAGCTGAAATACTTCACGGTGAGCGGGGAGAGCGGGAACCTGTACGTGAGCGAGAGGCTGGACCGGGAGGAGATGTGCGGCGAGTCGGCGTCCTGCTCCGTCAGCTTCGAGGCGCTGGTGCAGAACCCGCTGAACGTTTTCCACGTCGAGGTGGCCATCCAGGACGTCAACGACAATTCCCCGACCTTCAGCAAGGCTGCTCTGCACCTCGAGATCGGTGAATGGACGCTTCCCGGGGCGCGTTTTCCGCTGGAGATGGCCCGAGACGCGGACGTGGGCAGCAACTCGCTGCTGACTTACCAGCTCACCGGCAACCCGTCCTTCACTCTGGCCGCGAAGGAGAGCCCGGGTGGAAAGAAGCAGCCGGAATTAGTGCTGGAGAGAGCGCTGGACCGGGAGAAGCAGAGCTCCTTTGAGCTGGTACTGACGGCGGTGGATGGCGGGGACCCCGTGAGGTCCGGGACTGTCCAGGTTCGCGTCAATGTGACGGACGCCAACGACAACGCGCCCGTGTTCGGCAAAAGCGTCTACGAGGCGCGAGTGCGGGAGAATGTGCCGGCGGGGTGGCTGGTGCTGCGGGTGCGAGCCACGGATGCGGACGCGGGCTCCAACGGGCGGGTCTCCTACTCCTTCGGCAACGTCCCGGACGGCGTCCGCGCCTTGTTCAGCGTCGAGAGCGACAGCGGCGAGGTGAGGACGGCGGGGCCCCTCGACTTCGAGGAGAAGAGCAAATACAGCTTCGGCCTGGAGGCGAGGGACGGCGGCGGTCTGGTGGCTCACTGCGACGTGCAGATAGACATCACGGACGAGAACGACAACGCGCCCGACATCACGCTGCTGTCGGTGTCGAGCCCCGTGCCCGAGGACGCGCCGTCCGGCACGGTGGTGGCCCTCCTGAACGTGAACGACCCGGACTCCGGGGAGAACGGTCAGGTGTGGTGCGAGCTGTCGGGCGAGGCGCCGCTGTCGATCGTGGCGTCGTCGGGCGGCTCGTACAAGGTGGTGACGGCGAGCGCGCTGGACCGGGAGCAGGCGGCCGAGCACCGGGTGACGGTGGTGGCCAGGGACCGGGGCAGCCCGGCGCTGTCCAGCCGCGCGGCGCTGGTGCTGGAGGTGTCGGACGTGAACGACAACGCGCCGGTGTTCGAGGAGGCCGCCTACAGCGCCTACGTGGCGGAGAACAACGCGGCGGGCGCGCCGGTGCTGCGCGTGCGCGCGCGGGACGCGGACGCGGGCGCCAACGGGCGCGTGAGCTACTGGCTGGCGGGCGGCAGCGCGGGCGCGGCGGGCGCGGCGGCGTACGTGTCGGTGGAGGCGCGGAGCGGCGCGGTGTACGCGCAGCGCTCCTTCGACTACGAGCAGTGCCGCGAGTTCGCGGTGACGGTGCGGGCGCAGGACGGCGGGGCGCCGGCGCGGAGCTCGACGGCGACGGTGCGCGTCTTCGTGCTGGACCGCAACGACAACGCGCCGCGGGTGCTGTGGCCGGCGGCGGGCGCGGGAGCGGCGGGGAGCGCGGGGGCGGCGGGCGCGGCGGCGGGCGCGGCGGCGGCGCCGTTCGAGGTGGTGCCGCGGTCGGCCGCGGCCGGGTACCTGGTGGCCAAGGTGGTGGCGGTGGACGCGGACGCGGGGCGCAACGCGTGGCTGTCGTACGAGCTGGTGCAGGCGGCGGAGCCGGCGCTGTTCCGCGTGGGGCTGCACAGCGGCGAGGTGCGGACGGCGCGGGCCGTGTCGGAGCGGGACGCGGCGAAGCAGCGGCTGGTGGCCGTGGTGAAGGACCACGGGCAGCCGGCGCTGTCGGCCACGGCCACGCTGCACGTGGTGCTGGCCGAGAGCTTGCAGGAGGCGCTGCCGGAGCTGAGCGAGCGGGCGGCGGGCGCCGACTCGCCGGCGGAGCTGCAGTTCTACCTGGTGCTGGCGCTGGCGCTCCTCTCCGCCCTGTTCCTGCTGAGCGTGGCGCTGGCCGTGCTGGCGCGGGTGCGCCGGGCCGGGCCGCCCGCCGTCCTGCGCTGCCTGGGCGCGCAGCGCTTCTCCGTGGCCGGCGCCGCCTTCCCGGCCGACTTCTGCGAGGGCACCTTGCCCTACTCCTACAACCTGTGCGTGGCGCCGGGCCGCGCCGTCGCCGAGGGCGCTTGGCTGCCGCCGCCGCTGCCCAGCCTGCCGGCGGAGGAGCTTATGGGCGGGGAGCCCTGCGGGAAGCGGAGCCCGAGCAGCAGCGCCGGCGCGGGAGAGCCGCCCGCGGACCCCGACGCACCGCAGGTCTGTGAGCCCGCGCTCTCTCGCTCTTTTCCTTGAGCCTTTCTGAGGCGCCGTCCCTATTCTGCTGTTTTTTTCCCGGGTGGTGTGGATGGGGATGCTGGTCCGTGTCTCCGTGAAGGAATGAAGAAAGGAAGGAGTATCCCCCTTCCACTCCGAGCAGGCAGCTAGCGGCGGCAGTTCGTGGTCCTTCGCTGGTCACAGGTTCAGCTGAGAGATTTTGACTACAACCCTCGTATGAGTTAGTAACGGTGAACGCGGTAAATTAATGACTGTGCATGACGGAGTCGGGAAAATGTGATGGACTCTTGGTGTGGGAGATTTTTCCTTCCTGATCGGTTTTTTCCCAAACTGATGTGCTTGGACCTGATGATGGCTGGATGCAAAATCCTTGCTTAATGCTGTTTCCCAAAGGAAAAGTGCGTGCGGCTCCATGAATGGAGAAGTTACAGATTGTTCCTCCCTAGTGAATGCTCCCCCCTTCCGCCGAGTGCCCCCTCATTTTTTGCAGGAAGGCAGCTGCAGAAATGGCAGCATTAATGGGATGGATAAATTTTATCCAGGCATGATTTTTCCGAGTTCTTTGTGCAGTTATTTCTCATTTCTTTTTCCTGGGTGGTAGTTCCCTCTTTTTTACCGTTCATACACAGGCGAAGGTGTAGAATGAGATCTCAAGAAAAAAATAATCGCCTTTTGTATTTCAAAGCCTGCCTTCTTTTTGAATCCCCCTTTTCCCTTTGTTTAACGTGAAGAGTTTCTTTATGTTGGATTTTTTTTTTTCGATCCCCTTTTCCCAAAGAGAGGTGCTTGGACCTGGTTGATCACGTAGACAGGGGAATACTGAACCGAGGAACTCGGTCTCTCAGCCACTTTTTGCAATAGTTGTTGTGCCTGCGCCTCTCTCTTACCAGGAGAGGCTGTTTCCATCCTAAGAACATATCTAAAACGACAAAACGAGAGCAGTTAGGCACTTGGAAAAAGTCCATTTACATATTTACTAATGGTCTGCATAGTTTAGGGTGTGCAGCTGTACTTGTCTTCTCCTGCCATCCTACAGTATTTTGTAGAAAAGGTGTCCTACCAACATGAAGGTTCTAGGATTAGCTGAACGCTTTACTAACAAGCATCAATCTTTTACACCGTGATTTCTGAGAAAATGAAAGGCCCTTCCTGGTGGTTCAAGCTATCGAATTACTTGGTTAAATGTAAATGTGTATAAACTATACAACCCTAAAGTTATGTGGCTTATTAAAAAGGAAAATCACCTATGAATGTCCGTTAACTTTCCTTTCTCAGTATTAGCTGCATCTTTAGGTCTTCCAAGAGTTTCATGGTGTAGTCATTAGTTCAGTGAGTTCACCAAAGCATTGCATTGCTCTCATCCCATTCTAAAATACTGTCGAGTGTTGTGGTTTAACCCCAGCCGGCCACTGAGCACCACGCAGCCGCTCGCTCACTCCCCCACAATGGGACGGCGGAGAGAATCAGAAGGGTGAAAGTGAGAAAACTCGTGGGTTGAGATAAAGACAGTTTAATAGGTAAAGCAAAAGCCGCGTGCGCAAGCAAAGCAAAACAAGGAATTCATTCACTGCTTCCCATCGGCACGCAGGTGTTCAGCCATCTCCGGGAAAGCAGGGCTCCATCACGCGTAATGGTTACTTGGGAAGACAAACGCCATCACTCCGAGCGTCCCCCGCCTCCTTCTTCTTCGCCCAGCCTTATATGCTGAGCATGATGTCATATTGTATGGAATAGCCCATTGGCCAGCTGGGCCAGCCGTCCCGGCCCCGCTCTCTCCCAGCCACCCACACACCTGGCAGGGCACGGGAGGACGATGAAAAGTCCTTGATTAGCATAAAAACTACTTAGCAACAACTAAAACATCAGTGTGTTATCAACATTATTCTCATACTGCATCCAAAACACAGCTCTATACCAGTTAATAGGAAGAACATCAACTCCATCCCAGCTGAAACCAGAACATTGAGAATAGACGAATAATGGGAAAATAGACGCACAAGAAAAATGTGGAGCAAACCAAAGCTGTCGGATGGCTGAAATCCCCCCATTTTGCTAGTGTGGGCCACAGAACGGGCACAGGAGCAAAGGCAGGTGTATCCGTTTTTCTTCTTGCAAAGCCATTTTCCGCGCAGTTTGCGGGGAGCCGAGCAGATGATTCTGGCCAGGATCACTGCAGGTGCTTTCTGCCTCCTGGGTAGTTGTAGTACAATCAGCGCGAAGTGATGAAGTGACCTGTAGCGTGAAACCGGTGTGGGTGGGAGAGAATGATTTTCGAGCAGTAGGGGAGCCTCCTTCTGTACTGTGTTCCCAGGAAGGTCTTCTGGGGAGAAATCCCTGAGCCCGTGGCAAGTGCCTGAGCAACCCCACCTCCTCCTCAGGAGCTGTACGGGCTTAGGGGGCTTAGATTCTCCGTTGATTGGCCCCACCTCCTTCAGCCATAAATGTCTGATCTCAGTCAGTGCTCGTGGAGTAGTTAAATGGAGCGTGCCGACTTCTGCGAGGGCACCTTGCCCTACTCCTACAACCTGTGCGTGGCGCCGGGCCGCGCCGTCGCCGAGGGCGCTTGGCTGCCGCCGCCGCCGCCGCTGCCCAGCCTGCCGGCGGAGGAGCTTGTGGGCGGGGAGCCCTGCGGGAAGCGGAGCCCGAGCAGCAGCGCCGGCGCGGGAGAGCCGCCCGCGGACCCCGACGGACCGCAGGTCTGTCAGCCCGCGAGGCCCTTGTCCCTGAGCCTTTCCCAATCTCACGCCCAGGGTGGTGGGCTGTAGCTCTTCGTGTGTCTGCTTTGGCCCCTTTGCCAAAAGGTTTCCGTGAAGGAATGAAATCATCCTGTACCACCCTTTTTTGGCATCAGGCGGTGCGAAACGGCACTTCCTGCCTCATCAGCTGTCACGCGTGTCGGCTGAGTGGGGAGGTTCTCTTCATTCAGCTTGTGCTGGACACAGTGGTAGAGGTGTGTTGAAGCTCTTCGATGGAATGAGCTCTGCTGATGCTGGACGTCGACAAGGCAAAAACATTGTCTTTTTTTCATTTCCCACTCGTAGCAGGCAGTTAGTGATGGCGCGTCTTGATTTATCCCGCGTTCAGGTTCAGCTGAGAGGTAACGGTTAATGCGGATCCTTACTGTGTAGAATGAGGTCCTTGCATCTTTTTGAATCTCAGTTTTGGGCGATTAAAGTTATTTGAAATATTTCTTCGTTTGCTACGTGTTCTGCTCCAGCGTCACCATGGGCTTAACTCATTCACGTTTTACCATTTCGGGCCCATCACGGAGATACTCCTGTGGCTTGCAGCTGCTTTATATCTGATCGCAGCGATTCTTTTTATCTTGTTGGCTTGATTGGGTCATCTTCCCCATCGTTTGCTTCTAGCGGCTCATCCAAGATAAAGGGATCCCAAGGGGTGGACTTCCTTCCACCCTCCAGAGCCATCTACTTCTCTTCCTTTCCACTCAGTGTCAACTGTTGAGAGAGATGGTGATTCCAGCAATTCCTATTATTGCTAAATTGTTCCTAAATTCTTGTTTCATCTCCACCCTAGCAGTTATATTATATAGGGAACATTCATCTATCCCGTTTAGATCCTCGTTGTCCTCGCTTTGCTCGGGTAGTGTGGATGGGAAGTGCTGATCCGTGTCTCCATGAAGGATTGAAAGTTCAGGCAGTTGGCGTCGGCACTTCTGGGTTCATCGCTGGTCCCAGGTTCAGGGTGAGCTGAGAAGTTTTGACTGTGAAACTTGTGTTGTCTGAAATGCTGTAAGTTAGTAAGGGTGAAGGTGGATCCTTCCTGTGTAAAATGAGATCCGCTAATTCTACCGACGGGGTGGGGAAAATGGGGCTGACGCTTGGTGTTGGAGATTTTTCCTTCCAGGTTGCTTTTTCCTGAAGCGATAGATTTGGACTTGGTTGACGGCTGAACAAAAACCCGTTGGTCAATGCCGTTTCGGTGTTGGACACCCAAAAGAATGAGTGTGTGACGCCATGAATGGAGAAGTTACAGATGGTTCCTCCGCCTCTGCCGTGTGCCCTCCCATTTTTTGGGGGGAAGGCCGCTGCAGAAATGGCAGCACGAGTGAGGCTGACTAATTTTTTCCAGGCATTGTTTCTCTGAGTTCTTTGTGCAGTTATTTCTCATTTTTCACCCCCTCTTTTCTTACTGTTCCTGATCTGTCTGAGTGTCTAAGTCCTAAGTGTAAGCAGAGCCTGTACTGTGTGAGGTTACAATGCAAAATTCCGAAGTGGTGGTTGGAGAAGGGGGAGAAATGGAGGCTGATTCAGAGCAGCCTCCGACGTGCAGGTGAAAAGTGTCAAAGTCGAGAGGGAAGGGCCGTCTCTGAGGAGGACTCCTTTTGAGGGGGGGATCTCCATTGCTGCTTTGTTCTATTGGTCGGGATATGGGGAATTAATATGGGTGTTGGCGTTCCAGTGTGATGCTGTATTGGTCTGCAGAAAGGGTGAGGGAAAAGTCATTCAAGAACGACGGCTGCAAAAGCTGCGTAATTCGTGGTGGAGATTGTGCTTTTGGACTAATGGACTAAGACTCATAATATTCTGCACGTCATACTAAGAGAACTTTGTGTCTATATGACATCACGATTACAAAAACATTTTTCCCGTGCGGTATAAATACTATGCCCACGGAAGGCGTGTTATTTCTTTCCGGTTGGGATCGCCTCGAGGATCAAAGAAGAGGTGGGCTCGGGAAAAGGCCGCGGAGGAGGTCACCACTGGACGGGCCCCGCTGTCTCCGTGGCGACGGTGCCGTCCCCGCGAGCTGTCCGTGGGAAAGGCAGGGCGGGCAGCGCTGGGCAGCGCTCGGTGCCTGCAGTGCCGGGAGGAGGCTGCGGGCGCCGCTGTTGACCGAGGAGGAGCGAGAGGAAGGCCGGAGCGCTGCAGGCAGCCCCGCCCGCTGCGGCCCGGCTCGCTCGCTCGCTCGCTGGCTGGCTCGGCGGCCGGGCGGTCTGCGAGCGTCCCCGCGGTGCGGAGCCGTGCTGCAGCGGGGCGGAGGGGCCGGCGGCAGCGGCCGGCAGCGGCGAGCCGGAGCCGAAGCCGGAGCCGCAGCGGGAGCCGGGTCGGCGGAGCCGGAGCGGGAGCCGGGTCGGCGTTGGGCGGCGGGGAGCTGCCGGCGGTGGTGCTGGGCCGGCGGGGCCGCGGCAGAGATGTGCGCGGCGGGGAGGCGCTGGGGCCGGCGGGAGCGAGCCCTGCTGTGGTGCGTCCTGGTGGCGGCGTGGGAGGCGGCGTGGGGGCAGCTGCGCTACTCGCTTCCCGAGGAGATGCCGAAGGGCTCGTTCGTGGGCGACGTGGCCAAGGACCTGGGGCTGGAGCTGCCGGCGCTCCGCGACAGCGGCGTCCGCATCCTGGACAGAGGTAGGACGCGGTATTTCGCTCTGCACGGGAAGACGGGACATTTAGTGACGGCGGAGAGGATAGACAGAGAGCAGCTGTGCGAGAGTGTGGAGCAATGCGTGCTGCGCTGTGAGGTGATAGTGGAGGGGGAAATGCAGGTCTACGGAATCGAAGTGGAGATCACGGACATTAACGACAACGCGCCCAGCTTCCGAGAGGCAGAAACGGAGCTGAGAATGAGTGAGACGACAGCCCCGGGGTCGCGGTTTCCCCTGGCTGAGGCCCACGACCCGGACGTGGGCCGGAATTCCGTGCAGAGCTACGCGCTGAGCGGCGACGAGCACTTCTCGCTGGCCGTGCAGGCGGGTCCCGGCGGGGATCAGCGTCCCGAGCTGGTGCTGGCGAAGGCGCTGGACCGGGAGGAGGCGGCGTTTCACGAGCTGGTGCTGAGGGCGAGCGACGGCGGAGAGCCGGCGCGGACGGGCACGGCGCGAATCCGCGTGGCGGTGCTGGACGCCAACGACAACGCGCCCGTGTTCAGCCAGGCGGAGTACACGGTGCGCGTGCCGGAGGACGTGCCCGTGGGCTCCACCCTCGTCACCCTCACGGCCACCGACGCCGACGAGGGGCTGAACGGGAACGTCAAATACTCGTTGAAGAAAATCACAGAGAAAGCCTCGAAGATTTTCCATCTGGAGACCGAGACGGGGGCGATCACGCTGGTGCGGAGCCTGGACTTCGAGGAAGGCGACTCCTACGAGCTGGAGGTGCAGGCACATGACGGCGGGGGTCTTTCCGACACGACGAAAGTCGCGATCTCGGTGACAGACGTGAATGACAACGCGCCCGAACTGACAGTGTCGTCGGCGCTGAGCGAGATCTCTGAGGACGCGCCGTCGGGGACGGTGGTGGCCCTGCTGCACGTGCAGGACCGGGACTCGGGGGCGAACGGCGAGGTGCGGTGCTCGCTGGACGGGGGCGTCCCATTCCGGCTGGAGAAGTCCTTCGAGGACTACTACCGCGTGGTGACGGCGAGGGAGCTGGACCGGGAGGAGGTGGCGGAGTACAACGTGACGGTGCGGGCGGCGGACGGCGGGTCGCCGGCGCTGTGGAGCAGCGCGGTGCTGGCGCTGCGCGTGCTGGACGTGAACGACAACGCGCCGGTGTTCGCGGAGGCGCGCTACAGCGCCCGGCTGCCCGAGAACAACGCGGCGGGCGCGCTGGTGCTGACGGTGCGGGCGACGGACGCGGACTGGGGGCAGAACGCGCGCGTGCGGTACCGGCTGTCGGAGGGGCGGGTGCGGGGCGCGCCGCTCTCGTCCTACGTGTCGGTGCAGGCGGAGACGGGCGCGCTGTACGCGCTGCGCTCCTTCGACTACGAGGAGGTGCGCGAGGTGGGGCTGTGGGTGCGGGCGGAGGACGGCGGCGCGCCGGCGCGGAGCAGCAACGTGTCGGTGCGGCTCGTGATCGTGGACGAGAACGACAACGCGCCGCAGGTGCTGTACCCGCCGGCGGCGGCGGCGGCGGCGGCGGCGGCGGGCGCGGGCTGGGCGGGCGTGGAGCTGGCGCCGCGCTCGGCGGAGCCCGGGGCGCTGGTGGCCAAGGTGGTGGCGGTGGACGCGGACGCGGGGCAGAACGCGTGGCTGTCGTACGAGCTGGCCAAGGCGACGGAGCCGGGGCTGTTCCGCGTGGGGCTGCACAGCGGCGAGGTGCGCACGGCGCGCTCCCCGCTGGCCCGCGACGCGGCGCGGCAGAGCCTGGTGGTGGTGGTGAAGGACCACGGGCGGCCGGCGCTGTCGGCCACGGCCACGCTGACGGTGGTGCTGGCCGAGAGCGTGGCCGAGCTGCTGTGGGAGCTGGGCAGCGCGGCGGCGGCGCCGGGCGAGCCGGCCGGCAGCCTGACGCGGTGGCTGGTGGTGGCCGTGGCGGCCGTGTCCTGCCTCTTCCTCGCCTTCCTGCTGCTGCTGCTGGCGCTGCGCCTGCGGCGCTGGCGCCGCTCGCAGCTGCTGCCGGCGGGCAGCGGCGCCCTGCGCGGCGTGCCGGCCTCGCACTTCGTGGGCATCGACGGCGTCCGCGCCTTCCTGCACTCCTACTCGCACGAGGTGTCGCTCACCGCCGACTCGCGCAAGAGCCAGCTCCGCTTGTCGGGCGGCAGCTGCTGCGACACGCTCCCGGCCCGGCCGCCGCCCGACGAGCCCGCGCCGCTGCTCGGGGAGGACCCTGCCGGCGCCCGCCGCGCGGACCCCGCCGCTGCCCCGGTGAGTTCCTCTGGCGCGACCTTCTCCGCGACGCTTGGCTCTGCCGCTTCCGTGCCCTTTCCGCGCCCTGGGCTGCGTCCTGCGCAGGGCCGAGGGTTGGTGTCGGGGAAGGCGAAGCTTCGCGGGGCAGCGCACTGTGTGCTGATGCCTCTTGCTCCCGGGAGGTGAGCGTGGGGTTGTGGCTCCGTGTTGCAGTTGGTGTGGGAGGCAGGAGAAGCGGGGCTGCTGTTGGCTGGAGTTTCTATTTTTTATAACGTCTTTGCTGTGTTACGCGCTGTTGACTGACCCAGTCTCTCCTGGAGGACCACTCCTCTTTTAGACCCTTGATGTTTCTTCCCAGAGGGCTAGTGAGCAGACAAATGTATCTTGCTTTTTAGTACAGAGATGTAAAGATATCTATGTGAAATGCGTGGCTGATCTTCGTGCATGTTGAAGAGGAATGGACTGGGGAACTGGCCCTTTGATGACAGGTGCTTGCAAATTAATGAGCGTCAAAGAACACCATGCAAGTTGTGAAGTGTTGGAGTTGCGAGTCATGGGAGATGTTCGTGCGGGGCTTTTGAAGGACACAACAGATATGGTTTGCTCCTTTCCCTCTTCAGTGCCCAACTGTAGGGTCATGCAATGTGAGTTTTTTCTTCCAAAAAAATATTTGGCCTGAGACATGTTACTCCAGCTGTATTGTGAGCTCTGGGAGGTTCCTTCTATGTGTTTGTACGTTGTCATGACGTATTCAACTAACAGCTTAATTCTGTACTTATGCCAAGTGCCATAATGAGAGCTTTGGGAGGAGCCAACCGATTATTCATTCATACTAAAGACCCGATTCATGTACCTACCCTAAGAGCCATAATTTAGAGGAGTATGTTGTGATCCCTTCCATTCTGCATGTGTTAACTTCTTGCCTTGATTGTTGTGAAGGTCTGAAGGTGGGCCGTTGTCTCTGAAAATGTGTGGAAGATCACCTCTGTTCCATTTGACTGTCCCATACATGCCTTTTATGTTTACAGCTGTAAAGAGGAAGACTTTCATAGACGTCTTTCCTTAAAATGTCACTGGAAGAAATGCTCTTGCTTGTCACATACACATGGTGAGAAGTCAAATATTATCCATGGTAAGGAGAAGTTCTTCAACTTGCCTTTTGATGGATACAGCCGTGCAGTCTGTGCAGGGTTAGAGGAGGGTCCTGGGGGTGCTGCGTGTGAGGAGGTACTGGTGGAGACACGAGAACTTGGTAATTCCCAGGGTTCACTGCTGAACTACATCAAATGAGACTGAAGGTGTCTTATTTTTGGATATCCCACTGCTCAGATTCCAGCTGGCCAAGCTGTGGGTTCATCAGTTTGCTTTCCTGTTGCATGATGTTTCCTGTGAATGGTAGTTATTGAGCATAGGTTACACTTGAGGTTAAGATTTGAGAGTCAGGTATCTTCCAGTTCGTCCATGTGCTGAAGAAGGATGATGGTGTCTTTGAGTTGATGCTTTGACAGTTGGGTCTTTACTGGACCTGCAGATTGCTTATGCACTTGCGAATGTTTTCAGTTTCTTCCAATTAGTGTGAGTACGAAAGAAATTTTCTTGCATGTCTCCATGTTGTGGTCTTTGTTCTCAGAGAAGGAGAAGTTGTGTGTGCAACTTTTCCTTCAATGGTGTCTGTCTGCAAAGGTAGCTTTCCTGTTGTGTGATGTTTGGGCAGGCTGAAAAATTCTGACTGTCCAGAGACAGGGCAGGTCTTTGCTGTGGTATAATTTGAAATGTCTGAAAGATAGGTTTAAAGGTTCAGTGTCTCCTGGTTGTCATATGGAGCCCACAGTTGTGGTTCCATGCATTTCCCCTTTTTTATTGTCCAAAGAAATTACATTGAGGAACTGTGGCTGTGTTCTTTGGTGTGAGTGCCTGTGTGATCCTCCTGTGGACTTTTTACCAACTAGACACCCTTCTTGTGTACCTTCTACAGTTGACATCATCTGAAATGTTAAACCACAATTCCTTGACTTCTCTAGGTTTCCCATTCTTGCCTTGTTTGTTGTCCAGGTCTAAAGCCGGTCCTCATTGTGGCTGGTAACCCTTAAAACATGAAAAGATCATTTATACTTGCTGTGCTGGGGAAGCAGTTCCCATCCATGGCTTGAAGGTGTTCAGCTGTGAAGACAAAGACATTGACATACTTATGCTTCCCTAAAAGGTCACTGAAGGAAATGCTCTTTTGCCTGTGGCTGACATATGGCCAAAATATTGGCTGTTGTCCATGGTGCAACTAAAGGCTGTGAATGCAGAGCAAGGAGGGTGAGAGGCTGGCTTTAAACTAGGAGAGCAGGTGGCTCAACATGGTTTTGGCTGAGCAATGGTTTGATTTCATGCCTGGTGCCAAGGCCTGTGCCATTTATAGTGTGATAATGGATTCCTTGTCCTGAAAGGCAACAGAAGTCGTCCAACAATAATAAAGTGTTTGTGGAATAACTGTGCATGTAGAATGATGATGCATGTGTAGAACGGCTCATAATTCCTGTGTGAAACCTCCTTTATCTATCTCTATTTCCCTGGAACATTGCAGTGTAGAGTTTCTCCATGGTTGTAATTAGACTTTCTTTCAGGCCTTTGTTTCCAGGAAGGTCGTATTTCATTTTCTCTGTTTCTGGGCAGTGCTTTTTGCATTTGAAACTGTGAGTGCTGCTTTGCAGCAAATACTCACTTCAGCCACGTAAAGACAGAATTTTTTTGTGTGAGGAAAACAAAGCAGAAGCTAAAAGAGAACCTGTTTTAATTTCTCAGAAGACTTAACTTGAGAACGAGGCCCATCTATAATCTTATGGCTTCATATTTGAGGGAGATGAGCAGGCCACATATTAGAAAAATTGATGACAGCTGATGACTATTACTTAAAATGAAACCCCCTACTTTGTAGTCCAGAGTAAGACTTCAGGGCTGAGCTTGTGCTTGAGACTTCAGTGACTTCCAGGTGCTCTCAGGGATGAATTTCAACAACCGTAGTGAAGACCAAGAAGATTTCCTGGTGAGTTTCTCTGACAACACTTTGTCTTCTAATGCTTCCTTGCTTTGCTTGTCTGATTTATGGCTTTGTTTTTCTTTACCTGGTCTGATATGTAGGTAGGTTTACTTGTAATTATCAGCATAGCTTCGTTTAGCAATGC
The DNA here is from genome assembly GCF_964195595.1 of Calonectris borealis. Classification (NCBI taxonomy): domain Eukaryota; kingdom Metazoa; phylum Chordata; class Aves; order Procellariiformes; family Procellariidae; genus Calonectris; species Calonectris borealis. The sequence continues at coordinate 2,811,966 of NC_134326.1, forward strand.
GCTGTGTGTTAGTGCCTCTTGGTCTTACTACAGCAGGTGTGAAAAGCAGGAGATGTGAGGGTATCTTTGCATTCTGTTTTTATTGGGGGGAATAGATGTAAACATGACGTTAGTATAAGTCGTATCTCTGTGGAACAGTGCGTGTGATAAAAGAGGGGAAGAGTTTCCCCCTAAGCTGATGGCTTGATGACCCATTCTCTGTTGGGTGACCGCGCCTCTTTTATTTTGGCCAATTATCATTGGTGTGCTTAGACTCCTTCTTTTTCTTCTCAGAATGATGGTTAGCAGACAAATATCCCTACCTTCTTGGTGTGATCATAGTGTATTGTCCCCTCATGATACGTTTTTGCCAATTTTGAGAAGGTCAGAAGCAAACCTGCAAGTTGTGTAGGGTTGGAGAGAAGACAGGGGAGCTCTGTGTGTGAGCCTACAGAAGAACAGGTGGTCATTTCCCTGCTTGTCATAGATAACACAACCGTGTGCCTAATGGAGTACCATGCAATTGGAGTTGCTTCTGCTCAAGAAGTTTGGCCTAAGAAATGTTATTCCACCTGATCCGTTCATTTTTGTCTGTTTCTAACGCTTGCCTTGCTTGTTGTCATGAGCTAGAGCTCGACCTCAGGGTGTCTGATGAAATGGGGAAGGTCACATCTGTTCCAACTGTCTGAGTGCAGGGGCAGTTCCCGCACACACCTTTGATGTTTACAGCTGTGAAGGGGAAGGCTTTCCTAGGCCTGCGTGTGCTCCCAGAGGCACACTTGTCTGTAGGGAAAGAAAGCAAAACCATCTCTAGTGCAGTCCTCAAAGTGCAGAGTGGCAACCCAGCCCAGCCAAGGTTTCCCTGAACTGACTGGGGGTCAGTGGGAGAACGCATGCAGGGTGTCCCCTACATGGTTCCCCATAACATGGTGGCCACTCAATTGGAGAGATATGGGTTTGACAGATGGGCTGTTAGAGGGTTGATGGATAAGGAACTGGCTGGATGGCTGCATCCAAAGAGTTATACTCAATGGCTCAATGTCCAAGTGGAAACCAGTAACATGCGCTATCCCTCAAGGGTCCGTACTGGGACCAGTGGTATTTAGTATCTTCGTCAATGACGTAGACAGTGGGATTGAGTGCACCCTCAGCAAGTTTGCAGATGACAGCAAGCTGAGTGGTGCAGTTGATTCACTAGAGGGAAGGGATGCCATCAGAGGGACCTTGAAAGGCTGGAGAAGTGGGCCTGTGCGAACGTCATGAATATCAACAAGGCCAAGTGGAAGGTCCTGCATATGTATCGGGGCAATCCCCAGTTTCCATACAGACTGTGGGATGAATGGATTGAGAGCAGCCCTGCAGAGAAGGACTTGGGGGTAGTGGTGGGTAACAAATGGGTCCTGAGCTGGCAAAATGCACTTGCTGCCCAGAAAGGCAGTTGTATCTTAGGCTGCATAACAAGGGAGAACATGTGGTTCTCCCCTTCTCCTCTGTTTCATGAGACCCCACCTGGAGCACTGCTCTGAGGCCTACACTACAAGAAAGACATGGGGCTGTTAGAGTTGGTCCACAGGAGAGCCACAAAAACGTCAAAAGGCTGCAACACCTCTACTATGAAGAAGGGTTGAAGAAATTGAGGTTCTTCAGCCTGGAGAAGAAAAGGCTCTGGGGAAACCTTATTGTGGCTTTTCAATATATAAAGGTGGCTTCTAAGAAAGATGGAGAGAGCCTTTTTACCAGGGCCTGTTGTGACAGGACAAGGGGCAATGGTTTTAAACAGAATGAGGGTAGGTTTTGATTAGACATGAGGAAGAAATGCTTTATGATAAGGTTGGTGAGACACTGGAACATGTTGTCCAGAGAAGTTGTGGATGTGCCATCACTGGAAGACTTCAAGGTCAGGTTGGACGGGGCTTTGAGCAACGTGACCTGGTGAAGGATGTCCCTGCCCATGGCAGAGTGTTTGGAATAGATGGTCCTTAAAGGTCCCTTCCAACCTAAACCATTCTTTGATTCTATGAAAGACTCGACGTGGCTTTCCCATTGTCAGCGCCTCAAGTATGAAGATGCAAAGAAGGAACTTTTGTGAATCCGAATCAAACTATTAAAGGTTATTCTGTTACCTTAGCATAGGGCTATGCACATTACCTTTAGGGCGATATAATGCTCAGTGTAAATGTTCTGCTCCCTACAAGAAAAATCAACAATGGGACGAACATCAGAGACGCACATGAGCAAAAGGAAGAAATGCAGGGAAGAAGGAAACCCTTTGCAGGTCTGGCATGAGAGGTTTGCAATGACATTCGCTTCATTGTGTTTCTGATTACGTATTGATTCCTCCCACATGAATATTTCCTTCTTGATATTCGTCCCACATAAGGAAAGCACAATTGAAAATAAAGTCTTCTGCAGCTATGAAATTGTGTATTGCTCTTATACTTCCCTTTAGACTTTACTAAGGGCAGCTGAGTTGCTTTCTTTATTGCTGTCGTGAAGATTTACTACTGACTATTGATTGCAACTCAAGGAGATGACCTAAAAGTACCTGATAGCCTATCTGTTTTAAATGCCTTTGGAGTTGCAGTAAGTTCTTGTGTGCAGTCCTTGTCCCTGAGCCTTTCCTAACCTCATGCCCAGGGTAGTGGACTGTTGCTCTTCATTTCTCTACTTTGGCCACTAGTGCCGATCTGTGTTTCCCTGAACAAATGAAATCATCCTGTACCGCAGCTTTTATAGCAGCAGGCAGTAAGAAGCAGAATTACCTGCCTCTTGAGCTGTCACACGTGTAGGCTCAGTGAGGAGGTTCTCTTCATTTAACTTGTGCTGGACACAATGGTAGAGGTGTGTTGAAGCTATATAATTATCACCATTCCAAAAATATTTTTCCCTTCGGTAGAAATACCACGCCTGCGGGAGGCCTTTGCCTTCCTCCTGGCTGGGATCGCCTCGAGGATCAAAGAAGAGGTGGGCTCGGGAAAAAGCCGCGGAGGAGGTCACCGCTGGACGGGCCCCGCTGTCTCCGTGGCGACGGTGCCGTCCCCGCGAGCTGTCCGTGGGAAAGGCAGGGCGGGCAGCGCTGGGCAGCGCTCGGTGCCTGCAGTGCCGGGAGGAGGCTGCGGGCGCCGCTGTTGACCGAGGAGGAGCGAGAGGAAGGCCGGAGCGCTGCAGGCAGCCCCGCCCGCTGCGGCCCGGCTCGCTCGCTGGCTGGCTCGCTGGCTCGGCGGCCGGGCGGTCTGCGAGCGTCCCCGCGGTGCGGAGCCGTGCTGCAGCGAGGCAGAGGGACCGGCGGCAGCGGCCGGCAGCGGCGAGCCGGAGCCGAAGCCGGAGCCGCAGCGGGAGCCGGGTCGGCGGAGCCGGAGCGGGAGCCGGGTCGGCGGTGAGCGGCGGGGAGCTGCCGGCGGTGGTGCTGGGCCGGCGAGGCCGCGGCGGAGATGTGCGCGGCGGGGAGGCGCTGGGGCCGGCGGGAGCGAGCCCTGCTGTGGTGCGTCCTGGTGGCGGCGTGGGAGGCGGCGTGGGGGCAGCTGCGCTACTCGCTTCCCGAGGAGATGCCGAAGGGCTCGTACGTGGGCGACGTGGCCAAGGACCTGGGGCTGGAGCTGCCGGCGCTCCGCGACAGCGGCGTCCGCATCTTGGACAGAGATAGGACGCAGTATTTCGCTCTGCACGGGAAGACGGGACATTTAGTGACGGCGGAGAGGATAGACAGAGAGCAGCTGTGCCGGCTGGTGGAGCAATGCGTGCTGCGCTGTGAGGTGATAGTGGAGGGGGAAATGCAGGTCTACGGAGTCGAGGTGGAGATCACGGACATTAACGACAACGCGCCCAGCTTCAAGAAAATTGAGGTGGAGGAGAGAATGAGCGAGACGACAGCCCCGGGGTCGCGGTTTCCCCTGGCCAGAGCTCACGACCCGGACGTGGGCCGGAATTCCGTGCAGAGCTACGCGCTGAGCGGCGACGAGCACTTCTCGCTGGCCGTGCAGGCGGGCCCCGGCGGGGATCAGCGTCCCGAGCTGGTGCTGGCGAAGGCGCTGGACCGGGAGGAGGCGGCGTTTCACGAGCTGGTGCTGAGGGCGAGCGACGGCGGAGAGCCGACGCGGACGGGCACGGCGCGGATCCGCGTGGCGGTGCTGGACGCCAACGACAACGCGCCCGTGTTCAGCCAGGCGGAGTACACGGTGCGCGTGCCGGAGGACGTGCCCGTGGGCTCTGCCCTCGTCACCCTCACGGCCACCGACGCCGACGAGGGGCTGAACGGGGACGTCAAATACTCGTTGAAACAGGTGACGGATCTGGAATCGGAAATCTTCCAGCTAAACGCCGAGACGGGAGCGATCACGCTGGTGCGGAGCCTGGACTTCGAGGAAGGCGACTCCTACGAACTGGAGGTGCAGGCACGGGACGGCGGGGGTCTTTCCGACACGGCGAAAGTCGCGATCTCGGTGACAGACGTGAACGACAACGCGCCCGAACTGAGAGTGTCGTCGGCGCTGAGCGCGATCTCTGAGGACGCGCCGTTGGGGACGGTGGTGGCCCTGCTGCACGTGCAGGACCGGGACTCGGGGGCGAACGGCGAGGTGCGGTGCTCGCTGGACGGGGGCGTCCCGTTCCGGCTGGAGAAGTCCTTCGAGGACTACTACCGCGTGGTGACGGCGAGGGAGCTGGACCGGGAGGAGGTGGCGGAGTACAACGTGACGGTGCGGGCGGCGGACGGCGGGTCGCCGGCGCTGTGGAGCAGCGCGGTGCTGGCGCTGCGCGTGCTGGACGTGAACGACAATGCGCCGGTGTTCGCGGAGGCGCGCTACAGCGCCCGGCTGCCCGAGAACAACGCGGCGGGCGCGCTGGTGCTGACGGTGCGGGCGACGGACGCGGACTGGGGGCAGAACGCGCGCGTGCGGTACCGGCTGTCGGAGGGGCGGGTGCGGGGCGCGCCGCTCTCGTCCTACGTGTCGGTGCAGGCGGAGACGGGCGCGCTGTACGCGCTGCGCTCCTTCGACTACGAGGAGGTGCGCGAGGTGGGGCTGTGGGTGCGGGCGGAGGACGGCGGCGCGCCGGCGCGGAGCAGCAACGTGTCGGTGCGGCTCGTGATCGTGGACGAGAACGACAACGCGCCGCAGGTGCTGTACCCGCCGGCGGCGGCGGCGGCGGCGGCGGCGGCGGCGGGCGCGGGCTGGGCGGGCGTGGAGCTGGCGCCGCGCTCGGCGGAGCCCGGGGCGCTGGTGGCCAAGGTGGTGGCGGTGGACGCGGACGCGGGGCAGAACGCGTGGCTGTCGTACGAGCTGGCCAAGGCGACGGAGCCGGGGCTGTTCCGCGTGGGGCTGCACAGCGGCGAGGTGCGCACGGCGCGCTCCCCGCTGGCCCGCGACGCGGCGCGGCAGAGCCTGGTGGTGGTGGTGAAGGACCACGGGCGGCCGGCGCTGTCGGCCACGGCCACGCTGACGGTGGTGCTGGCCGAGAGCGTGGCCGAGCTGCTGTGGGAGCTGGGCAGCGCGGCGGCGGCGCCGGGCGAGCCGGCCGGCAGCCTGACGCGGTGGCTGGTGGTGGCCGTGGCGGCCGTGTCCTGCCTCTTCCTCGCCTTCCTGCTGCTGCTGCTGGCGCTGCGCCTGCGGCGCTGGCGCCGCTCGCAGCTGCTGCCGGCGGGCAGCGGCGCCCTGCGCGGCGTGCCGGCCTCGCACTTCGTGGGCATCGACGGCGTCCGCGCCTTCCTGCACTCCTACTCGCACGAGGTGTCGCTCACCGCCGACTCGCGCAAGAGCCAGCTCCGCTTGTCGGGCGGCAGCTGCTGCGACACGCTCCCGGCCCGGCCGCCGCCCGACGAGCCCGCGCCGCTGCTCGGGGAGGACCCTGCCGGCGCCCGCCGCGCGGACCCCGCCGCTGCCCCGGTGAGTTCCTCTGGCGCGACCTTCTCCGCGACGCTTGGCTCTGCCGCTTCCGTGCCCTTTCCGCGCCCTGGGCTGCGTCCTGCGCAGGGCCGAGGGTTGGCGTCGGGGAAGGCGAAGCTTTGCTGAGCAGCGCGCTGTGTGCTGGTGTCTCTTGCTCCCGGGAGGTGAGCGTGGGGTTGTGGCTCCGCGTTGCAGTTGGTGTGGGAGGCAGGAGAAGCGGGGCTGCTGTTGGCTGGAACTGGGCAACAACTGATCCCTTGACGAGGTCTGTCTGCCTGTTATGGAGATGAAAGAGAATCGTAAACGTTGGGACTATTTAAGAAAGTCTCTGTGTGGAGCGTGTGAAGGGCTAGTAGAGGAGATGTTTTTTGCTGATTCCCCATCTTTTAAGGTTGACTTATTGCAGAAGGGGCTGGGTTTGTCTTGACTTGAAAATACATGCTATAGCAAGAGCCATACGAGTGTCCGAGGGGAAAGACTGAAGGTGTGGGGGGAGGTGCAAGGAGGGGGATATTCCCCCTCTGCAGATGTTCACTGACCCAGTCTCTCCTGGAGGATCTCTCTTTTACTTTTAGAATCTTGATTTCTTCCCAGAAGACCAGTGAGCAGACACTTCTGTGCAGACAATCTGCACTTCTTAGTACACAGATGTAAAGATACCTATGTGAAGTGGTTGGGTCATCCTTCTGCATGTTGAAGAGAAATGGTGTGCATAACTGGCCCTTTGATGACAAGTGCTTGCTAATTATGAGGGTCAAAGTACATCATGCAAGTTGTGAAGAGTTGGAGATGAGAGTCATGAGGGAGCTGTACGTGAGGGGCTGTTCAAGGACACAAGAGAGATGGTTTGCTCCTTTCCCTGTTCAGTGCCCAGCTGTAGGGTCATGCAATGCGAGTTTCATCTTCCCAAGTAAATTTGGCCGAAGACATGTTTTTCCAGCCATATTGGGAGCCCTGGGAGCTTCCTCCTCTGTGTTTGCAGGTTGTCATGGTGTATTCAACTAACACATTAATTCTCTACTTATGGCAAGTGCGATAATGGGATCTTTGGGAGGAGCCAACTGATGATTCATTCCCTTCTAAAGACCTGAATTATGTGCCTATCCTAAGAGCCATAAACTAGAAAAGTATGTTGTGATCCCTTCCTTTCTGCAGGTGTTAACTTCTTGCCTTGCTCGTTGTAATGATCTGAAAGTGGGCCGATGTCTCTGGTAATGTGTGGAAGATCATATCTGTCACATTGGTCTGACTATCCCGTACGTGCCTTTCATGTTTCCAGCTGTAAAGAGGAAGACTTTCATAGACATCTTTCCTTAAAATGTCACTGGAAGAAATGGTCTTGCTTGTCACATACACCTGGTGAGAAGTCAACTCTTATCCATGGTAAGGAGAAGTTGTCTGAGCAACTTTTCTTTCAATGGAGTCTATCTGCAAATGATCAAGATCATTGACAGCCATGCACTCTGTGAAGGGTTAGAGGAGAGTCTAATATTTTGATAAGGCCAAGTTTGGGTTCATCAGTTTGCTTTCCAGTTGCATGATGTTTCCTGTGAATGGTAGTTATCAGGCATAGATGTAATGCATGAATAGTGGTAGTGTCACATACCTTCCAAATAGCCCATGTGCTGAAGAAGGGTGACGTTGCCTTTGAGTTGATACTTTGATGACTGGGTCTTTAATTGAGCTGCTTCCTGCTTATGCCCTTTATAACATTTTACATTTGTTTAAAGTACTGGGAGGAGCATCTGTGTTGTGATCCTTGGGATCCAAGAAGCTGTGCGTGCAACATTTCTTTTAATGGTGTCTGTTTGCCGAGGTAGCTTTCCTGTTGTGTCGTGTTTGGACAGGGAGCAGGGTTCTGTCTGCACAGAGACAGGGCTAGGTGGAAGAGTTCGCTGGGGTATAGTTTGAAATGTCTAAAAGGTAAATGCAAAGGTGCAGTTTGTCCTAGCTGTCAGATGAAGCCCACAGTTGTGATTCCACGCATTTTCCTTTTCTTATTGTCCAAAGATATGACTTTGAGAACTGTGGCTATGGTCTTTGGTGTGGGCTCCTGTGTGAGTCTCCTGTGTACTTGTTAGCAGCTAGTTACCTTTGTTGTGTACCTACGCCAATTGACACAATCTGAAATGCAAGCTATGAATCATACACTTCTGTGGATTTCCCATTCTTGCCTTTTTTTGTCAGGTTTGCTTCATTGTGCCTCGCAATCCTGAAAACACTAAAAGATCTCTCATAATTATCAGGCTGGGAGAGCAGTTTCCATCCCTACCTTGAAGGTGTACAGCTGCCAAGACAAGGTCTGTGATAAACTTATGCTTCCCTAAAACGTCACTGAATGAAATGCTCTTTTGCCTGTGGCTGACATATAGCCAAAAGTTGGATATTGTCAGTGGTGCAACTAAAGGCTGCGAAGGCAGAGCAAGGAAGACGAGGCGGTGGCTTCGGACCATGAAAAGAGGTGGGTCAATGTGGTTTTGGCTGGGCAATGGTTTGATTTCATGCCTTGTGCCAAGGCCTGTGCCATTCATGTTGTGATCCTAGCTTCGCTGTCCATAAAGGCAATGGTAGTCCTCTGACAATGATGAAGTGTTTGTGCAATAACTGTGCATGGAGAATGGTCCTCCTGCTGGTGGAGGAGCTTTTCAGCAAGGACAGCTGTGGGAAGTGGATGACAATCCTCTGACGAATTTGTCTGCAAGCAATCGCCATGGAAGAGGAAACATGCCCTAGGGGTACTATTTCTAGAAATTGTTGTGTGAAACATCATTTTTCCACCTGTATGACCTTGTAAGAGTGTGATGTAGAGTTTCATCGTGGTTGTATTAAGCTTTTCCCAGCCTTGACCAACCTTCAGACTTTATTAACGGCTCTTGCTCTTATGAAGTAACTGCTGGTGTTTTGTCAGTATTAAAATTGGTGTGAATGTAGGGGATGGGAGGGGATTTTTGACAGGAATTTCTGGGTTTGGGGCTTGTTCTTTGAAGCACATGTGAGGAAGTTACTCAATTTATGCACTGTCATGTTGGATACAGCTTTTCCTGTGAATGGTAGTTATTGGGCATAGACGTCAACATTGCATTAACAGTTGCAGAGTCACGTATCTTCCAAATTGACCGTGTGGTGAGGAAGAATGATGGTGTCTTTGAGCTGATAGTGACAACTGAGTCTTTAACTGAGCTGCATATTGCTTATGCCCTTTAGAACATTTTATGTTTCCTGAAATGAGTGTGATGAGCAGAGAAGTCTCCATGCGTGCATCCATGTTGTGATCCTTTTTGTCCGTGAGGAGAAGTTGTGTGCGCAACATTTCTTTCAGTGATGTCTCTCTGCAGAGGTAGCTTCCCTGTTGTGTCCTGTTTGAGCACGCTGAAGCATTCTGTCTGCACAGAGACAGGGCAGGTGGATGAATTTGCTGTGGTACAGTTTGAAATGTCCGAAAGGTAGGTGTCAATGTTCAGTTTCTTCTAGTTGTTGGATGGGTCCCACAGTTGTGGTTCTGTGCATTTTCCTTTTCTTATTGTCCAAAGAAATGACTTTAAGAACTGTGGCTGTGGTCATTGGTGTGAGCTCCTGCCACGTACTTTTTACCAACTGGATACTCTTCTTGTGTACCTACTAGAGTTGACATAATCTGAAATGTTAAGCTATGATTCCTTGACTTCTGTAGGTTTCATACTACTTTCTTGTTTCTTCTCCTGTTCTAAAACTGGGCCTCAGTTTGGCTGATAATCCTTCAAAGTAGAGATCTGTTTAAATGATCAGGCTCGGGGAGCAGTTTCCATCCATACCTTGAAGGTGTACAGCTGCCAAGACAAAGACTTTGGGGTACTGCTGTTTCCCTAAAACACTGCTGAAGGACATGCTCTTTCACTTGTGGCCGACATATGACCAAAAGTTGGGTATAGTCCATGGTGCAACTAAAGGCTGTGAATGCAGAGCAAGGAGGTGAGAGGCTGGCTTTGAACCATGAAAACAGGTGGGTCAATGTGGTTTTGGCTGGGCAATGCTTTGATGCCAAGGCCTGTGCCATTTCTGCTGTGATCCTGGATTCCCTGTCCTGAAAGGCAATGGTAGTCCTCTGACAATAAAGTATTTAAGCCTAAGTGTGTACCTGGAATGATGATGTATGGGTGGAACAGCTTATAATTCCTGTGTGAAACCTCCTTTATCCATCTCTGTCTCCCTGGAACGTCGTGATGTGCAGTTTCTTCACAGTTGTAATTACACTTTCTTTCTGGCCTTTGTTTCCTGGAAGGTCGTGGTTCCTTTTCCCTGTTTGTGGACAGTGCTTTTGCTTTTGAAGCTGTGAGTGTTGTTTTGCAGCAAATACTCACTTCAGCCATGTAAGTGAGAATTTTAGGTGTGAGGAATATGAAGCAGAAGCTAAAAGAGATTTTCTTATAATTTCTCGGAAGTCTTAGGTTGAGAAAGAGGCCCATGACACGGTGTTTACACTTATGGCTTCATATTTGTGGGAGATGAGCAGGCCACATGAGCTGATGACAATTTCATAAATTGAACCCCCCTGCTCTGTAGTCCAGAGTAAGGCTTTAGGGCCGCACTTAGAGCTTGAGATCTCAATGACTTCTGGGTGCTCTGGGGGATGAAGTGAAGACCGAGCCATCGTGCCAGTGAGTTTCTCTGACACCACTTTGTCTTCTAATGCTTGCTTGCCTTGCTTGTCTGATTTATGGTTTTGTTTTTCTTTACCTGGTCTCATATGTTGCCGATTTTGAGAAGGTCAGAAGCAAACCTGCAAGTTGTGTAGGGTTGGAGAGAAGACAGGGGAGCTCTGTGTGTGGAGCTATAGAAGAACAGGTGGTCATTTCCTTGCATAGATAATACAACCGTGTGCTGCGTAATGGAGTACCATGCAATTGGAGTTGCTTCTGCTCAAGAAGTTTGGCCTAAGAAATGTTATTCCACCTGATCCGTTCATTTTTGTCTGTTTGTCTGCTTGCCTTGCTTGTTTTCGTGAGCTACAGCTCAACCTCAGGGTGTCTGATGAAATGGGGAAGGTCACATCTGCTCCAACTGTCCAAGTGCAGGGGCAGTTCCCGTACACACCTTTGATGTTTAGAGCTGTGAAGAGGAAGGCTTTCCTAGGCCTGCGTGTGCTCCCAGAGGCACACTTGTCTGTAGGGAAAGAAAGCAAAACCATCTCTAGTGCAGTCCTCAAAGTGCAGAGTGGCAGCCCAGCCCAGCCAAGGTTTCCCTGAACTGACTGGGGGTCAGTGGGAGAACGCATGCATGGTGTCCCCTACCCGGTTCCCCATAACATGGTGGCCACTCAATTGGAGAGACATGGGTTTGACAGATGGACTGTTAGATGGAGAAGGAACTGTCTGGAAGGCCGTGTCCAAAGAGTTATCGTGGAGTTATCATTTCCAATTGGAAACCAGTAACCTGTGGTGTTCCTCAAGGGTCCGTACTGGGACCAGCGCTATTTACTATTTTCCTGAATGACATAGACAGTGGGATTGAGTGCACCCTGAGCAAGTTTGCAGATGACAGCAAGCTGAGTGGTGCAGTTGATTTGCTAGAGGGAAGGGATGCCATCCAGAGGTACCTTGAAAGGCTGGAGAAGTGGGTCTGTGCGAACGTCATGAACCCAAGTGCAAGGTCCTGCACGTGGGTCAGGGCAATCCCCAGTTTCCATACAGACTGTGGGATGAATGGATTGAGAGCAGCCCTGCAGAGAAGGACTTGGAGGTACTGGTGGGTGATAAATGGGACATGAGCTGGCCATGTGCACTTGCTGCCCAGAAAGGCAATCATATCCTGGGCTGCATAACAAGTAGCGTGGTGGTTCCCTCCCCCTACTGTGCTTTCATGAGACCGCACCTGGAGTATTGTGTGCAGCTCTGGGGCCCACACTACAAGAAAGATATGGACCTGTTCCAGTAGGTTCTTCAGCCTGGAGAAGAGAAGGCTCTGGGGAGACCTTATTGCGGCTTTTCAGTACATAAAGCGGGCTTCTAAGAAAGACGGAGAGCGCCTTTTTACCAGGGCCTGTCGTGACAGGACAAAGGACAATGGTTTTAAACGGAACAAGGGTAGGTTTAGATTGGACATACAGAAGAAATGTTTTAAGGGGAGGGTTGTGAGACACTGGAAGAGCTTGCCCAGGTAAGTTGTGGATGCGCCATCACTTGAAGTGCTCAAGGTTGGGTTGGGCGGGGCTTTGAGCAACGTGACCTGGTGAAGGATGTCCCTGCCCATGGCATAGTGGTTGGAATAGGTGATCTTTAAAGGTCCCTTCCAACCTAAACCATTCTTTGGTTCTGTGAAAGGCTCGATGTGGCTTTGCACTTTCCCATTGTCAGCGCCTCAAATATGGAGATGCAAAAGAATGAACTATAGTGAATCAGAATCAAACTAATAAAGGTTATTCTGTTATCTTAGCATAGGGCTATGCACCTTACCTTTAGGGTGATATAATTCTCAGTGTAATTGTTCTGCTCCCTACAAGAAAAATCAACAGTGGGACAAACATCAGAGGGCACACATGAGCAAAAGGAAGAAATGCAGGGAAGATGGAAACCCTTTGCAGGTCTGGCATGACAGGATTGCAATGACTTTTGCTTCATTGTGTTTCTGATTTCGTATTGATTACTCCCACACGAATATTTCTTTCTCGATATTCGTCCCACGTAAGGATAGCAGAATTAAAAATAAAGTCTTCCACACCTATGAAATTGTGTATTGCTCTTATACGTCCCTTCAGATTTTATTAAGAGCAGCTTCATTACTCTGCCACGAATATTTACTACTGACTGTTCATTGTGAGTCAAGGAGATGACCTAAAAGTACCCGACAGCGTGTCTGGTTTAAACGCCTTGGGAGCTGCATTTCCTGATTTTAATAAAAGAGAGACCTCAGAAACGCAGCCCCGCAGCAGCGGCCAAAGCCCGCGCCGCTGCGAGCGCGGCCATCAGCCGGCTGCGGTGGCGTCGCGGCGCCTCCGGGTGCCGCTGTTGGCCGACGCGGCGCGGCGCCGGAACCAGAGCCGGCGCCGGAGCCGCCGCAGCGTCCTGCCCCCGCAGGCTGCTCGCTCGCACGGCGCCGGCCAGAGCGGCAGCGGCACGGGCAGCAGAGGCGAGAGGCGGCGCGGCGCGGGGAGCAGCGGCGTCCGAGCCGGCGCCGAGCTCGCTGCCCTCCGGCGGCCCCTGCGCTCGCTGCGGAGCGTGGCTGGAAGGGAGGGAGGGCAGCGGCAGCGGCAGGAGGGAGGAGCGCGGCGAGCGCTGCCGAGCATGGCGGGCAGGCAGAGGCAGAGCCGCGGGCGAGCGGCCGGGCGAGTGGTGCTGCCCGCTTTGCTGCTGTGCTTGTGGTGCCGGGCGGCGGCGGAGCGGATCCGCTACGCCATCCCCGAGGAGCTGGGCAGAGGCTCGCTGGTGGGGCCGCTGGCGCGGGACCTGGGGCTGAGCCCGGCAGAGCTGCCGGCACGCAAGCTGCGGCTCAGCGCGGAGAAGCAATACTTCGGCGTGAGCGGGGAGAGCGGGAACCTGTACGTGAGCGAGAGGCTGGACCGGGAGGAGATGTGCGGCGAGTCGGCGTCCTGCTCCGTCAGCTTCGAGGCGCTGGTGCAGAACCCGCTGAACGTTTTCCACGTCGAGGTGGCCATCCAGGACGTCAACGACAACGCGCCGCGCTTCCTGCGAGACAATTTCCAGCTGGAGATCAACGAGTTCACTTCTCCTGGCGCCCGTTTTTACTTGGGCGTAGCCGAAGACGCGGACGTGGGCAGCAACTCGCTGCAGGGCTACGAGCTGGAGGCCAACGCGTACTTCGCGGTGGAGGTGAGGGAGAGCCAGGACGGCAGCAAGTTCGCGGAGCTGGTGCTGCGCCGCGCGCTGGACCGGGAGAGCGAGCAGAGCCTGCGGCTGGTGCTGACGGCGCTGGACGGCGGCGAGCCGCCCCGGAGCGGCACCGCCCAGCTCTGCATCAACGTCACCGACGCCAACGACAACCCTCCCGTGTTCGCGCAGGACCGGTACCGCGCGAGCCTGCGGGAGGACGCGCCGCCGGGCTCGCCGGTGCTGAACGTGTCCGCCTCCGACGCCGACGCCGGCACCAACGCCCGCATCACCTACGGCTTCGGGGAAACGCCGGCCAAGGTGCTTCAGAAGTTCGTGGTGGACGCGGAGAGCGGGGCCATCACGCTGCAGGAGGCGCTGGACTTCGAGGACACGCGAGGCTACACGGTGCTGGTGGAGGCGAGGGACGGGGGCGGTCTGGCGGCGCACTGCAAGGTGGAGGTGGAGGTGCTGGACGTGAACGACAACGCGCCCGAGGTGACGCTGACGTCGGTGTCGAGCCCGGTGCCCGAGGACGCGCCGTCCGGCACGGTGGTGGCCCTGGTGAAAGTTCGGGACCGGGACTCCGGGGAGAACGGTCAGGTGTGGTGCGAGCTGTCGGGCGAGGCGCCGCTGTCGATCGTGGCGTCGTCGGGCGGCTCGTACAAGGTGGTGACGGCGAGCGCGCTGGACCGGGAGCAGGCGGCCGAGCACCGGGTGACGGTGGTGGCCAGGGACCGGGGCAGCCCGGCGCTGTCCAGCCGCGCGGCGCTGGTGCTGGAGGTGTCGGACGTGAACGACAACGCGCCGGTGTTCGAGGAGGCCGCCTACAGCGCCTACGTGGCGGAGAACAACGCGGCGGGCGCGCCGGTGCTGCGCGTGCGCGCGCGGGACGCGGACGCGGGCGCCAACGGGCGCGTGAGCTACTGGCTGGCGGGCGGCAGCGCGGGCGCGGCGGGCGCGGCGGCGTACGTGTCGGTGGAGGCGCGGAGCGGCGCGGTGTACGCGCAGCGCTCCTTCGACTACGAGCAGTGCCGCGAGTTCGCGGTGGCGGTGCGGGCGCAGGACGGCGGGGCGCCGGCGCGGAGCTCGACGGCGACGGTGCGCGTCTTCGTGCTGGACCGCAACGACAACGCGCCGCGGGTGCTGTGGCCGGCGGCGAGCGCGGGGGCGGCGGGGGGCGCGGGGGCGGCGGGCGCGGCGGCGGCGCCGTTCGAGGTGGTGCCGCGGTCGGCCGCGGCCGGGTACCTGGTGGCCAAGGTGGTGGCGGTGGACGCGGACGCGGGGCGCAACGCGTGGCTGTCGTACGAGCTGGTGCAGGCGGCGGAGCCGGCGCTGTTCCGCGTGGGGCTGCACAGCGGCGAGGTGCGGACGGCGCGGGCCGTGTCGGAGCGGGACGCGGCGAAGCAGCGGCTGGTGGCCGTGGTGAAGGACCACGGGCAGCCGGCGCTGTCGGCCACGGCCACGCTGCACGTGGTGCTGGCCGAGAGCTTGCAGGAGGCGCTGCCGGAGCTGAGCGAGCGGGCGGCGGGCGCCGACTCGCCGGCGGAGCTGCAGTTCTACCTGGTGCTGGCGCTGGCGCTCCTCTCCGCCCTGTTCCTGCTGAGCGTGGCGCTGGCCGTGCTGGCGCGGGTGCGCCGGGCCGGGCCGCCCGCCGTCCTGCGCTGCCTGGGCGCGCAGCGCTTCTCCGTGGCCGGCGCCGCCTTCCCGGCCGACTTCTGCGAGGGCACCTTGCCCTACTCCTACAACCTGTGCGTGGCGCCGGGCCGCGCCGTCGCCGAGGGCGCTTGGCTGCCGCCGCCGCCGCCGCTGCCCAGCCTGCCGGCGGAGGAGCTTGTGGGCGGGGAGCCCTGCGGGAAGCGGAGCCCGAGCAGCAGCGCCGGCGCGGGAGAGCCGCCCGCGGACCCCGATGCACCGCAGGTCTGTGAGCCCGCGCTCTCTCGCTCTTTTCCTTGAGCCTTTCTGAAGCGCCGTCCCTATTCTGCTGTTTTTTTCCCGGGTGGTGTGGATGGGGAGTGCTGGTCCGTGTCTCCATGAAGTAATGAAGAAAGGAACGGGTATCCCCCTTCCACTCCGAGCAGGCAGCTAGCGGCGGCAGTTCGTGGTCCTTCGCTGGTCACAGGTTCAGCTGAGAGCTTTTGACTACAACCCTCGTATGAGTTAGTAACGGTGAACGCGCTAAATTAATGACTGTGCATGACGGAGTCGGGAAAATGTGATGGACTCTTGGTGTGGGAGATTTTTCCTCCCTGATCTTTTTTTTCTCAAACCGATGTACTTGGACCTGGTTGATGGCTGGATGCAAAACCGTTGCTTAATGCTCTTTCGCAAAGGAAAAGTGCGTGCGGCTCCATGAATGGAGAAATTACAGATTGTTCCTCCCTAATGAATGTTGCCGTCTGCAGAAATGGCAGCATTAATGGAACGGGTATATTTTATCCAGGCATGATTTTTCCGAGTTCATTGTGCAGTTATTGTTCATTTCTTTTTCCTGGGTGGTAGTTCCCTCGTTTACCGTTCCTGATCTGTCTTTCATACATGGGCGAAGGTGTAGAATGGTATCTGAAGAAAAAAAAACATCGCCTTTTGTATTTCAAAGCCTGTCTTCTTTTCCTATCCCCTTTTCCCAAAGAGAGGTGCTTGGAACTGGTTGATCGCGTAGACAGGGGAATACTGAACCGAGGAGTTCAGTCCCTCAGCCACTTTTTGCAATAGTTGTTGCGCTTGCCTGCTTTACCAGGAGAGGCTATTTCCATCCTGAGATATATGTAAAACGACAAAATGACAGCAGTTAGGCACTTGAAAAAAGTCCGTTTGTACATTTACAAATGGTCCGCACAGTTCAGAATGTGCAGCTGTACTTTTCTACACCGTAAGGAAATGAAAGCCCCTTCCTGGTGGTTCAAGCTATCGAATTACTTGATTAAATATAAATGTAAATGTGTATAAACTATAGAAACCCTAAATTAATGTGGGCTATTAAAAAGGGAAATCACACGTTAAAGTCCTTCAAATTTCCATTTCCATTATTAGCTGTATCTTTAGATGTACCAGCATTTTAATGAAATGCAATTGCTTTCGTCCAGTTCAAAAAGACTGTTGAGAATAGACGCATATCGGGAAAATAGGCGCATAAGAAATATTTGAAGAAAATAAATTCTGTCGGATGGCTGCAATCCCCCCATTTTGCTAGTGTGGGCCACAAGACGGGCACAGGAGGAAAGGCAGGTGTACCCGTTTTTCTTCTTGCAAAGCTATTTTCCGCGCAGTTTGTGGGGAGCCGAGCAGATGATTCTGGCCAGGTTCACTGCAGGTGCTTCCTGCCTCCTGGGTAGTTGTAGTACAATCAGCGCGAAGTGATGAAGTGACCTGTAGCCTGAAACCGGGGTGGGTGGGAGAGAATGATTTTCGAGCAGTAGGAGAGCCTCCTCCTGTACTGTGTTCCCAGAAAGGTCTTCTGGGGAGAAATCCCGTGGCAGGTGCCTGAGCAACCCCACCTCCTCCTCAGGAGCTGTACGGGCTTAGGGGGCTTAGATTCTCCGTTGATTGACCCCACCTCCTTCAGCCATAAATGTCTGATCTCAGTCAGTGCTCGTGGAGTAGTTAAATGGAGCGTGCTCCATATGAACTGAAGTATTTAACGAAAAATTCCTGCTGCTTCGATTAATGAGTCTGATAGGTCTGGTTCTCCCTGGGGCGGGTCTGAATATCATAGTTTGTATTTCAGAAACTGTTTCCTTAGGCATTGAAGCTAGACAGCTACAAAAAAATCGTGGTAGAGCTTGTGCTTTTGGACTAACGGGCTACGACTCGTAATACTCTGCGCGTCATATTACGAAAAAATATTCTACTTGACATATATTGCCATTACCACTTCGTTTTTCCCGTGCGGTAGAAATACCACGCCCGCGAAAGGCCTCTGGCTTGCTCCTGGTTGGGATCACGTTGATGAAAAGGAAGGATGATGTCGCACCGTTAAAGAAAAGCACGGCTTAGAGAAAGGCCAATGCAGGAAATCGCCAGTCACCATTTGAGGGGGGATCTCCATGGCTGTCTTGGGCTATTGGTCGTGATGTGGGAAATTAATGTGGCTGTATGACGCAGCTTTGATCTGCAGAAAGGGTGAGGGAAAAGTGATTCAAGCACGACTGCTACAAAAAGCTGCGCAATTCGTGGTGGAGACTGAGCTTTCGGACTAATGGGATAAGGCTGGCAGTATTTTACACGTCATATATTACTTGACATATATCGCCATTACCACTTCATTTTTCCCGTGCGGTAGAAATACCAGGCTCACGGGAGGCCTGTGCCTTCCTCCTGGCTGGGACCACCTCGAGGATCAAAGAAGAGGTGGGCTCGGGAAAAGGCCGCGCAAGAGGCCACCGCTGGACGGGCCCCGCTGTCTCCGTGGCGACGGTGCCGTCCCCGCGAGCTGTCCGTGGGAAAGGCAGGGCGGGCAGCGCTGGGCAGCGCTCGGTGCCTGCAGTGCCGGGAGGAGGCTGCGGGCGCCGCTGTTGACCGAGGAGGAGCGAGAGGAAGGCCGGAGCGCTGCAGGCAGCCCCGCCCGCTGCGGCCCGGCTCGCTCGCTCGCTGGCTGGCTCGGCGGCCGGGCGGTCTGCGAGCGTCCCCGCGGTGCGGAGCCGTGCTGCAGCGGGGCGGAGGGGCCGGCGGCAGCGGCCGGCAGCGGCGAGCCGGAGCCGGAGCGGCAGCGGCCGCGGGAGCCAGGGCCGTAGCGGGAGTCGGGTCGGCGGTGAGCGGCGGGGAGCTGCCGGCGGTGGTGCTGGGCCGGCGGGGCCGCGGCGGAGATGTGCGCGGCGGGGAGGCGCTGGGACCGGCGGGAGCGAGCCCTGCTGTGGTGCGTCCTGGTGGCGGCGTGGGAGGCGGCGTGGGGGCAGCTGCGCTACTCGCTTCCCGAGGAGATGCCGAAGGGCTCGTTCGTGGGCGACGTGGCCAAGGACCTGGGGCTGGAGCTGCCGGCGCTCCGCGACAGCGGCGTCCGCGTTGTCTCCGAAGGTAGGACGCAGAATTTCGCTCTGCACGGGAAGACGGGACATTTAGTGACGGCGGAGAGGATAGACAGAGAGCAGCTGTGCCGGCTGGTGGAGCAATGCGTGCTGCGCTGTGAGGTGATAGTGGAGGGGGAAATGCAGGTCTACGGAATCGAAGTGGAGATCACGGACATTAACGACAACGCGCCCAGCTTCCAGGACATTGAGGTGGAGGAGAGAATGAGCGAGGTGACAGCCCCGGGGTCGCGGTTTCCCCTGGCCGAGGCCCACGACCCGGACGTTGGCCAGAATTCCGTGCAGAGCTACGCGCTGAGCGGCGACGAGCACTTCTCGCTGGCCGTGCAGGCGGGCCCCGGCGGGGATCAGCGTCCCGAGCTGGTGCTGGCGAAGGCGCTGGACCGGGAGGAGGCGGCGTTTCACGAGCTGGTGCTGAGGGCGAGCGACGGCGGAGAGCCGGCGCGGACGGGCACGGCGCGGATCCGCGTGGCGGTGCTGGACGCCAACGACAACGCGCCCGTGTTCAGCCAGGAGGAGTACCCGGTGCGCGTGCCGGAGGATGTGCCCGTGGGCTCCGCCCTCGTCACCCTCACGGCCACCGACGCCGACGAGGGGCTGAATGGGGACGTGAAATACTCGTTGAAGAAAGTGTCGGAACTGGCTTCGGGAATTTTCCATCTGGAGTCCGAGACGGGAGCGATCACGCTGGTGCGGAGCCTGGACTTCGAGGAAGGCGACTCCTACGAACTGGAGGTGCAGGCACGGGACGGCGGGGGTCTCTTTGACACGGCGAAAGTCGCGATCTCGGTGACAGACGTGAACGACAACGCGCCCGAGATTTCGGTGCGGTCGGCGCTGAGCGCGATCTCTGAGGACGCGCCGTCGGGGACGGTGGTGGCCCTGCTGCACGTGCAGGACCGGGACTCGGGGGCGAACGGCGAGGTGCGGTGCTCGCTGGACGGGGGCGTCCCGTTCCGGCTGGAGAAGTCCTTCGAGGACTACTACCGCGTGGTGACGGCGAGGGAGCTGGACCGGGAGGAGGTGGCGGAGTACAACGTGACGGTGCGGGCGGCGGACGGCGGGTCGCCGGCGCTGTGGAGCAGCGCGGTGCTGGCGCTGCGCGTGCTGGACGTGAACGACAACGCGCCGGTGTTCGCGGAGGCGCGCTACAGCGCCCGGCTGCCCGAGAACAACGCGGCGGGCGCGCTGGTGCTGACGGTGCGGGCGACGGACGCGGACTGGGGGCAGAACGCGCGCGTGCGGTACCGGCTGTCGGAGGGGCGGGTGCGGGGCGCGCCGCTCTCGTCCTACGTGTCGGTGCAGGCGGAGACGGGCGCGCTGTACGCGCTGCGCTCCTTCGACTACGAGGAGGTGCGCGAGGTGGGGCTGTGGGTGCGGGCGGAGGACGGCGGCGCGCCGGCGCGGAGCAGCAACGTGTCGGTGCGGCTCGTGATCGTGGACGAGAACGACAACGCGCCGCAGGTGCTGTACCCGCCGGCGGCGGCGGCGGCGGCGGCGGCGGCGGCGGGCGCGGGCTGGGCGGGCGTGGAGCTGGCGCCGCGCTCGGCGGAGCCCGGGGCGCTGGTGGCCAAGGTGGTGGCGGTGGACGCGGACGCGGGGCAGAACGCGTGGCTGTCGTACGAGCTGGCCAAGGCGACGGAGCCGGGGCTGTTCCGCGTGGGGCTGCACAGCGGCGAGGTGCGCACGGCGCGCTCCCCGCTGGCCCGCGACGCGGCGCGGCAGAGCCTGGTGGTGGTGGTGAAGGACCACGGGCGGCCGGCGCTGTCGGCCACGGCCACGCTGACGGTGGTGCTGGCCGAGAGCGTGGCCGAGCTGCTGTGGGAGCTGGGCAGCGCGGCGGCGGCGCCGGGCGAGCCGGCCGGCAGCCTGACGCGGTGGCTGGTGGTGGCCGTGGCGGCCGTGTCCTGCCTCTTCCTCGCCTTCCTGCTGCTGCTGCTGGCGCTGCGCCTGCGGCGCTGGCGCCGCTCGCAGCTGCTGCCGGCGGGCAGCGGCGCCCTGCGCGGCGTGCCGGCCTCGCACTTCGTGGGCATCGACGGCGTCCGCGCCTTCCTGCACTCCTACTCGCACGAGGTGTCGCTCACCGCCGACTCGCGCAAGAGCCAGCTCCGCTTGTCGGGCGGCAGCTGCTGCGACACGCTCCCGGCCCGGCCGCCGCCCGACGAGCCCGCGCCGCTGCTCGGGGAGGACCCTGCCGGCGCCCGCCGCGCGGACCCCACCGCTGCCCCGGTGAGTTCCTCTGGCGCGACCTTCTCCGCGACGCTTGGCTCTGCCGTTTCCGTGCCCTTTCCGCGCCCTGGGCTGCGTCCTGCGCAGGGCCGAGGGTTGGTGTCGGGGAAGGCGAAGCTTCGCTGAGCAGCGCGCTGTGTGCTGGTGCCCCTTGCTCCCGGGAGGTGAGCGTGGGGTTGTGGCTCCGCGTTGCAGTTGGTGTGGGGGGCAGGGCTGCTGTTGGCTGGAGCTTCGTTTTTGCGGGTCTTTGTGTGTTTATCACGCGCCAAGTGGTTTTTCATTTTGTCCCCTGACAAGTGTAATACCGTTTTTGCTATCAGTATCAGTATCAGCAAGTTCAGATATCTTTATCAGCAAGTTCAGATATCTTTCCGACAGTAATTGTGTTGAGATTCAGAACGTTAATGGTCCCCTGTGTATCTTAGCTCGTCATCGTTTCTCTGTTCCCATCAGCCGTTCTGTTTCTCTATGATAACGTGGTGAGCAACGAAATGTCTTTATATGAGTCCGTGCTGCCATCTTTGTGCGCCGGGTGGAGGAATGGGCTGGGAAAAATCTCGTCTCTGATGAAGTCTGTCTGCTTGTTATGAAGATGAAAGAGAATCGTAAAAGTTGTGACTCTTTGAGAAAGTCCCTGTGTGGCTGCGAGTGAAGGGCTAGTGGAGGAAACGGGAGATGTGTTTTGCTGATTCCCCGTCTTTTAAGGTTGAGTTATTGCAGAAGGAGCTGGGTTTGTCTTGACTTGAAAATACATGCTATAGCAAGAGCCATACGAGGGCGGGAGGGGAGAGATTGAAGGTGCGGGGGGATATGTAAGGAGGGGAATATTCCCCCTCTGCAGATGTTCACTGACCCAGTCTCTCCTGGAGGACCTCTCTTCTTTTACTTTTAAACCCTTGATGTTTCTTCCCAGAACACTAGGGAGCAGACAAATGTATCTTCCTTCTTAGTACAGAGATGTAAAGATATCTATATGAAGTGCGTGGGTGGCCCTGTGCATGTCATAGGGAAATGATCTGGGCAACTGGCCTTTGATGACAAGTTATGCAAATTATGAGGGTCAAAAAACATCATGCAAGTTGTGAAGGGTTGGAGATGTGAGTCATGGGAGCGGTACATGAGGGCCTGTTGAAGGACACATGAGCTATGCTTTGCTCCTTTCCCTGTTCAGCTGAAGATCATGTAATGTGAGGTTTGGCTTCCCAAGTAAGTCTGGCCTGAGACATGTTACTCCAGCCATATTGGGAACCTGGGAGGTTCCTCCTGTGTGTTTGCAGGTTGTCGCAATGTATTCAACTGACAGCTTAATTCTGTACTTATATCAACTGCCATCATGGGAGCTTTGGGAGGAGCCAACAGGTTATTTATTCCCTGTGAAATACCTGGATTATGTGCCTATCCTAAGAGCCATAATCTAGAACATAATCTAGTATATTGTGATCCGTTCCTTTCTACAGGTGTTAACTTCTTGACTTGATTGTTGGGATGAGCTAAAGGTGGCTGTTGTCTCTGATAATGTGTACAAGATCACCTCTGTTCCATTTGTCTGACTGTCCCCTACGTGCCTTTCATGTTTACAGCTGTAAAGAGAAAGACTTTCATAGACGTCTTTCCTTAAAATGTCACTGGAAGAAATGCTCTTGCTTGTCACATACACCTGGTGAGAAGTCAACTCTTATCCATGGTAAGGAGAAGTTGTCTGAGCAACTTTTCTTTGGGTGGAGTCTATCTGCAAATGATGAAGATCATGGCAACCATGCAATCTGTGGAAGTGTTTGAGGAGAGTCTTGGGGGTGCTGTGTGTGAGGAGGTGCTGGTGGAGACATGGCACGTGTTTTGTTAATTCCCAGGGTTCACTGCTCAACTACATCAAATGAGACTGAAGGTGTCTTATTTTTGGATATCCCACTGCTCAGATTCCAACTGGCCAAGCTGTGGGTTCATCAGTTTGCTTTCCTGTTGCATGATGTTTCCTGTGAATGGTAGTTATTGAGCATAGGTTACACTTGAGGTTAAGATTGGAGAGTCATGTCCCTTCCAAGTTGCCCATGTGCTGAAGAAGGATGATGGTGTCTTTGAGTTAATGTTTTGTGACTGGGTCTTTATTGGAGCTGCAGATCGCTTATGCACATGAGAACATTTTATGTTCCTTCAAATTAGTGTGAGGAGCAGAGAAATCTCTTTGCATGTGTCCATGTTGTGGTCTTTGTTCTCAGAGAAGGAGAAGTTGTGTGTGCAACTTTTCTTTCAATGGTGTCTGTCTGCAAAGGTAGCTTTCCTGTTGTGTGATGTTTGGGCAGGCTGAAAAATTCTGACTGTCCAGAGATGGGGCAAGTGGAAAAATTTGCTGTGGTATAATTTGAAATGTCTGAAAGATAGGTTTAAAGGTTCAGTGTCTCCTGGTTGTTACATGGGGCCCACAGTTGTGGTTCCATGCATTTTCCCTTTTTTATAGTCCAAAGAAATTACATTGAGGAACTGTGGCTATGGTCTTAGGTGTGGGCTCCTGTGTGAGCCTCCTGTGGACTTTTTACCAACTAGATACTCTTCGTGTGTACCTTCTACAGTTGGTATCATCTGAAATGTTAAGCCACGATTGCTTCACTTCTGTAGGTTCCCCATTCTTGCCTTGTTTGTTGTCCAGGTCTAAAGCTGGTCCTCATTGTGGCTGGTAACCCTTAAAACATGAAAAGATCGTTTTACGGTGGGGAAGCAGTTTGCATCCATGGCTTGAAGGTGTTCAGCTGCCGAGACAAAGACATTGATATACTTCTGTTTCCCTAAAAGGTCACTGAAGGAAATGCTCTTTTCCCTGTGACTGACATATGGCCAAAATTTTGGTTGTTGTCCATGGTGCAACTAAAGGCTGTGAATGCAGAGCAAGGCGGGTGGAAGGCTGGCTTCGAACTAGGAGAACAGGTGGGTCAACATGGTTTTGGCTGAGCAATGGTTTGATTTCCTACCTGGTGCCAAGGCCTGTGCCATTTATAGTGTGATAATGGATTCCTTGTCCTGAAAGGCAACGGTAGTCCTCCAACATTAATAAAGTGTTTGTGGAATAACTGTGCATGTAGAACGATGATGCATGTGTAGAATGGCTCATAATTCTTGTGTGAAAGCTCCTTTATCCATCTGAATTTCCCTGTAACAATGCGATGTACAGTCTCTTCATAGTTGCAATTATGCTTTCTTTCAAGCCTTTGTTTCCTGGAAGGTCGTGGTTCATTTTCCCCATTTCTGGACAGTGCTTTTTGCACTTGAAACTGGGAGTGTTGCTTTCCAGCAAATACTCACTTCAGCCCCCTAAGACAGAATTTTTTGTGTGAGGAAAATGAAGCAGAAGCTAAAGGAGAATTTCTTGCTGTAATTTCTCAGAAGATTTAGCTTGAGAACAAGGCCTATGATAAGTTCTATAATCTTATGGCTTCATGGGAGACTAGCAGACAACATATTGGAAAAATTGATGAGAGCTGATAACTATTTCTTAAACTGAAACCCCCTACTCTGTAGTCCAGAGTAAGACTTCAGGGCCGCACTTGTGCTTAAGCCTTCAGTGACTTCCAGGTGCTCTTACGGATGAATTTCATTGCCCACAGTGGAGACCAAGAAGACTTCCCGGTGAGTTTCTCTGACAATGCTTTGTCTTCTAATGCTTCCTTGCCTTGCTTGTCTGATTTATGGTTTTGTTTTTCTTTACGTGGTCTTATGTGTAGGTAGGTTTGCTTGTAATTATCAGCATAGCTTCGTTTAGCAATGCGCCGTGTGTTAGTGCCTCTTACTCATGCTGCAGCGGGTGTGAAAGGCAGGAGATGTGAGGGTATCTTTGCGTTCTATTTTTGTTGGGGGGAATAGATGTAAACATGACATTTAGTATAAGCCGTATCTCTGTGGAACAGTGCGTGTGATAAAAGAGGGGAAGAGATTCCCCCTAAGCTGATGCCTTGATTCTCTATTGGGTGACCGTTCCTCTTTTACTTTGGCCATTTATCATTGCTGTGCTTAGAATCCTTCTTTTTCTTCTCAGAATGATGATTAGCAGACAAAGGTACCTCCCTTCTTGGTGTGATCGTAGTGCATTGTGCTCTCATGATACGTTTTTGCCAATTTTGAGAAGGTCAGAAGCAAACCTGCAAGTTGTGTAGGGTTGGAGAGAAGACAGGGGAGCTCTGTGTGTGAGGCTATAGAAGAACAGATGGTCATTTCCCTGCTTGTCATAGATAACACAACCGTGTGCTGCCTAATGGAGTACCATGCCATAGGAGTTGCTTCTGCTCAAGAAGTTTGGCCTAAGAAATGTTATTCCACCTGATCCATTCATTTTTGTCTGTTTCTAACTCTTGCCTTGCTTGTTGTCATGAGCTAGAGCTCGACCTCAGGGTGTCTGATGAAATGGGGAAGGTCACATCTGTTCCAACTGTCTGAGTGCAGGGGCAGTTCCCGCACACACCTTTGATGTTTACAGCTGTGAAGGGGAAGGCTTTCCTAGGCCTGCGTGTGCTCCCAGAGGCACACTTGTCTGTAGGGAAAGAAAGCAAAACCATCTCTAGTGCAGTCCTCAAAGTGCAGAGTGGCAACCCAGCCCAGCCAAGGTTTCCATGAACTGACTGGGGGTCAGTGGGAGAACGTGTGCAGGGTGACCCCTACGTGGACCCCCATAACATGGTGGCCACTCAATTGGAGAGACATGGGTTTGACAGATGGACTGTTAGAGGGAGAAGAAACTGTGTGGATGGCCGTGTCCAAAGAGTTATCGTTGAGTTATCGTTTCCAAGTGGAAACCAGTAACATGTGGTGTTCCTCAAGGGTCCGTACTGGAACCAGCGCTATTTAGTATTTTCCTGAATGACATAGACAGTGGGACTGAGTGCACCCTGAGCAAGTTTGCAGATGACACCAAGCTGAGTGGTGCAGCTGATTTGCTAGAGGGAAGGGATGCCGTCCAGAGGGACCTCGAAAGGCTGGAGATGTGGGCCTGTGTAAACGTCATGAACCCAAGTGCAAGGTCCTGGACGTGGGTCGGGGCAATCCCCAGTTTCCATACAGACTGTGGGATGAATGGATTGAGAGCAGCCCTGCAGAGAAGGACTTGGAGGTACTGGTGGGTGACAAATGGGACATGAGCTGGCCATGTGCACTTGCTGCCCAGAAAGGCAATCATATCCTGGGCTGCATAACAAGTAGCGTGGTGGTTCCCTCCCTCTACTCTGCTTTCATGAGACCGCACCTGGAGTATTGTGTGCAGCTCTGGGGCCCACACTACAAGAAGGATATGGACCTGTTCCAGTAGGTTCTTCAGCCTGGAGAAGAGAAGGCTCTGGGGAGACCTTATTGCTGCTTTTCAATATATAAAGGGGGTTTATAAGAAAGAGGGAGAGCACCTTTTTACCAGGGCCTGTTGTGACAGGACAAGCGGCAATGGTTTTAAACAGAATGAGGGTAGGTTTAGATTGGACATAAAGAAGAAATGTTTTATGAGGATGGTTGTGAGACACTGGAAGAGCTTGCCCAGGTAAGTTGTGGATGCGCCATCACTGAAAGTGCTCAAGGTTGGGTTGGGCGGGGCTTTGAGCAACGTGACCTGGTGAAGGATGTCCCTGCCCATGGCAAAGTGGTTGGAATAGGTGATCTTTAAAGGTCCCTTCTAACATAAACCATTCTTTGATTCTGTGAAAGACTTGACGTGGCTTTGCACTTTCCCATTTTCAGTGCCTCAATTATGGAGATGCAAAAGAAGGAACTTTAGTGAATCAGAATCAAACTAATAAAGGTCATTCTGTTATCTTAGCATAGGGCTATACACATTACCTTTAGGGTGATATAATTCTCAGTGTAAATGTTCTGCTCCCTACAAGAAAAATCAACAGTGGGACAAACGTCAGAGGCACACATGAGCAAACGGAAGAAATGCAGGGAAGATGGAAACCCTTTGCAGGTCTGCAATTAGAGGTTTGCAATTACTTTTGCTTCATTCTGTTTCTGATTACATATTGATTACTCCCACACGAACATTTCCTTCTTGATTTTTGTCGCGGTCAGGAAAGCAGAATGTAAAATAAAGTCTTCCGCTGGTTCCCTTGAGAGTTTATTAAGGGCAGCTGAGTTCGTTTCTTTATTGCTCTGCCACGAACGAATATTTACTACTGACTATTGATTGATATTCAAGGAGATGACCTAAAAGTACCCGACAGCGTGTCTGGTTTAAACGCCTTTGGAGCTGCATTAAGCAAGTGCCCCTCCGAGTATTCCCCGTTAGAATTAGGAATCTTCCTGAGTTTAATAAAGGAGAGACCCCAGAGGCGGGTGCAGCCCCTCAACAGCGCGGCCAAAGCCCGGGCCGCTGCGAGCGCGGCCATCAGCCGGCTGCGGTGGCGTCGCGGCGCCTCCGGGTGCCGCTGTTGGCCGACGCGGCGCGGCGCCGGAACCAGAGCCGGCGCCGGAGCCGCCGCAGCGTCCTGCCCCCGCAGGCTGCTCGCTCGCACGGCGCCGGCCAGAGCGGCAGCGGCACGGGCAGCAGAGGCGAGAGGCGGCGCGGCGCGGGGAGCAGCGGCGTCCGAGCCGGCGCCGAGCTCGCTGCCCTCCGGCGGCCCCTGCGCTCGCTGCGGAGCGTGGCTGGAAGGGAGGGAGGGCAGCGGCAGCGGCAGGAGGGAGGAGCGCGGCGAGCGCTGCCGAGCATGGCGGGCAGGCAGAGGCAGAGCCGCGGGCGAGCGGCCGGGCGAGTGGTGCTGCCCGCTTTGCTGCTGTGCTTGTGGTGCCGGGCGGCGGCGGAGCGGATCCGCTACGCCATCCCCGAGGAGCTGGGCAGAGGCTCGCTGGTGGGGCCGCTGGCGCGGGACCTGGGGCTGAGCCCGGCGGAGCTGCCGGCACGCAAGCTGCAGCTCAGCGCGGAGAAGCAATACTTCGGCGTGAGCGGGGAGAGCGGGAACCTGTACGTGAGCGAGAGGCTGGACCGGGAGGAGATGTGCGGCGAGTCGGCGTCCTGCTCCGTCAGCTTCGAGGCGCTGGTGCAGAACCCGCTGAACGTTTTCCACGTCGAGGTGGCCATCCAGGACGTCAACGACAACGCGCCGCGTTTTCTTAAGGACAACATTCACTTCGAAATCATTGAATCGACACCTCCCGGCGCCCGTTTTTACTTGGGCGTAGCCGAAGACGCGGACGTGGGCAGCAACTCGCTGCAGGGCTACGAGCTGGAGGCCAACGCGTACTTCGCGGTGGAGGTGAGGGAGAGCCAGGACGGCAGCAAGTTCGCGGAGCTGGTGCTGCGCCGCGCGCTGGACCGGGAGAGCGAGCAGAGCCTGCGGTTGGTGCTGACGGCGCTGGACGGCGGCGAGCCGCCCCGGAGCGGCACCGCCCAGCTCTGCATCAACGTCACCGACGCCAACGACAACCCTCCCGTGTTCGCGCAGGACCGGTACCGCGCGAGCCTGCGGGAGGACGCGCCGCCGGGCTCGCCGGTGCTGAACGTGTCCGCTTCCGACGCCGACGCCGGCACCAACGCCCGCATCACCTACGGCTTCGGGGAAACGCCGGCCAAGGTGCTTCAGAAGTTCGTGGTGGACGCGGAGAGCGGGGCCGTCACGCTGCAGGAGGCGCTGGACTTCGAGGACACGCGAGCGTTCAGCCTGGCCGTGGAGGCGAGGGACGGGGGCGGTCTGGCGGCGCACTGCAAGGTGGAGGTGGAGGTGCTGGACGTGAACGACAACGCGCCCGAGGTGACGCTGACGTCGGTGTCGAGCCCGGTGCCCGAGGACGCGCCGTCCGGCACGGTGGTGGCCCTGGTGAAAGTTCGGGACCGGGACTCCGGGGAGAACGGTCAGGTGTGGTGCGAGCTGTCGGGCGAGGCGCCGCTGTCGATCGTGGCGTCGTCGGGCGGCTCGTACAAGGTGGTGACGGCGAGCGCGCTGGACCGGGAGCAGGCGGCCGAGCACCGGGTGACGGTGGTGGCCAGGGACCGGGGCAGCCCGGCGCTGTCCAGCCGCGCGGCGCTGGTGCTGGAGGTGTCGGACGTAAACGACAACGCGCCGGTGTTCGAGGAGGCCGCCTACAGCGCCTTCGTGGCGGAGAACAACGCGGCGGGCGCGCCGGTGCTGCGCGTGCGCGCGCGGGACGCGGACGCGGGCGCCAACGGGCGCGTGAGCTACTGGCTGGCGGGCGGCAGCGCGGGCGCGGCGGGCGCGGCGGCGTACGTGTCGGTGGAGGCGCGGAGCGGCGCGGTGTACGCGCAGCGCTCCTTCGACTACGAGCAGTGCCGCGAGTTCGCGGTGGCGGTGCGGGCGCAGGACGGCGGGGCGCCGGCGCGGAGCTCGACGGCGACGGTGCGCGTCTTCGTGCTGGACCGCAACGACAACGCGCCGCGGGTGCTGTGGCCGGCGGCGGGCGCGGGAGCGGCGGGGAGCGCGGGGTGGCGGGCGCGGCGGCGGGCGCGGCGGCGGCGCCGTTCGAGGTGGTGCCGCGGTCGGCCGCGGCCGGGTACCTGGTGGCCAAGGTGGTGGCGGTGGACGCGGACGCGGGGCGCAACGCGTGGCTGTCGTACGAGCTGGTGCAGGCGGCGGAGCCGGCGCTGTTCCGCGTGGGGCTGCACAGCGGCGAGGTGCGGACGGCGCGGGCCGTGTCGGAGCGGGACGCGGCGAAGCAGCGGCTGGTGGCCGTGGTGAAGGACCACGGGCAGCCGGCGCTGTCGGCCACGGCCACGCTGCACGTGGTGCTGGCCGAGAGCTTGCAGGAGGCGCTGCCGGAGCTGAGCGAGCGGGCGGCGGGCGCCGACTCGCCGGCGGAGCTGCAGTTCTACCTGGTGCTGGCGCTGGCGCTCCTCTCCGCCCTGTTCCTGCTGAGCGTGGCGCTGGCCGTGCTGGCGCGGGTGCGCCGGGCCGGGCCGCCCGCCGTCCTGCGCTGCCTGGGCGCGCAGCGCTTCTCCGTGGCCGGCGCCGCCTTCCCGGCCGACTTCTGCGAGGGCACCTTGCCCTACTCCTACAACCTGTGCGTGGCGCCGGGCCGCGCCGTCGCCGAGGGCGCTTGGCTGCCGCCGCCGCCGCCGCTGCCCAGCCTGCCGGCGGAGGAGCTTGTGGGCGGGGAGCCCTGCGGGAAGCGGAGCCCGAGCAGCAGCGCCGGCGCGGGAGAGCCGCCCGCGGACCCCGACGCACCTCAGGTCTGTAAGCCCGTGAGGCCCTTGTCCCTGAGCCTTTCCTAACCTCACGCCCAGGGTGGTGGGCTGTAGCTCTTCGTGTGTCTGCTTTGGCCCCTAGTGCCGACCTGAGTTTCCGTGAAGGAATGAAATCATCCTGTACCGCCCCTTTTTTGGCAGCAGGCGGTGTGAAGTGGCATTTCCAGCCTCATCAGTTGTCACGCGTGTAGGCTGAGTGGGGAGGTTCTCTTCATTCATCTTGTGCTGGACACAGTGGTAGAGGTGTGTTGAAGCTCTTCGATGGAATGAGCTCTGCTGATGCTGGACGTCGACAAGGCGTTTTTCATTTTCTTTTTTCATTTTCCACTCGTAGCATGCAGTTAGTGATAGCGCGTCTTGATTCATCCCGCGTTCTGGTTCAGCTGAAAAGTAATGGTTAATGCGGATCCTTACTGTGTAGAATGAGGTCCTTGCGTCTTTTTGTATCTCAGTATTGGGCGATTAAAGTTATTTGAAAGAATTACTTAATTTCCAACGTGTGCTGTTGCAGGGTCACCATGGCCTTAACTCATTCAGCTTTTACCTTTTCGGGCCCATCATACAGATACTCTTGTGGCCTGCAGCTGCTTTATATGTGATCGTAGCAATTCCTTTTATCTTGTTGGCTTGCTTGGGTTATCTTCCCCATCGTTTGCCTCTAGCCGCTCATGCAATCTAAAAGGATCCCAAGGTGTGGACTTCCTTCCACCTTCCAGAGTCATCTACTTCTCTTCTTTTCCATTCAGTGTCAACTGTTGAGAGACATGATGACTCCAGCAATTCCTATCATTACTAAATTATTCCTGAGTTCTTGTTTCATCTCCACCCTAGCAGTTATATTATGTAGCGAACATGTATCCCGTTTAGATCCTCTTTGTCCTCGATTTCCTCGGGTGGTGTGGGTGGGAGGTGCTGATCCGTGTCTCCATGAAGGATTGAAAGTTCAGGCAGTTGGCGTCTGCACTTCTGGGTTCATCGCTGGTCCCAGTTTCAGGGTGAGCTGAGAAGTTGTGACTGTGAAGCTTGTGTTGTCTGAAATGTTGTAAGTTAGTAAGGGTGAAGGTGGA
The DNA here is from genome assembly GCF_964195595.1 of Calonectris borealis. NCBI lineage: Eukaryota > Metazoa > Chordata > Aves > Procellariiformes > Procellariidae > Calonectris > Calonectris borealis. The sequence continues at coordinate 2,843,103 of NC_134326.1, forward strand.
TCCTTCCTGAGCAAAATGAGATCCACTAATTCTACCGACGAGGTGGGGAAAATGGGGCTGACGCTTCGTGTTGGAGATTTTTCCTTCCAGGTTGCTTTTTCCTGAAGCGATAGATTTGGTCCTTGTTGACGGCTGAACAAAAACCCGTTGGTCAATGCCGTTTCGGTTTTGGAGACCCAAAAGAGTGAGTGTGTGACGCCATGAATGGAGAAGTTACAGATGGTTCCTCCGCATTGCCGTCTGCCCTCCCATTTTTTGGGGGGAAGGCCGCTGCAGAAATGGCAGCACGAGTGAGGCTGACTAATTTTTTCCAGGCATTGTTTCTCTGAGTTCTTTGTGCAGTTATTTCTCATTTTTTCCCGCCTCTTTTCTTACTGTTCCTGATCTGTCTGAGTGTCTAAGTCCTAAGTGTAAGCAGAGCCTGTACTGTGTGAGGTTACAATGCAAAATTCCGAAGTGGTGGTTGGAGAAGGGGGAGAAATGGAGGCTGATTCAGAGCAGCCTCCGACGTGCAGCTGAAAAGTGTCAAAGTCGAGAGGGAAGGGCCGTCTCTGAGGAGGACTCCTTTTGAGGGGGGGTCTCCATTGCTGCTTTGTTCTATTGGTCGGGATGTGGGGAATTAATGTGGCTGGTGGCGTTCCAGTGTGACGCCGTATTGGACTGCAGAAAGGGTGAGGGAAAAGTCATTCAAGCACGACGGCTGCAAAAGCTGCGTAATTGGTGGTGGAGATTGTGCTTTTGGACTAACGGGCTAAGACTCGTAATATTCTGCACGTCATATTAAGAGAACTGTGTATCTATATGACATCACGATTACAAAAACACTTTTCCCATGCGGTAGAAATACTATGCCCACGGGAGGAGTGTTATTTCTTTCCGGTTGGGATCGCCTCGAGGATCAAAGCAGAGGTGGGCTCGGGAAAAGGCCGCGCAGGAGGTCACCGCTGGACGGGCCCCGCTGCCTCCGTGGCGACGGTGCCGTCCCCGCGAGCTGTCCGTGGGAAAGGCAGGGCGGGCAGCGCTGGGCAGCGCTCGGTGCCTGCAGTGCCGGGAGGAGGCTGCGGGCGCCGCTGTTGACCGAGGAGGAGCGAGAGGAAGGCCGGAGCGCTGCAGGCAGCCCCGCCCGCTGCGGCCCGGCTCGCTCGCTCGCTCGCTGGCTGGCTCGGCGGCCGGGCGGTCTGCGAGCGTCCCCGCGGTGCGGAGCCGTGCTGCAGCGAGGCGGAGGGGCCGGCGGCAGCGGCCGGCAGCGGCGAGCCGGAGCCGGAGAAGGATCCGGAGCCGGAACGGCAGCGGGAGCCGGAGGGGGAGCGGGAGCCGGAGCTGGAGCCGGGTCGGCGTGAGCGGCGGGGAGCTGCCGGCGGTGGTGCTGGGCCGGCGGGGCCGCGGCGGCGATGTGCGCGGCGGGGAGGCGCTGGGACCGGCGGGAGCGAGCCCTGCTGTGGTGCGTCCTGGTGGCGGCGTGGGAGGCGGCGTGGGGGCAGCTGCGCTACTCGCTTCCCGAGGAGATGCCGAAGGGCTCGTTCGTGGGCGACGTGGCCAAGGACCTGGGGCTGGAGGTGCAGGCGCTCCGCGACAGCGGCGTCCGCGTTGTCTCCGAAGGTAGGACGCAGTATTTCGCTCTGCACGGGAAGACGGGACATTTAGTGACGGCGGAGAGGATAGACAGAGAGCAGCTGTGCGAGAGTGTGGAGCAATGCGTGCTGCGCTGTGAGGTGATAGTGGAGGGGGAAATGCAGGTCTACGGAGTCGAAGTGGAGATCACGGACGTTAACGACAACGCGCCCAGCTTCCGAAAGGAAGAAACGGAGCTGAGAATGAGCGAGACGACAGCCCCGGGGTCGCGGTTTCCCCTGGCCGAGGCCCACGACCCGGACGTGGGCCGGAATTCCGTGCAGAGCTACGCGCTGAGCGGCGACGAGCACTTCTCGCTGGCCGTGCAGGCGGGCCCCGGCGGGGATCAGCGTCCCGAGCTGGTGCTGGCGAAGGCGCTGGACCGGGAGGAGGCGGCGTTTCACGAGCTGGTGCTGAGGGCGAGCGACGGCGGAGAGCCGGCGCGGACGGGCACGGCGCGGATCCGCGTGGCGGTGCTGGACGCCAACGACAACGCGCCCGTGTTCAGCCAGGCGGAGTACACGGTGCGCGTGCCGGAGGACGTGCCCGTGGGCTCCACCCTCGTCACCCTCACGGCCACCGACGCCGACGAGGGGCTGAACGGGAACGTCAAATACTCGTTGAAGAAAATCACAGAGAAAGCCTCGAAGATTTTCCATCTGGAGTCCGAGACGGGAGCGATCACGCTGGTGCGGAGCCTGGACTTCGAGGAAGGCGACTCCTACGAAGTGGAGGTGCAGGCACATGACGGCGGGGGTCTTTCCGACACGGCGAAAGTCGCGATCTCGGTGACAGACGTGAACGACAACGCGCCCGAGATTTCGGTGCGGTCGGCGCTGAGCGCGATCTCTGAGGACGCGCCGTCGGGGACGGTGGTGGCCCTGCTGCACGTGCAGGACCGGGACTCGGGGGCGAACGGCGAGGTGCGGTGCTCGCTGGACGGGGGCGTCCCGTTCCGGCTGGAGAAGTCCTTCGAGGACTACTACCGCGTGGTGACGGCGAGGGAGCTGGACCGGGAGGAGGTGGCGGAGTACAACGTGACGGTGCGGGCGGCGGACGGCGGGTCGCCGGCGCTGTGGAGCAGCGCGGTGCTGGCGCTGCGCGTGCTGGACGTGAACGACAACGCGCCGGTGTTCGCGGAGGCGCGCTACAGCGCCCGGCTGCCCGAGAACAACGCGGCGGGCGCGCTGGTGCTGACGGTGCGGGCGACGGACGCGGACTGGGGGCAGAACGCGCGCGTGCGGTACCGGCTGTCGGAGGGGCGGGTGCGGGGCGCGCCGCTCTCGTCCTACGTGTCGGTGCAGGCGGAGACGGGCGCGCTGTACGCGCTGCGCTCCTTCGACTACGAGGAGGTGCGCGAGGTGGGGCTGTGGGTGCGGGCGGAGGACGGCGGCGCGCCGGCGCGGAGCAGCAACGTGTCGGTGCGGCTCGTGATCGTGGACGAGAACGACAACGCGCCGCAGGTGCTGTACCCGCCGGCGGCGGCGGCGGCGGCGGCGGCGGCGGGCGCGGGCTGGGCGGGCGTGGAGCTGGCGCCGCGCTCGGCGGAGCCCGGGGCGCTGGTGGCCAAGGTGGTGGCGGTGGACGCGGACGCGGGGCAGAACGCGTGGCTGTCGTACGAGCTGGCCAAGGCGACGGAGCCGGGGCTGTTCCGCGTGGGGCTGCACAGCGGCGAGGTGCGCACGGCGCGCTCCCCGCTGGCCCGCGACGCGGCGCGGCAGAGCCTGGTGGTGGTGGTGAAGGACCACGGGCGGCCGGCGCTGTCGGCCACGGCCACGCTGACGGTGGTGCTGGCCGAGAGCGTGGCCGAGCTGCTGTGGGAGCTGGGCAGCGCGGCGGCGGCGCCGGGCGAGCCGGCCGGCAGCCTGACGCGGTGGCTGGTGGTGGCCGTGGCGGCCGTGTCCTGCCTCTTCCTCGCCTTCCTGCTGCTGCTGCTGGCGCTGCGCCTGCGGCGCTGGCGCCGCTCGCAGCTGCTGCCGGCGGGCAGCGGCGCCCTGCGCGGCGTGCCGGCCTCGCACTTCGTGGGCATCGACGGCGTCCGCGCCTTCCTGCACTCCTACTCGCACGAGGTGTCGCTCACCGCCGACTCGCGCAAGAGCCAGCTCCGCTTGTCGGGCGGCAGCTGCTGCGACACGCTCCCGGCCCGGCCGCCGCCCGACGAGCCCGCGCCGCTGCTCGGGGAGGACCCTGCCGGCGCCCGCCGCGCGGACCCCGCCGCTGCCCCGGTGAGTTCCTCTGGCGCGACCTTCTCCGCGACGCTTGGCTCTGCCGCTTCCGTGCCCTTTCCGCGCCCTGGGCTGCGTCCTGCGCAGGGCCGAGGGTTGGTGTCGGGGAAGGCGAAGCTTCGCTGAGCAGCGCGCTGTGTGCTGGTGCCTCTTGCTCCCGGGAGGTGAGCGTGGGGTTGTGGCTCTGCGTTGTAGTTGTTGTGGGAGACAGGAGAAGCGGGGCTGCTTTTGTCTGGAACTGGGCAACAACTGATCCCTTGACGAGGTCTGTCTGCCTGTTATGGAGATGAAAGAGAATCGTAAACGTTGGGACTATTTAAGAAAGTCTCTGTGTGGAGCGTGTGAAGGGCTAGTGGAGGAAATGTTTTTTGCTGATTCCCCATCTTTTAAGGTTGACTTATTGCAGAAGGAGCTGGGTTTGTCTTGACTTGAAAATACATGCTATGGTAAGAGCCATATGAGGGCGAGAGGGGAGAGATTGAGTGTGCGGGGGGAGATGCAAGGAGGGGATATTCCCCCTCTGCAGATGTTCACTGACCCAGTCTCTCCTGGAGGATCTCTCTTTTACTTTTAGAATCTTGATGTTTCTTCCCAGAAGACTAGTGAGCAGACACTTCTGAATAGACATTCTGCACTTCTTAGTACAGAGATGTAAAGATACCTATGTGAAGTGGTTGGGTCATCCTTCTGCATGTTGAAGAGAAACGGTCTGCATAACTGGCTCTTTGATGACAAGTGCTTCCAAATTATGAGGGTCAAAGAACCTCATGCAAGTTGTGAAGAGTTGGAGATGAGAGTCATGGGAGCTGTACGTGAGGGATTGTTGAAGGACACAAGAGAGATGGTTTGCTCCTTTCCCTGTTCAGTGCCCAGCTGTAGGGTCATGCAATGTGAGTTTCATCTTCCCAAGTAAGTTTGGTCGAATACATGGTACTCCAGCTGTATTGGGAGCCCTGGGAGGTGCCTCCTGTGTGTTTGGAGGTTGTCGTGATGTATTCAACACCTTAATTCTATACTTACGGCAAGTCCGATAATGGGATATTTGGGAGGAGCCAACTGATGATTCATTCCCTACTAAAGACCTGAATTATGTGCCTATCCTAAGAGCCATAAACTAGAAAAGTATGTTGTGATCCCTTCCTTTCTGCAGGTGTTAACTTCTTGCCTTGCTCGTTGTAATGATCTGAAGGTGGGCTGATGTCTCTGGTAATGTGTGGAAGATCATATCTGTCACATTTGTCTATGTGCCTTTCATGTTTCTAGCTGTAAAGAGGAAGACTTTCATAGATGTCTTTCCTTAAAATGTCACTGGAAGAAATGGTCTTGCTTGTCACATACACCTGGTGAGAAGTCAACTCTTATCCATGGTAAGGAGAAGTTGTCTGAGCAACTTTTCTTTCAATGGAGTCTATCTGCAAATGATCAAGATCATTGACAGCCATGCAATCTGTGAAGGGTTTGAGGAGTGTCTTGGGGGTGCTGTGTGTGAGGAGGTGCTGGTGGAGACATGGCACGTGTTTTGTTGATTGCTAGGGTTTAGTGTTGGCCTTCTGAAAATGAGCCTAGAGCTATCTTATATTTTGATAAGGCAAAGTTTGGGTTCATCAGTTTGCTTTCTTGTTGCATGATGTTTCCTGTGAATGGTAGTTATCAGGCATAGATGTAATGCATGAATAGTGGCAGTGTCACATACCTTCCAAATAGCCCATGTGCTGAAGAAGGGTGACGTTGCCTTTGAGTTGATACTTTGACGACTAGGTCTTTAATCGAGCTGCTTATTGCTTATGCCCTTTATAACGTTTTACCTTTGTTCAAGGTAATGGTAGGAGCAGAAAAATCTCTGTGCATGCATCTGTGTTGTGATCCTTGGGATCCGAGAAGTTGTGCGTGCAACATTTCTTTTAATGGTGTCTGTCTGCAGAGGTAGCTTTCCCGTTGTGTGATGTTTGGACAGGGAGAAGGGTTCTGTCTGCACAGAGACAGGGCAGGTGGAAGAGTTCGCTGGGGTATAGTTTGAAATGTCTAAAAGGTAAATGCAAAGGTGCAGTTTGTCCTAGCTGTCAGATGAAGCCCACAGTTGTGGTTCCACGCATTTTCCTTTTCTTATTGTCCAAAGAACTGACTTTGGAACTGTGGCTATGGTCTTTGGTGTGGGCTCCTGTGTGAGTCTCCTGTGTACTTGTTAGCAGCTAGTTACCTTTGTTGTGTACCTACGCCAATTGACACAATCTGAAATGCAAGCTATGAATCATACACTTCTGTGGATTTCCCATTCTTGCCTTTTTTTGTCAGGGTTGCTTCATTGTGCCTGGCAATCCTGAAAACACTAAAAGATCTCTCATAATTATCAGGCTGGGAGAGCAGTTTCCATCCCTACCTTGAAGGTGTACAGCTGCCAAGACAAGGTCTGTGATAAACTTATGCTTCCCTAAAACGTCACTGAATGAAATGCTCTTTTGCCTGTGGCTGACATATAGCCAAAAGTTGGATATTGTCAGTGGTGCAACTAAAGGCTGCGAATGCAGAGCAAGGAAGGCGAGGGAGTAGCTTCCGACCATGAAAAGAGGTGGGTCAATGTGGTTTTGGCTGAGCAATGGTTTGATTTCATGCCTGGTGCCAAGGCCTGTGCCATTCATGTTGTGATCGTGGATTCCCTATTCTAAAAGGCAATGGTAGTCCTCTGACAATAATGAAGTGTTTGTGCAATAACTGTGCATGAAGAATGGTCCTCCTGCTGGTGGAGGAGCTTTTCAGCGGGGATACCTGTGGGAAGTGGATGACAATCCTCTGACGAATTTGTCTGCAAGCAATCGCCATGGAAGTGGAAACATGCTCCAGGGGTGCTATTTCTAGAAATTGCTATGTGAAACGTCATTTTTCCGCCTGTATGACCTTGTAAGAGTGTGATGTAGAGTTTCATCGTGGTTGTATTAAGCTTTTCCCAGCCTTGACCAGACTTTATTAACGGCTCTTGCTCTTATGAAGTAACTGCTGGTGTTTTGTCAGTATTAAAATTGGTGTGGATGTAGGGGATGGGAGGGGATTTTTGACAGGAATTTCTGGGTTTGGGGCTTGTTCTTTGAAGCATGTGTGAGGAAGTTACTCAATTTATGCACTGTCGCGTTGGATACAGCTTTTCCTGTGAATGGTAGTTGTTGGGCACAGACGTCAACATTGCATTAACAGTTGCAGAGTCACGTATCTTCCAAATTGGCCGTGTGGTGAGGAAGAATGATGGTGTCTTTGAGCTGATAGTGACAACTGAGTCTTTAACTGAGCTGCATATCGCTTATGCCCTTTAGAACATTTTATGTTTCCTGAAACGAGTGTGATGAGCAGAGAAGCCTCCATGCGTGCATCCATGTTGTGATCCTTTTTGTCCGTGAGAAGTTGTGTGCGCAACATTTCTTTCAGTGATGTCTCTCTGCAGAGGTAGCTTCCCTGTTGTGTCCTGTTTGAGCACGCTGAAGCATTCTGTCTGCACAGAGACAGGGCAGGTGGATGAATTTGCTGTGGTACAGTTTGAAATGTCTGAAAGGTAGGTGTCAATGTTCAGTTTCTTCTAGTTGTTGGATGGGTCCCACAGTTGTGGTTCTGTGCATTTTGCTTTTCTTGTTGTCCAAAGAAATGACTTTGAGAACTGTGGCTGTGGTCATTGGTGTGAGCTCCTGCCACGTACTTTTTACCAACTGGATACTCTTCTTGTGTACCTACTAGAGTTGACATAATCTGAAATGTTAAGCTATGATTCCTTGACTTCTGTAGGTTTCATACTACTTTCTTGTTTCTTCTCCTGTTCTAAAACTGGGCCTCAGTTTGGCTGATAGTCCTTCAAAGTAGAGATCTGTTAAAATGATCAGGCTCGGGTGTAATTGTAAAGTGTTGTAATTACACTTTCTTTCTGGCCTTTGTTTCCTGGAAGGTCGTGGTTCCTTTTCCCTGTTTGTGGACAGTGCTTTTGCTTTTGAAGCTGTGAGTGTTGTTTTGCAGCAAATACTCACTTCAGCCGTGTAAGTCAGAATTTTAGGTGTGAGGCACATGACACGGTGTTTACACTTAGGGCTTCATATTTGTGGGGGATGAGCAGGCCACATGAGCTGATGACAATTTCGTAAACTGAACCCCCCTGCTCTGTAGTCCAGAGTAAAGCTTTAGGGCCGCACTTAGACCTTGAGACCTCAATGACTTCTGGGTGCTCTGAGGGATGAAGTGAAGACCGAGCCATCGTGCCAGTGAGTTTCTCTGACAACACTTTGTCTTCTAATGCTTGCTTGCCTTGCTTGTCTGATTTATGGTTTTGTTTTTCTTTACCAGGTCCAATATGTAGGTAGGTTTACTTGTAATTATCAGCATAGCTTCATTTAGCGACCTGGCGTGTGTTAGTGCCTCTTGGTCTTACTACAGCGGGTGTGAAAGGCAGGAGATGTGAGGGTATCTTTGTGTTCTGTTACTGTTGAGGGGAACAGACATAAACATGACCTTAGTAGAAGTTGCATCTCTGTGGAACAGTGCGTGTGATTCCCCCTAAGCTGATGGCTTGATGACCCATTCTCTGTTGGGTGACCGCTCCTTTTTTATTTTTTTTGCTGTGCCTAGACTCCTCCTTTTTCTTCTCAGAATGATGGTTAGCAGACAAAGGTACCTCCCTTCTTGGTGTGATCATAGTGCATTGTCCCCTCATGATACGTTTTTGCCAATTTTGAGAAGGTCAGAAGCAAACCTGCAAGTTGTGTAGGGTTGGAGAGAAGACAGGGGAGCTCTGTGTGTGAGGCTATAGAAGAACAGATGGTCATTTCCCTGCTTGTCATAGATAACACAACCGTGTGCTGCCTAATGGAGTACCATGCAATTGGAGTTACTTCTGCTCAAGAAGTTTGGCCTAAGAAATGTTATTCCACCTGATCCGTTCATTTTTGTCTGTTTCTAACGTTTGCCTTGCTTGTTGTCATGAGCTAGAGCTCGACCTCAGGGTGTCTGATGAAATGGGGAAGGTCACATCTGCTCCAACTGTCTGAGTGCAGGGGCAGTTCCCGTACACACCTTTGATGTTTAGAGCTGTGAAGAGGAAGGCTTTCCTAGGCCTGCGTGTGCTCCCAGAGGCACACTTGTCTGTAGGGAAAGAAAGCAAAACCATCTCTAGTGCAGTCCTCAAAGTGCAGAGTGGCAACCCAGCCCAGCCAAGGTTTCCATGAACTGACTGGGGTCAGTGGGAGAATGCATGCAGGGTGTCCCCTACATGGTTCCCCGTAACATGGTGGCCACTCAATTGGAGAGACATGGGTTTGACAGATGGACTGTTAGAGGGAGAAGAAACTGTGTGGATGGCCATGTCCAAAGAGTTATCGTTGAGTTATCGTTTCCAAGTGGAAAGCAGTAACATGTGGTGTTCGTCCAGGGTCCGTACTGGGACCAGCGCTATTTACTATTTTCCTGAATGACATAGACAGTGGGATTGAGTGCACGCTGAGCAAGTTTGCAGATGACACCAAGCTGAGTGGTGCAGCTGATTTGCTAGAGGGAAGGGATGCCATCCAGAGGGACCTTGAAAGGCTGGAGAAGTGGGTCTGTGCGAACGTCATGAACCCAAGTGCAAGGTCCTGCACGTGGGTCAGGGCAATCCCCAGTTTCCATACAGACTGTGGGATGAATGGATTGAGAGCAGCCCTGCAGAGAATGACTTGGGAGTACTGGTGGGTGATAAATGGGACATGAGCCGGCCATGTGCACTTGCTGCCCAGAAAGGCAATCATATCCTGGGCTGCATAACAAGTAGCGTGGTGGTTCCCTCCCTCTACTGTGCTTTCATGAGACCGCACCTGGAGTATTGTGTGCAGCTCTGGGGCCCACACTACAAGAAAGATATGGACCTGTTCCAGTAGGTTCTTCAGCCTGGAGAAGAGAAGGCTCTGGGAATCCTTATTGCGGCTTTTCAATATATAAAGGGGGCTTCTGAGAAAGAGGGAGAGCACCTTTTTACCAGGGCCTGTCGTGACAGGACAAGGGGCAATGGTTTTAAACAGAACGAGGGTATGTTTAGATTGGACATAAAGAAGAAATGTTTTATGAGGATGGTTGTGAGACACTGGAAGAGCTTGCCCAGGTAAGTTGTGGATGCGCCGTCACTGAAAGTGCTCAAGGTCAGGTTGGACGGGGCTTTGAGCAACTTGACCCGGTGAAGGATGTCCCTGCCCATGGCTTTAAAGCTATAAGGTAAAGGTCCCTTCCAACCTGTAAGGTCTCTTCCAATCTAAACCGTTTTTTGGTTCCGTGAAAGACTCGACGTGGCTTTGCACTTTCCCATTGTCAGCGCCTCAATTATGGAGATGCAAAAGAAGGAACTTTTGTGAATCAGAATCAAACAATAAAGGTTATTCTGTTATCTTAGCATAGGGCTACGCACCTTACCTTTAGGGTCATATAATTCTTAGTGTAATTGTTCTGCTCCCTATAAGAAAAATCAACAGTGGGATGAACGTCAGAGACACACATGAGCAAACAGAAGAAATGCAGAGAAGACGGAAACCCTTTGCAGGTCTGGCATGACAGGATTGCAATGACTTTTGTTTCATTCTGTTTCTGATTACATATTGATTACTCCCACACAAATATTTCCTTCTTGATATTTGTCGCAGGTGAGGAAAGCAGAACTGAAAATAAAGGCTTCCACAGGTTCCCTTCAGAATTTATTAAGGGCAGCTGACTTCGTTTCTTTATTGCACTGCCAGAATATTTACTACTGACTCTTCATTGTGAGTCAAGGAGATGACCTAAAAGTCCCTGACAGTGTGTCTGGTTTAAACGCCTTTGGAGCTGCATTAAGCAAGTGTCTTCGAGTATTCCGCATTAGAATAAGGAATTTTCCCGATTTTAATAAAAGAGAGACCCCAGAAATGCAGCCCCGCAGCAGTGGCCAAAGCCCGCGCAGCTGCGAGCGCGGCCATCAGCCGGCTGCGGTGGCGTCGCGGCGCCTCCGGGTGCCGCTGTTGGCCGACGCGGAGCGGCGCCGGCGCCGGAGCCGGCGCAGCGTCCTGCCCCCGCAGGCTGCTCGCTCGCACGGCGCCGGCCAGAGCGGCAGCGGCACGGGCAGCAGAGGCGAGAGGCGGCGCGGCGCGGGGAGCAGCGGCGTCCGAGCCGGCGCCGAGCTCGCTGCCCTCCGGCGGCCCCTGCGCTCGCTGCGGAGAGTGGCTGGAAGGGAGGGAGGGCAGCGGCAGCGGCAGCGGCAGCGGCAGGAGGGAGGAGCGCGGCGAGCGCTGCCGAGCATGGCGGGCAGGCAGAGGCAGAGCCGCGGGCGAGCGGCCGGGCGAGTGGTGCTGCCCGCTTTGCTGCTGTGCTTGTGGTGCCGGGCGGCGGCGGAGCGGATCCGCTACGCCATCCCCGAGGAGCTGGGCAGAGGCTCGCTGGTGGGGCCGCTGGCGCGGGACCTGGGGCTGAGCCCGGCGGAGCTGCCGGCACGCAAGCTGCGGGTGGCGGCTGCCGCTAAAAGGCAGCTGAAATACTTCACGGTGAGCGGGGAGAGCGGGAACCTGTACGTGAGCGAGAGGCTGGACCGGGAGGAGATGTGCGGCGAGTCGGCGTCCTGCTCCGTCAGCTTCGAGGCGCTGGTGCAGAACCCGCTGAACGTTTTCCACGTCGAGGTGGCCATCCAGGACGTCAACGACAACGCGCCGCGTTTTCTTAAGGACAACATTCACTTCGAAATCATTGAATCGACACCTCCCGGCGCCCGTTTTTACTTGGGCGTAGCCGAAGACGCGGACGTGGGCAGCAACTCGCTGCAGGGCTACGAGCTGGAGGCCAACGCGTACTTCGCGGTGGAGGTGAGGGAGAGCCAGGACGGCAGCAAGTTCGCGGAGCTGGTGCTGCGCCGCGCGCTGGACCGGGAGAGCGAGCAGAGCCTGCGGCTGGTGCTGACGGCGCTGGACGGCGGCGAGCCGCCCCGGAGCGGCACCGCCCAGCTCTGCATCAACGTCACCGACGCCAACGACAACCCTCCCGTGTTCGCGCAGGACCGGTACCGCGCGAGCCTGCGGGAGGACGCGCCGCCGGGCTCGCCGGTGCTGAACGTGTCCGCCTCCGACGCTGACGCCGGCACCAACGCCCGCATCACCTACGGCTTCGGGGAAACGCCGGCCAAGGTGCTTCAGAAGTTCGTGGTGGACGCGGAGAGCGGGGCCGTCACGCTGCAGGAGGCGCTGGACTTCGAGGACACGCGAGCGTTCAGCCTGGCCGTGGAGGCGAGGGACGGGGGCGGTCTGGCGGCGCACTGCAAGGTGGAGGTGGAGGTGCTGGACGTGAACGACAACGCGCCCGACATCACGCTGCTGTCAGTGTCGAGCCCGGTGCCCGAGGACGCGCCGTCCGGCACGGTGGTTGCCCTCCTGAACGTGAACGACCCGGACTCCGGGGAGAACGGTCAGGTGTGGTGCGAGCTGTCGGGCGAGGCGCCGCTGTCGATCGTGGCGTCGTCGGGCGGCTCGTACAAGGTGGTGACGGCGAGCGCGCTGGACCGGGAGCAGGCGGCCGAGCACCGGGTGACGGTGGTGGCCAGGGACCGGGGCAGCCCGGCGCTGTCCAGCCGCGCGGCGCTGGTGCTGGAGGTGTCGGACGTGAACGACAACGCGCCGGTGTTCGAGGAGGCCGCCTACAGCGCCTACGTGGCGGAGAACAACGCGGCGGGCGCGCCGGTGCTGCGCGTGCGCGCGCGGGACGCGGACGCGGGCGCCAACGGGCGCGTGAGCTACTGGCTGGCGGGCGGCAGCGCGGGCGCGGCGGGCGCGGCGGCGTACGTGTCGGTGGAGGCGCGGAGCGGCGCGGTGTACGCGCAGCGCTCCTTCGACTACGAGCAGTGCCGCGAGTTCGCGGTGACGGTGCGGGCGCAGGACGGCGGGGCGCCGGCGCGGAGCTCGACGGCGACGGTGCGCGTCTTCGTGCTGGACCGCAACGACAACGCGCCGCGGGTGCTGTGGCCGGCGGCGGGCGCGGGGGCGGCGGGGAGCGCGGGGGCGGCGGGCGCGGCGGCGGCGCCGTTCGAGGTGGTACCGCGGTCGGCCGCGGCCGGGTACCTGGTGGCCAAGGTGGTGGCGGTGGACGCGGACGCGGGGCGCAACGCGTGGCTGTCGTACGAGCTGGTGCAGGCGGCGGAGCCGGCGCTGTTCCGCGTGGGGCTGCACAGCGGCGAGGTGCGGACGGCGCGGGCCGTGTCGGAGCGGGACGCGGCGAAGCAGCGGCTGGTGGCCGTGGTGAAGGACCACGGGCAGCCGGCGCTGTCGGCCACGGCCACGCTGCACATGGTGCTGGCCGAGAGCTTGCAGGAGGCGCTGCCGGAGCTGAGCGAGCGGGCGGCGGGCGCCGACTCGCCGGCGGAGCTGCAGTTCTACCTGGTGCTGGCGCTGGCGCTCCTCTCCGCCCTGTTCCTGCTGAGCGTGGCGCTGGCCGTGCTGGCGCGGGTGCGCCGGGCCGGGCCGCCCGCCGTCCTGCGCTGCCTGGGCGCGCAGCGCTTCTCCGTGGCCGGCGCCGCCTTCCCGGCCGACTTCTGCGAGGGCACCTTGCCCTACTCCTACAACCTGTGCGTGGCGCCGGGCCGCGCCGTCGCCGAGGGCGCTTGGCTGCCGCCGCCGCCGCCGCTGCCCAGCCTGCCGGCGGAGGAGCTTGTGGGCGGGGAGCCCTGCGGGAAGCGGAGCCCGAGCAGCAGCGCCGGCGCGGGAGAGCCGCCCGCGGACCCCGACGCACCGCAGGTCTGTAAGCCCGCGAGGCCCTTGTCCCTGAGCTTTTCCTAACCTCACGCCCAGGGTGGTGGGCTGTAGCTCTTCGTGTGTCTGCTTTGGCCCCTAGTGCCGACCTGAGTTTCCGTGAAGGAATGAAATCATCCTGTACCGCCCCTTTTTTGGCAGCAGGCGGTCCGAAGCGGCACTTCCTGCCTCATCAGCTGTCACGCGTGTAGGCTGAGTGGGGAGGTTCTCTTCATTCAGCTTGTGCTGGACACAGTGGTAGAGATGTGTTGAAGCTCTTCGATGGAATGAGCTCTGCTGATGCTGGACGTCGACAAGGCAGAAACATTGTCTTTTTTCATTTCCCACTCGTAGCAGGCAGTTAGTGATAGCGCGTCTTGATTCATCCCACGTTCTGGTTCAGCTGAGAAGTAATGGTTAATGCGGATCCTTAGTGTGTAGAATGAGGTCCTTGCACCTTTTTGAATCTCAGTTTTGGGTGATTCTTAAAGTTATTTGAAAGAATTACTTAATTTCCTACGTGTTCTGCTCCAGGGTCACCATGGACTTAACTCATTCACGTTTTACCATTTCGGGCCCATCACGGAGATACTCCTGTGGCCTGCAGCTGCTTTATATCTGATCGCAGCGATTCTTTTTATCTTGTTGGCTTGATTGGGTCATCTTCCCCATCGTTTGCTTCCAGCCGCTCATCCAAGATAAAGGGATCCCAAGGTGTGGACTTCCTTCCACCTTCCAGAGTCATCTACTTCTCTTCTTTTCCATTCAGTGTCAACTGTTGAGAGACATGATGACTCCAGTAATTCCTATTATTGCTAAATTGTTCCTAAATTCTTGTTTCATCTCCACCCTAGCAGTTAAATTATGTACGGAACATTCATCTATCCCGTTTAGATCCTCTTTGTCCTCGATTTGCTCGGGTGGTGTGGGTGGGAAGTGCTGATCCGTGTCTCCATGAAAGATTGAAAGTTCAGGCAGTTGGCGTCGGCACTTCTGGGTTCATCGCTGGTCCCAGGTTCAGGGTGAGCTGAGAAGTTTTGACTGCGAAACTTGTGTTGTCTAAAATGCTGTAAGTTAGTAAGGGTGAAGGCGAATCCTTCCTGAGTAAAATGAGATCCGCTAATTCTACCGACGGGGTGGGGAAAATGGGGTTGACACTTGGTGTTGGAGATTTTTCCTTCCTGGTTGCTTTTTCCTGAAGTGATAGATTTGGTCCTTGTTGACGGCGGAACAAAAACCCGTTGGTCAATGCCGTTTAGGCGTTGAACACCCAAAAGAAAGAGCGTGAGACTCCATGAATGGAGAAGTTACAGATGGTTCCTCCGCCTCTGCCGTGTGCCCTCCCATCTTCTGAGGGAAGGCCGCTGCAGAAATGGCAGCACGAGTGAGGCTGACTAATTTTTTCCAGGCATTGTTTCTCTGAGTTCTTTGTGCAGTTATTTCTGATTTTTGACCCCCTCTTTTTTTACTGTTCCTGATCTGTCTGAGTGTCTAAGTCCTAAGTGTAAGCAGAGCCTGTACTGTGTGAGGTTACAATGCAAAATTCCGAAGTGGTGGTTGGAGAAGGGGGAGAAATGGAGGCTGATTCAGAGCAGCCTCCGACGTGCAGCTGAAAAGTATCAAAGCCGAGGGGGAAGGGCCGTCTCTGAGGAGGACTCCTTTTGAGGGGGGGGTCTCCATTGCTGCTTTGTTCTATTGATCGGGATGTGGGGAATTAATGTGGCTGTATGACGCAGCTTTGATCTGCAGAAAGGGTGAGGGAAAAGTCATTCAAGCACGACTGCTACAAAAAGCTGCGCAATTCGTGGTGGAGACTGAGCTTTCGAACTAACGGGATAAGGCTGGCAGTATTTTACACGTCATATATTACTTGACATATATCGCCATTACCACTTCATTTTTCCCGTGCGGTAGAAATACCAGGCTCACGGGAGGCCTGTGCCTTCCTCCTGGCTGGGATCGCCTCGAGGATCAAAGCAGAGGTGGGCTCGGGAAAAGGCCGCGCAGGAGGTCACCGCTGGACGGGCCCCGCTGTCTCCGTGGCGACGGTGCCGTCCCCGCGAGCTGTCCGTGGGAAAGGCAGGGCGGGCAGCGCTGGGCAGCGCTCGGTGCCTGCAGTGCCGGGAGGAGGCTGCGGGCGCCGCTGTTGACCGAGGAGGAGCGAGAGGAAGGCCGGAGCGTTGCAGGCAGCCCCGCCCGCTGCGGCCCGGCTCGCTCGCTCGCTCGCTGGCTGGCTCGGCGGCCGGGCGGTCTGCGAGCGTCCCCGCGGTGCGGAGCCGTGCTGCAGCGGGGCGGAGGGGCCGGCGGCAGCGGCCGGCAGCGGCGAGCCGGAGCCGGAGCCGGAGCGGCAGCGGCCGCGGGAGCCAGGGCCGTAGCGGGAGTCGGGTCGGCGGTGAGCGGCGAGGAGCTGCCGGCGGTGGTGCTGTGCCGGCGGGGCCGCGGCGGCGATGTGCGCGGCGGGGAGGCGCTGGGGCCGGCGGGAGCGAGCCCTGCTGTGGTGCGTCCTGGTGGCGGCGTGGGAGGCGGCGTGGGGGCAGCTGCGCTACTCGCTTCCCGAGGAGATGCCGAAGGGCTCGTTCGTGGGCGACGTGGCCAAGGACCTGGGGCTGGAGGTGCAGGCGCTCCGCGACAGCGGCGTCCGCGTTGTCTCCGAAGGTAGGACGCAGTATTTCGCTCTGCACGGGAAGACGGGACATTTAGTGACGGCGGAGAGGATAGACAGAGAGCAGCTGTGCGAGAGTGCGGAGCAATGCGTGCTGCGCTGTGAGGTGATAGTGGAGGGGGAAATGCAGGTCTACAGAATCGAAGTGGAGATCACGGACATTAACGACAACGCGCCCAGCTTCCGAAAGGAAGAAACGGAGCTGAGAATGAGCGAGGTGACAGCCCCGGGGTCGCGGTTTCCCCTGGCCAGAGCTCACGACCCGGACGTGGGCCGGAATTCTGTGCAGAGCTACGCGCTGAGCGACGACGAGCACTTCTCGCTGGCCGTGCAAGCGGGCCCCGGCGGGGATCAGCGTCCCGAGCTGGTGCTGGCGAAGGCGCTGGACCGGGAGGAGGCGGCGTTTCACGAGCTGGTGCTGAGGGCGAGCGACGGCGGAGAGCCGGCGCGGACGGGCACGGCGCGGATCCGCGTGGCGGTGCTGGACGCCAACGACAACGCGCCCGTGTTCAGCCAGGAGGAGTACAGGGTGCGCGTGCCGGAGGACGTGCTCGTGGGCTCCACCCTCGTCACCCTCACGGCCACCGACGCTGACGAGGGGCTGAACGGGGACGTCAAATACAGTTTCCATAAACTTTCAGACCGGGCATCCGCAATTTTTTATCTGGACTCCGAGACAGGAGAAATATCCGTTAAAGACGATTTGGACTTTGAGAAAATCTCCTTACATGAACTGGAGGTGCAGGCACATGACGGCGGAGAGCTTTTCGACACGGCGAAAGTCGCGATCTCGGTGACAGACGTGAACGACAACGCGCCCGAGATTTCGGTGCGGTCGGCGCTGAGCGCGATCTCTGAGGACGCGCCGTCGGGGACGGTGGTGGCCCTGCTGCACGTGCAGGACCGGGACTCGGGGGCGAACGGCGAGGTGCGGTGCTCGCTGGACGGGGGCGTCCCGTTCCGGCTGGAGAAGTCCTTCGAGGACTACTACCGCGTGGTGACGGCGAGGGAGCTGGACCGGGAGGAGGTGGCGGAGTACAACGTGACGGTGCGGGCGGCGGACGGCGGGTCGCCGGCGCTGTGGAGCAGCGCGGTGCTGGCGCTGCGCGTGCTGGACGTGAACGACAACGCGCCGGTGTTCGCGGAGGCGCGCTACAGCGCCCGGCTGCCCGAGAACAACGCGGCGGGCGCGCTGGTGCTGACGGTGCGGGCGACGGACGCGGACTGGGGGCAGAACGCGCGCGTGCGGTACCGGCTGTCGGAGGGGCGGGTGCGGGGCGCGCCGCTCTCGTCCTACGTGTCGGTGCAGGCGGAGACGGGCGCGCTGTACGCGCTGCGCTCCTTCGACTACGAGGAGGTGCGCGAGGTGGGGCTGTGGGTGCGGGCGGAGGACGGCGGCGCGCCGGCGCGGAGCAGCAACGTGTCGGTGCGGCTCGTGATCGTGGACGAGAACGACAACGCGCCGCAGGTGCTGTACCCGCCGGCGGCGGCGGCGGCGGCGGCGGCGGGCGCGGGCTGGGCGGGCGTGGAGCTGGCGCCGCGCTCGGCGGAGCCCGGGGCGCTGGTGGCCAAGGTGGTGGCGGTGGACGCGGACGCGGGGCAGAACGCGTGGCTGTCGTACGAGCTGGCCAAGGCGACGGAGCCGGGGCTGTTCCGCGTGGGGCTGCACAGCGGCGAGGTGCGCACGGCGCGCTTCCCGCTGGCCCGCGACGCGGCGCGGCAGAGCCTGGTGGTGGTGGTGAAGGACCACGGGCGGCCGGCGCTGTCGGCTACGGCCACGCTGACGGTGGTGCTGGCCGAGAGCGTGGCCGAGCTGCTGTGGGAGCTGGGCAGCGCGGCGGCGGCGGCGCCGGGCGAGCCGGCCGGCAGCCTGACGCGGTGGCTGGTGGTGGCCGTGGCGGCCGTGTCCTGCCTCTTCCTCGCCTTCCTGCTGCTGCTGCTGGCGCTGCGCCTGCGGCGCTGGCGCCGCTCGCAGCTGCTGCCGGCGGGCTGCGGCGCCCTGCGCGGCGTGCCGGCCTCGCACTTCGTGGGCATCGACGGCGTCCGCGCCTTCCTGCACTCCTACTCGCACGAGGTGTCGCTCACCGCCGACTCGCGCAAGAGCCAGCTCCGCTTGTCGGGCGGCAGCTGCTGCGACACGCTCCCGGCCCGGCCGCCGCCCGACGAGCCCGCGCCGCTGCTCGGGGAGGACCTTGCCGGCGCCCGCCGCGCGGACCCCGCCGCTGCCCCGGTGAGTTCCTCTGGCGCGATCTTCTCCGCGACGCTTGGCTCTGCCGCTTCCGTGCCCTTTCCGCGCCCTGGGCTGCGTCCTGCGCAGGGCCGAGGGTTGGTGTCGGGGAAGGCGAAGCTTCGCTGAGCAGCGCGCTGTGTGCTGATGCCTCTTGCTCCCGGGAGGTGAGCGTGGGGTTGTGGCTCCGCGTTGCAGTTGGTGTGGGGGGCAGGGCTGCTGTTGGCTGGAGCTTCGTTTTTGCGGGTCTTTGTGTGTTTATCACGCGCCAAGTGGTTTTTCATTTTGTCCCCTGACAAGTGTAATACCGTTTTTGCTATCAGTATCAGTTCTTCTGAACGGATGTGCTGCATTACCAGCAAATGGTAGTTTGAGCTATCAGCAAGTTCAGAAATCTTTATCAGCAAGTTCAGATATCTTTCCGACAGTAATTGTGTTGAGAATCGGAACGTTAATGGCCGCGTGCATAACCTGGTTCGTCATCGTTTCTCTGTTCTCATCAGCCGTTCTGTTTCTCTATGATAACGTGGTGAGCAACGAAATGTCTTTATATGAGTCCGTGCTGCCATCTTTGTGCACCGGGTGGAGGAATGGGCTGGGAAAAATCTCGTCTCTGATGAAGTCTGTCTGCTTGTTATGAAGATGAAAGAGAATCGTAAAAGTTGTGACTCTGTGAGAAAGTCCCTGTGTGGCTTCGAGTGAAGGGCTAGTGGAGGAAACGGGAGATGTGTTTTGCTGATTCCCCGTCTTCTAAGGTTGACTTATTGCAGAAGGAGCTGGGTTTGTCTTGACTTGAAAATACATGCTATAGCAAGAGCCATACGAGGGCGGGAGGGGAGAGATTGAAGGTGCGGGGGGAGATGCAAGGAGGGGGATATTCCCCCTCTGCAGATGTTCACTGACCCAGTCTCTCCTGGAGGACCTCTCTTCTTTTACTTTTAAACCCTTGATGTTTCTTCCCAGAACACTAGGGAGCAGACAAATGTATCTTCCTTCTTAGTACAGAGATGTAAAGATAACTATGTGAAGTGCGTGGGTGGCCCTGTGCATGTCATAGGGAAATGGTCTGGGCAACTGGCCTTTGATGACAAGTTATGCAAATTATGAGGGTCAAAAAACATCATGCAAGTTGTGAAGGGTTGGAGATGTGAGTCATGGGAGCGGTACGTGAGGGCCTGTTGAAGGACACATGAGCTATGGTTTGCTCCTTTCCCTGTTCAGTGTCCAGGTGAAGATCATGTAATGTGAGGTATGGCTTCCCAAGTAAGTTTGGCCTGAGACATGTTACTCCAGCCATATTGGGAGCACTGGGAGGTTCCTCCTGTGTGTTTGCAGGTTGTCGTAATGTATTCAACTGACAGCTTAATTCTGTACTTATATCAACTGCCATCATGGGAGCTTTGGGAGGAGCCAACAGGTTATTTATTCCCTGTGAAATACCTGGATTATGTGCCTATCCTAAGAGCCATAATCTAGAACATAATCTAGTATATTGTGATCCGTTCCTTTCTACAGGTGTTAACTTCTTGACTTGATTGTTGGGATGAGCTAAAGGTGGCTGTTGTCTCTGATAATGTCTAGAAGATCACCTCTGTTCCATTTGTCTGACTGTCCCCTACGTGCCTTTCATGTTTACAGCTGTAAAGAGAAAGACTTTCATATGCGTCTTTCCTTAAAATGTCACTGGAAGAAATGGTCTTGCTTGTCACATACACCTGGTGAGAAGTCAACTCTTATCCATGGTAAGGAGAAGTTGTCTGAGCAACTTTTCTTTCGATGGGGTCTGTCTGCAAATGATGAAGATCATTGACAGTCATGCAATCTGTGGAAGTGTTTGAGGAGAGTCTTGGAGGTGCTGTGTATGAGGAGGTGCTGTGTATGAGGAGGTGCTGGTGGAGACATGGCATGTGTTTTGTTAATTCCCAGGGTTCACTGCTCAACTACATCAAATGAGACTGAAGGTGTCTTATTTTTGGATATCCCACTGCTCAGATTCCAACTGGCCAAGCTGTGGGTTCATCAGTTTGCTTTCCTGTTGCATGATGTTTCCTGTGAATGGTAGTTATTGAGCATAGGTTACACTTGAGGTTAAGATTGGAGAGTCATGTCTCTTCCAAGTTGCCCATGTGCTGAAGAAGGATGATGGTGTCTTTGAGTTAATGTTTTGTGACTGGGTCTTTATTGGAGCTGCAGATCGCTTATGCACGTGAGAACATTTTATGTTCCTTCGAATTAGTGTGAGGAGCAGAGAAATCTCTTTGCATGCGTCCATGTTGTGATCTTTGTTCTCAGAGAAGGAGAAGTTGTGTGTGCAACTTTTCCTTCAATGGTGTCTGTCTGCAAAGGTAGCTTTCCTGTTGTGTGATGTTTGGGCAGGCTGAAAAATTCTGACTGTCCAGAGATGGGGCAAGTGGAAAAATTTGCTGTGGTATAATTTGAAATGTCTGAAAGATAGGTTTAAAGGTTCAGTTTCTCCTGGTTGTTACATGGGGCCCACAGTTGTGGTTCCATGCATTTTCCCTTTTTTATAGTCCAAAGAAATTACATTGAGGAACTGTGGCTATGGTCTTAGGTGTGGGCTCCTGTGTGAGCCTCCTGTGGACTTTTTACCAACTAGATACCCTTCTTGTGTACCTTCTACAGTTGGCATCATCTGAAATGTTAAGCCACGATTGCTTCACTTCTGTAGGTTCCCCATTCTTGCCTTGTTTGTTGTCCAGGTCTAAAGCTGGTCCTCATTGTGGCTGGTAACCCTTAAAACATGAAAAGATCGTTTTACGGTGGGGAAGCAGTTTGCATCCATGGCTTGAAGGTGTTCAGCTGCCGAGACAAAGACATTGATATACTTCTGTTTTCCTAAAAGGTCACTGAAGGAAATGCTCTTTTCCCTGTGATCGACATATGGCCAAAATTTTGGTTGTTGTCCATGGTGCAACTAAAGGCTGTGAATGCAGAGCAAGGAGGGCGAGAGGCTGGCTTCGAACTAGGCGAACTTGTTTGCTGGAAGGTCATGGTTCATTTTCCTCACTTCTGGACAGTGCTTTTTGCACTTGAAACTGGGAGTGTTGCTTTGCAGCAAATACTCACTTCAGCCCCCTAAGACAGAATTTTTTGTGTGAGGAAAATGAAGCAGAAGCTAAAGGAGAATTTCTTGCTGTAATTTCTCAGAAGATTTAGCTTGAGAACAAGGCCTATGATAAGTTCTATAATCTTATGGCTTCGTGGGAGACTAGCAGACAACATATTGGAAAAATTGATGAGAGCTGATAACTATTTCTTGAACTGAAACCCCCTACTCTGTAGTCCAGAGTAAGACTTCAGGGCCGCACTTGTGCTTGAGCCTTCAGTGACTTCCAGGTGCTCTCAAGGATGAATTTCATTGCCCACAGTGGAGACCAAGAAGACTTCCCGGTGAGTTTCTCTGACAATGCTTTGTCTTCTAATGCTTCCTTGCCTTGCTTGTCTAATTAATGGTTTTGTTTTTCTTTACGTGGTCTCATGTGTAGGTAGGTTTACTTGTAATTATCAGCATAGCTTCGTTAAGCGGTCTGCCCTGTGTTAGTGCCTCTTGGTCTTACTACAGCGGGTGTGAAAGGCAGGAGATGTGAGGGTATCTTTGCGTTCTGTTTTTGTTGGGGGGAATAGGTGTAAACATGACGTTAGTAGAAGTCACATCTCTATGGAACAGTGCATGATAAAAGAGGGGAGGAGATTCCCCCTAAGCTGATGGCTTGATGACCTATCCCATTCTCTGTTGGGTGACCGCTCCTCTTTTATTTTGGCCAATTATCATTGGTGTGCCTAGACTTCTTTTTCTTCTCAGAATGATGGTTAGCAGACAAATGTCCCTCCCTTCTTGGTGTGATCGTAGTGCATTGTCCCCTCATGATACGTTTTTGCCAATTTTGAGAAGGTCAGAAGCAAACCTGCAAGTTGTGTAGGGTTGGAGAGAAGACAGGGGAGCTCTGTGTGTGAGCCTATAGAAGAACAGATTGTCATTTCCCTGCTTGTCATAGATAATACAACCGTGTGCTGCCTAATGGAGTACCATGCAATTGGAGTTGCTTCTGCTCAAGAAGTTTGGCCTAAGAAATGTTATTCCACCTGATCCGTTCATTTTTGTCTGTTTCTAACGCTTGCCTTGCTTGTTGTCATGAGCTAGAGCTCGACCTCAGGGTGTCTGATGAAATGGGGAAGGTCACATCTGTTCCAACTGTCTGAGTGCAGGGGCAGTTCCCGTACACACCTTTCTTGCTTACAGCTGTGAAGAGGAAGGCTCTCCTAGGCCTGCGTGTGCTCCCAGAGGCACACTGGTTGTAGGGAAAGAAAGCAAAACCATCTCTAGTGCAGTCCTCAAAGTGCAGAGTGGCAACCCAGCCCAGCCAAGGTTTCCCTGAACTGACTGGGAGTCAGTGGGAGAACGTGTGCAGGGTGACCCCTACGTGGTTCCCCATAACATGGTGGCCACTCAATTAGAGAAACATGGGTTTGACAGATGGACTGTTAGATGGAGAAGGAACTGTGTGGATGGCCGTGTCCAAAGAGTTATCGTTGAGTTATCATTTCCAAGTGGAAACCAGTAACATGTGGTGTTCCTCAAGGGTCCGTACTGGGACCAGAGCTATTTAGTATTTTCCTGAATGACATAGACAGTGGGATTGAGTGCACGCTGAGCAAGTTTGCAAATGACACCAAGCTGAGTGGTGCAGCTGATTTGCTAGAGGGAAGGGATGCCATCCAGAGGGACCTTGAAAGGCTGGAGAAGTGGGCCTGTGCGAACGTCATGAACCCAAGTGCAAGGTCCTGCACGTGGGTTGGAGCAATCCCCGGGTTCCATACACAATGTGAGATGAATGGATTGAGAGCAGCCCTGAAGAGAAGGACTTGGAGGTCCTGGTGGGTGACAAATGGGTCCTGAGCTGGCCATGTGCACTTGCTGCCCAGAAAGGCAATCATATCCTGGGCTGCATAACAAGTAGCGTGGTGGTTCCCTCCCTCTACTGTGCTTTCATGAGACCGCACCTGGAGTATTGTGTGCAGCTCTGGGGCCCACACTACAAGAAAGATATGGACCTGTTCCAGTAGGTTCTTCAGCCTGGAGAAGAGAAGGCTCTGGGGAGACCTTATTGCGGCTTTTCAGTACATAAAGCGGGCTTCTAAGAAAGACGGAGAGAGCCTTTTTACCAGGGCCTGTCGTGACAGGACAAAGGACAATGGTTTTAAACTGAATGAGTGTAGGTTTAGATTGGACATACAGAAGAAATGTTTTATGAGGATGGTTGTGAGACACTGGAAGAGCTTGCCCAGGTAAGTTGTGGATGCGCCGTCACTGAAAGTGCTAAAGGTCAGGTTGGGCGGGGCTTTGAGCAACGTGACCTGGTGAAGGATGTCCCTGCCCATGGCAGAGTGGTTGGAATAGGTGATCTTTAAAGGTCCCTTCTAACCTAAACCATTCTTTGGTTCTGTGAAAGGCTCGATGTGGCTTTGCACTTTTCCATTTTCAGCGCCTCAAGTGTGGAGATGCAAAAGAAGGAACTTCTGTGAATCAGAATCAAACTAATAAAGGTTATTCTGTTATCTTAGCATAGGGCTATACACATTACCTTTAGGGTGATATAATTCTCAGTTCTGCTCCCTACAAGAAAAAATCAACAGTGGGATGAACGTCAGAGGCACACATGAGCAAAAGGAAGAAATGCAGGAAACCCTTTGCAGGTCTGCAATTAGAGGTTTGCAATGACTTTTGCTACATTCTGTTTCTGATTACATATTGATTATTCCCACACGAATATTTCTTCTTGATATTTGTCGCAGGTAAGGAAAGCAGAATTGAAAATAAAGTCTTCCGCAGGTTTCTCGAGACTTTATTAAGGGCCGCTGAGTTTGTTTTATTACTGTGCCACGAATATTTACTACTTCCTATTCATTGCGACTCAAGGAGATGACCTAAAAGTACCCGACAGCGTGTCTGGTTTAAACGCCTTGGGAGCTGCATTTCCTGATTTTAATAAAAGAGAGACCTCAGAAACGCAGCCCCGCAGCAGCGGCCAAAGCCCGCGCCGCTGCGAGCGCGGCCATCAGCCGGCTGCGGTGGCGTCGCGGCGCCTCCGGGTGCCGCTGTTGGCCGACGCGGAGCGGCGCCGGAACCGGAGCTGGCGCCGGAGCCGCCGCAGCGTCCTGCCCCCGCAGGCTGCTCGCTCGCACGGCGCCGGCCAGAGCGGCAGCGGCACGGGCAGCAGAGGCGAGAGGCGGCGCGGCGCGGGGAGCAGCGGCGTCCGAGCCGGCGCCGAGCTCGCTGCCCTCCGGCGGCCCCTGCGCTCGCTGCGGAGCGTGGCTGGAAGGGAGGGAGGGCAGCGGCAGCAGCAGCGGCAGGAGGGAGGAGCGCGGCGAGCGCTGCCGAGCATGGCGGGCAGGCAGAGGCAGAGCCGCGGGCGAGCGGCCGGGCGAGTGGTGCTGCCCGCTTTGCTGCTGTGCTTGTGGTGCCGGGCGGCGGCGGAGCGGATCCGCTACGCCATCCCCGAGGAGCTGGGCAGAGGCTCGCTGGTGGGGCCGCTGGCGCGGGACCTGGGGCTGAGCCCGGCGGAGCTGCCGGCACGCAAGCTGCGGCTCAGCGCGGAGAAGCAATACTTCGGCGTGAGCGGGGAGAGCGGGAACCTGTACGTGAGCGAGAGGCTGGACCGGGAGGAGATGTGCGGCGAGTCGGCGTCCTGCTCCGTCAGCTTCGAGGCGCTGGTGCAGAACCCGCTGAACGTTTTCCACGTCGAGGTGGCCATCCATGACATCAACGACAATTCCCCGACCTTCAGCAAGGCTGCTCTGCACCTCGAGATCGGTGAATGGACGCTTCCCGGGGCGCGTTTTCCGCTGGAGATGGCCCGAGACGCCGACGTGGGCAGCAACTCGCTGCTGACTTACCAGCTCACCGGCAACCCGTCCTTCACTCTGGCCGTGAAGGAGAGCCCCGATGGAAGCAAGCAGCCGGAATTAGTGCTGGAGAGAGCGCTGGACCGGGAGAAGCAGAGCTCCTTTGAGCTGGTGCTGACGGCGGTGGATGGCGGGGACCCCGTGAGGTCCGGGACTGTCCAGGTTCGCGTCAACGTGACGGACGCCAACGACAACGCGCCCGTGTTCGGCAAAAGCGTCTACGAGGCGCGAGTGCGGGAGAATGTGCCGGCGGGGTGGCTGGTGCTGCGGGTGCGAGCCACGGATGCGGACGCGGGCTCCAACGGGCGGGTCTCCTACTCCTTCGGCAACGTCCCGGACGGCGTCCGCGCCTTGTTCAGCGTCGAGAGCGACAGCGGCGAGGTGAGGACGGCGGGGCCCCTCGACTTCGAGGAGAAGAGCAAATACAGCTTCGGCCTGGAGGCGAGGGACGGCGGCGGTCTGGTGGCTCACTGCAAGGTGCAGATAGACATCACGGACGAGAACGACAACGCGCCCGACATCACGCTGCTGTCGGTGTCGAGCCCGGTGCCCGAGGACGCGCCGTCCGGCACGGTGGTGGCCCTGGTGAAAGTTCGGGACCGGGACTCCGGGGAGAACGGTCAGGTGTGGTGCGAGCTGTCGGGCGAGGCGCCGCTGTCGATCGTGGCGTCGTCGGGCGGCTCGTACAAGGTGGTGACGGCGAGCGCGCTGGACCGGGAGCAGGCGGCCGAGCACCGGGTGACGGTGGTGGCCAGGGACCGGGGCAGCCCGGCGCTGTCCAGCCGCGCGGCGCTGGTGCTGGAGGTGTCGGACGTGAACGACAACGCGCCGGTGTTCGAGGAGGCCGCCTACAGCGCCTACGTGGCGGAGAACAACGCGGCGGGCGCGCCGGTGCTGCGCGTGCGCGCGCGGGACGCGGACGCGGGCGCCAACGGGCGCGTGAGCTACTGGCTGGCGGGCGGCAGCGCGGGCGCGGCGGGCGCGGCGGCGTACGTGTCGGTGGAGGCGCGGAGCGGCGCGGTGTACGCGCAGCGCTCCTTCGACTACGAGCAGTGCCGCGAGTTCGCGGTGACGGTGCGGGCGCAGGACGGCGGGGCGCCGGCGCGGAGCTCGACGGCGACGGTGCGCGTCTTCGTGCTGGACCGCAACGACAACGCGCCGCGGGTGCTGTGGCCGGCGGCGAGCGCGGGGGCGGCGGGCGCGGCGGCGGGCGCGGCGGCGGCGCCGTTCGAGGTGGTGCCGCGGTCGGCCGCGGCCGGGTACCTGGTGGCCAAGGTGGTGGCGGTGGACGCGGACGCGGGGCGCAACGCGTGGCTGTCGTACGAGCTGGTGCAGGCGGCGGAGCCGGCGCTGTTCCGCGTGGGGCTGCACAGCGGCGAGGTGCGGACGGCGCGGGCCGTGTCGGAGCGGGACGCGGCGAAGCAGCGGCTGGTGGCCGTGGTGAAGGACCACGGGCAGCCGGCGCTGTCGGCCACGGCCACGCTGCACGTGGTGCTGGCCGAGAGCTTGCAGGAGGCGCTGCCGGAGCTGAGCGAGCGGGCGGCGGGCGCCGACTCGCCGGCGGAGCTGCAGTTCTACCTGGTGCTGGCGCTGGCGCTCCTCTCCGCCCTGTTCCTGCTGAGCGTGGCGCTGGCCGTGCTGGCGCGGGTGCGCCGGGCCGGGCCGCCCGCCGTCCTGCGCTGCCTGGGCGCGCAGCGCTTCTCCGTGGCCGGCGCCGCCTTCCCGGCCGACTTCTGCGAGGGCACCTTGCCCTACTCCTACAACCTGTGCGTGGCGCCGGGCCGCGCCGTCGCCGAGGGCGCTTGGCTGCCGCCGCCGCCGCCGCTGCCCAGCCTGCCGGCGGAGGAGCTTGTGGGCGGGGAGCCCTGCGGGAAGCGGAGCCCGAGCAGCAGCGCCGGCGCGGGAGAGCCGCCCGCGGACCCCGACGCACCGCAGGTCTGTAAGCCCGCGAGGCCCTTGTCCCTGAGCCTTTCCCAACCTCACGCCCAGGGTGGTGGGCTGTAGCTCTTCGTGTGTCTGCTTTGGCCCCTAATGCCGACCTGAGTTTCCGTGAAGGAATGAAATCATCCTGTACCGCCCCTTTTTTGGCAGCAGGCGGTCCGAAGCGGCACTTCCTGCCTCATCAGCTGTCACGCGTGTAGGCTGAGTGGGGAGGTTCTCTTCATTCAGCTTGTGCTGGACACAGTGGTAGAGGTGTGTTGAAGCTCTTCGATGGAATGAGCTCTGCTGATGCTGGACGTCGACAAGGCAGAAACATTTTCTTTTTTCATTTCCCACTCGTAGCAGGCAGTTAGTGATGGCGCGTCTTGATTCATCCCACGTTCTGGTTCAGCTGAGAAGTTTTCTCTACAAACCTTGTGCTGTATGAAATGGTACGCGTTAGTAATGGTTAATGCGGATCCTTACGGTGCAGAATGAGGTCCTTGCATCTTTTTGAATCTCAATTTTGGACGATTAAAGTTATTTGAAAGAATTTGCTACGTGTTCTGTTCCAGGGTCACCATGGGTTTAACTCATTCAACTTTTACCATTTCGGGCCCATCACGGAGATACTCCTGTGGCCTGCAGCTGCTTTATATCTGATCGCAGCGATTCTTTTTATCTTGTTGGCTTGGTTGGGTCATCTTCCCCATCGTTTGCCTCCAGCGGCTCATGCAAGCTAAAAGGATCCCAAGGTATGGACTTCATTCCACCTTCCAGAGTCATCTACTTCTCTTCTTTTCCACTCAGTGTCAACTGTTGAGAGAGATGATGACTCCAGTAATTCCTATTATTGCTAAATTGTTCCTAAATTCTTGTTTCATCTCCACCCTAGCAGTTAAATTATGTAGGGAACATTTATCTATCCCGTTTAGATCCTCGTTGTCCTCGCTTTGCTCGGGTGGTGTGGGTGGGAAGTGCTGATCCGTGTCTCCATGAAGGATTGAAAGTTCAGGCAGTTGGTGTCGGCACTTCTGGGTTCATCGCTGGTCCCAGGTTCAGGGTGAGCTGAGAAGTTTTGACTGTGAAGCTTGTGTTGTCTGAAATGTTGTAAGTTAGTAAGGGTGAAGGCGGATCCTTCCTGAGCAAAATGAGATCCGCTAATTCTACCGACGGGGTGGGGAAAATGGGGCTGACGCTTGGTGTTGGAGATTTTTCCTTCCAGGTTGCTTTTTCCTGCAGCGATAGATTTGGTCCTGGTTGACGGCGGAACAAAAACCCGTTGGTTAATGCCGTTTCGGTGTTGGACACCCAAAAGAGTGAGTTTGTGACGCCATGAATGGAGAAGTTACAGATGGTTCCTCCGCCTCTGCCGTGTGCCCTCCCATTTTTTTGGGGGAAGGCCGCTGCAGAAATGGCAGCACGAGTGAGGCTGACTAATTTTTTCCAGGCATTGTTTCTCTGAGTTCTTTGTGCAGTTATTTCTCATTTTTTCCCGCCTCTTTT
This sequence comes from Calonectris borealis, assembly GCF_964195595.1. NCBI lineage: Eukaryota > Metazoa > Chordata > Aves > Procellariiformes > Procellariidae > Calonectris > Calonectris borealis. Next base: position 2,871,906 of record NC_134326.1, read on the forward strand.
CTTACTGTTCCTGATCTGTCTGAGTGTCTAAGTCCTAAGTGTAAGCAGAGCCTGTACTGTGTGAGGTTACAATGCAAAATTCCGAAGTGGTGGTTGGAGAAGGGGGAGAAATGGAGGCTGATTCAGAGCAGCCTCCGACGTGCAGCTGAAAAGTGTCAAAGTCGAGAGGGAAGGGCCGTCTCTGAGGAGGACTCCTTTTGAGGGGGGGTCTCCATTGCTGCTTTGTTCTATTGGTCGGGATGTGGGGAATTAATGTGGCTGGTGGCGTTCCAGTGTGACGCCGTATTGGTCTGCAGAAAGGGTGAGGGAAAAGTCATTCAAGCACGACGGCTGCAAAAGCTGCGTAATTCGTGGTGGAGATTGTGCTTTTGGACTAATGGGCTAAGACTCGTAATATTCTGCACGTCATATTAAGAGAACTGTGTACCTATATGACATCACGATTACAAAAACATTTTTCCCGTGCGGTAGAAATACCACGCCCACGGGAGGAGTGTTATTTCTTTCCGGTTGGGATCGCCTCGAGGATCAAAGAAGAGGTGGGCTCGGGAAAGGGCCGCGCAGGAGGTCACCGCTGGACGGGCCCCGCTGTCTCCGTGGCGACGGTGCCGTCCCCGGGAGCTGTCCGTGGGAAAGGCAGGGCGGGCAGCGCTGGGCAGCGCTCGGTGCCTGCAGTGCCGGGAGGAGGCTGCGGGCGCCGCTGTTGACCGAGGAGGAGCGAGAGGAAGGCCGGAGCGCTGCAGGCAGCCCCGCCCGCTGCGGCCCGGCTCGCTCGCTCGCTGTCTGTCTGGCTCGGCGGCCGGGCGGTCTGCGAGCGTCCCCGCGGTGCGGAGCCGTGCTGCAGCGGGGCGGAGGGGCCGGCGGCAGCGGCCGGCAGCGGCGAGCGGGAGCCGGAGAAGGATCCGGAGCCGGAACGGCCGCGGGAGCCGGAGGGGGAGCGGGAGCCGGGTCGGCATTGGGCGGCGGGGAGCTGCCGGCGGTGGTGCTGGGCCGGCGGGGCCGCGGCGGAGATGTGCGCGGCGGGGAGGCGCTGGGGCCGGCGGGAGCGAGCCCTGCTGTGGTGCGTCCTGGTGGCGGCGTGGGAGGCGGCGTGGGGGCAGCTGCGCTACTCGCTTCCCGAGGAGATGCCGAAGGGCTCGTTCGTGGGCGACGTGGCCAAGGACCTGGGGCTGGAGCTGCCGGCGCTCCGCGACAGCGGCGTCCGCATCTTGGACAGAGGTAGGACGCAGTATTTCGCTCTGCACGGGAAGACGGGACATTTAGTGACGGCGGAGAGGATAGACAGAGAGCAGCTGTGCGAGAGTGTGGAGCAATGCGTGCTGCGCTGTGAGGTGATAGTGGAGGGGGAAATGCAGGTCTACGGAATCGAAGTGGAGATCACGGACATTAACGACAACGCGCCCAGCTTCCGAGAGGCAGAAACGGAGCTGAGAATGAGCGAGACGACAGCCCCGGGGTCGCGGTTTCCCCTGGCCGAGGCCCACGACCCGGACGTGGGCCGGAATTCCGTGCAGAGCTACGCGCTGAGCGGCGACGAGCACTTCTCGCTGGCCGTGCAGGCGGGCCCCGGCGGGGATCAGCGTCCCGAGCTGGTGCTGGCGAAGGCGCTGGACCGGGAGGAGGCGGCGTTTCACGAGCTGGTGCTGAGGGCGAGCGACGGCGGAGAGCCGGCGCGGACGGGCACGGCGCGGATCCGCGTGGCGGTGGTGGACGCCAACGACAACGCGCCCGTGTTCAGCCAGGCGGAGTACACGGTGCGCGTGTCGGAGGACGTGCCCGTGGGCTCCACCCTCGTCACCCTCATGGCCACCGACGCCGACGAGGGGCTGAACGGGGACATTAAATACTCGTTGAAGAAAATCACAGAGAAAGCCTCGAAGATTTTCCATCTGGAGTCCGAGACGGGAGCGATCACGCTGGTGCGGAGCCTGGACTTCGAGGAAGGCGACTCCTACGAACTGGAGGTGCAGGCACATGACGGCGGGGGTCTTTCCGACACGACGAAAGTCGCGATCTCGGTGACAGACGTGAACGACAACGCGCCCGAGATTTCGGTGCGGTCGGCGCTGAGTGCGATCTCTGAGGACGCGCCGTCGGGGACGGTGGTGGCCCTGCTGCACGTGCAGGACCGGGACTCGGGGGCGAACGGCGAGGTGCGGTGCTCGCTGGACGGGGGCGTCCCGTTCCGGTTGGAGAAGTCCTTCGAGGACTACTACCGCGTGGTGACGGCGAGGGAGCTGGACCGGGAGGAGGTGGCGGAGTACAACGTGACGGTGCGGGCGGCGGACGGCGGGTCGCCGGCGCTGTGGAGCAGCGTGGTGCTGTTGCTGCGCGTGCTGGACGTGAACGACAACGCGCCGGTGTTCGCGGAGGCGCGCTACAGCGCCCGGCTGCCCGAGAACAACGCGGCGGGCGCGCTGGTGCTGACGGTGCGGGCGACGGACGCGGACTGGGGGCAGAACGCGCGCGTGCGGTACTGGCTGTCGGAGGGGCGGGTGCGGGGCGCGCCGCTCTCGTCCTACGTGTCGGTGCAGGCGGAGACGGGCGCGCTGTACGCGCTGCGCTCCTTCGACTACGAGGAGGTGCGCGAGGTGGGGCTGTGGGTGCGGGCGGAGGACGGCGGCGCGCCGGCGCGGAGCAGCAACGTGTCGGTGCGGCTCGTGATCGTGGATGAGAACGACAACGCGCCGCAGGTGCTGTACCCGCCGGCGGCGGCGGCGGCGGCGGCGGCGGCGGGCGCGGGCTGGGCGGGCGTGGAGCTGGCGCCGCGCTCGGCGGAGCCCGGGGCGCTGGTGGCCAAGGTGGTGGCGGTGGACGCGGACGCGGGGCAGAACGCGTGGCTGTCGTACGAGCTGGCCAAGGCGACGGAGCCGGGGCTGTTCCGCGTGGGGCTGCACAGCGGCGAGGTGCGCACGGCGCGCTTCCCGCTGGCCCGCGACGCGGCGCGGCAGAGCCTGGTGGTGGTGGTGAAGGACCACGGGCGGCCGGCGCTGTCGGCCACGGCCACGCTGACGGTGGTGCTGGCCGAGAGCGTGGCCGAGCTGCTGTGGGAGCTGGGCAGCGCGGCGGCGGCGCCGGGCGAGCCGGCCGGCAGCCTGACGCGGTGGCTGGTGGTGGCCGTGGCGGCCGTGTCGTGCCTCTTCCTCGCCTTCCTGCTGCTGCTGCTGGCGCTGCGCCTGCGGAGCTGGCGCCGCTCGCAGCTGCTGCCGGCGGGCTGCGGCGCCCTGCGCGGCGTGCCGGCCTCGCACTTCGTGGGCATCGACGGCGTCCGCGCCTTCCTGCACTCCTACTCGCACGAGGTGTCGCTCACCGCCGACTCGCGCAAGAGCCAGCTCCGCTTGTCGGGCGGCAGCTGCTGCGACACGCTCCCGGCCCGGCCGCCGCCCGACGAGCCCGCGCCGCTGCTCGGGGAGGACCCTGCCGGCGCCCGCCGCGCGGACCCCGCCGCTGCCCCGGTGAGTTCCTCTGGCGCGACCTTCTCCGCGACGCTTGGCTCTGCCGCTTCCGTGCCCTTTCCGCGCCGTGGGCTGCGTCCTGCGCAGGGCCGAGGGTTGTTATCGGGGAAGGCGAAGCTTCGCTGAGCAGCGCGCTGTGTGCTGGTGCCTCTTGCTCCCGGGAGGTGAGCGTGGGGTTGTGGCTCCGCGTTGCAGTTGGTGTGGGAGGCAGGAGAAGCGGGGCTGCTTTTGTCTGGAACTGGGCAACAACTGATCCCTTGACGAGGTCTGTCTGCCTGTTATGGAGATGAAAGAGAATCGTAAAAGTTGTGACTATTTAAGAAAGTCTCTGTGTGGAGCGTGTGAAGGGCTAGTGGAGGAAATGTTTTTTGCTGATTCCCCATCTTTTAAGGTTGACTTATTGCAGAAGGGGCTGGGTTTGTCTTGACTTGAAAATACATGTTATAGCAAGAGCCATACGAGGGCGAGAGGGGAGAGATTGAGTGTGCGGGGGGAGATGCAAGGAGGGGGATATTCCCCCTCTGCAGATGTTCACTGACCCAGTCTCTCCTGGAGGACCTCTCTTTTACTTTTAGAATCTTGATGTTTCTTCCCAGAAGACTAGTGAGCAGACACTTCTGAACAGACAATCTGCACTTCTTAGTACACAGATGTAAAGATACCTATGTGAAGTGGTTGCGTCATCCTTCTGCATGTTGAAGAGAAACGGTCTGCATAACTGGCTCTTTGATGACAAGTGCTTGCAAATTATGAGGGTCAAAGAACCTCATGCAACTTGTGAAGAGTTGGAGATGAGAGTCATGGGAGCTGTACGTGAGGGATTGTTGAAGGACACAAGAGAGAAGGTTTGCTCCTTTCCCTGTTCAGTGCCCAGCTGCAGGGTCATGCAATGTGAGTTTCATCTTCCCAAGTAAGTTTGGTCGAATACATGGTACTCCAGCCGTATTGGGAGCCCTGGGAGGTGCCTCCTGTGTGTTTGGAGGTTGTCGTGATGTATTCAACACCTTAATTCTATACTTACGGCAAGTGCGATAATGGGAGGAGCCAACTGATGATTCATTCCCTACTAAAGACCTGAATTATGTGCCTATCCTAAGAGCCATAAACTAGAAAAGTATGTTGTGATCCCTTCCTTTCTGCAGGTGTTAACTTCTTGCCTCGCTCGTTGTAATGATCTGAAGGTGGGCCGATGTCTCTGGTAATGTGTGGAAGATCATATCTGTAACATTTGTCTATGTGCCTTTCATGTTTCTAGCTGTAAAGAGGAAGACTTTCATAGACGTCTTTCCTTAAAATGTCACTGGAAGAAATGGTCTTGCTTGTCACATACACCTGGTGAGAAGTCAACTCTTATCCATGGCAAGGAGAAGTTGTCTGAGCAACTTTTCTTTCAATGGAGTCTATCTGCAAATGATGAAGATCATTGACAGCCATGCACTCTGTGAAGGGTTAGAGGAGTGTCTTGGGGGTGCTGTGTGTGAGGAGGTGCTGGTGGAGACATGGCACGTGTTTTGTTGATTGCTAGGGTGTTGGAGAAAGTTAGCCAGACTAGGCCGCGGTGGGAAAATTCTGAGTCATGCTGACAAGGGAGAAAAGAAAGTTATGCTGACCTTGCTCTGTGCAGATAAGCAACTTTGAGAAAGTATAGTATAGGGAAAACAGGATGGAACCCGGACCACGTAGCAGTAACCGAAAGTAGGAGGAATATGATAATGTAATTTTTAGAGCTAAGCCAATGATTGTGAGACAAGTATGCATAAGGTAGAACTTAGTGTATAAATATATGTAGGGTTTTACAATAAAGTTGAAGCTGGCCTTACCACTCACATTGAGTCGACTGCCTGCCTTCCCTCGCTCGTCGCAAGTGGCGCCCGAACAGGGACCCCCCATCCCTGTTTTCCACCGGACAGCGAGATCGGAGAAGCACTGGTAGCAGCGACCAGGGAGCAGAAGATCAGTAGACGCTGTCGCGGCGTGCCTGATCCGTGCTTGAACCCAGGATAATTAAGAAGGGGTTCGCCGTCCGATAGAAGGCTACCCGTGGGAAAAGGCTGCAAACGACCGGATAATTAAGAGGGTCAGGAGAAGCGCGCAATGGAAGTAGAGGTAGCCTTCGATATTTTAAAATGCTTTTTAGAAAAGCGGGGAGTAAGCCAATTAAAAGACCTGGCTGGTTTAATTGCGTTAGGGAAAGCGAAAGGGTTTTTTAAAAACCCTGAAAGTATGTTTGAAGTAGACGAGTGGCGTTCTTATGGAGATTGTTTGTGGGATCTAGTAATTGATGATGATAAATCAGCAAGAAAATTAATGAAATCTTGGAGAGATGTTATTAATTGCATAAAAAGATATAAAACTGAAAGGCGAATAGCTACAGCCGCCTCAGATCGGCTTGAGCAGTCCGATCCTGCCGCTGGACGTCTCACAGCAGGGGGTGACTACTTTTCACCTCCGCCTTCGGGAATTCCTGTTCCCGTTGTTTGCCGACCCTCTCGTCCCCCTCCTGATCCGCCGACAGAAAGGGCTTGTCCCTCCGCACCGCCGAGGAAAAGGGAGGGGGAGGGTCCAAGTGAAAATGAGAGGGTAGACGGTAGCGGACAGGAGACTGCTCAAGCTGAAAGTCTTCTAAAGGCCTCACCCCCCCCCACCCCCCCACCTCCACCCCCCCACCCCCCCACCCCCACCCCCCCCCCGTCCCAAGCTCATCAACAGCCGCGTTTAGTGCGGGTTAGTTGGGACAAAATAGCACGAGAAGCTGTTGAACAAAAAGATTTTGATTTATTAGATCAAATTAGCCCTCAAGCCTTCCCGGTAATCTACCAGGTAGATAACGCGGGGGCTATGACTGGGGTGCATCAGGCCCTAGATTGGAAAATATTAAATCAATTGCGAAACACAGTTAATGTGCAAGGCAAATGCTAAACTATATCTGGGGTAGCGGAATGCTATGTCCAGAAGATATTAAGAACATAATGAGGCTTATTTTGAAGCAATCACAACAATTACTTTGGCAAGCTCACTGGCAAAGACTTTGTGAAATATCTGCGCACTCGCCCCGAGCCCCAAATGATCGTTTAGCTGGAGTAACTGTAGAACAACTAATGGGTATAGGTCCTTTTGCCTCTGTAGAAATGCAGATGCAAACTGGCCCAGACGTGTTGTTAGAATCTATGAAATTAGCACGAGAAGCCTTGCAGAAAGTTAAAACTACACCAGCTCCTCCCTCATATATGTCAATTAAACAAGGAAGAGAGGAGCCTTTTGCATCTTTTGTAGAAAGAGTCACAGACGCTATTGACCGTGCAGATATGGCAGATTTTATGAAAGGACCTTTGCTGAGACAGTGTGTATTAGAGAATTGTAATACTTATACGAAGGGCATCCTTGTCACCTTACCCTTAGACGCCACCATAGAAGTCATGTTAGAGCGAATGAGTAGAGTTCCTGTAGGAGCTCAAGCCATGTTAGTTGAAACAACCAGAGAACTAGGGGAAAAATTAGTCAAGGCGCAGGGACAGGCGTTTGCAGCTCTTGCCCCACTGAAGCCTCCGGATGCCCACCAAAGTAAGACGACTGGCCGACGAGAGTATAAGTGCTTCCGATGTGGCTACCCAGGACATCTGCGTCGACACTGTCGGGAGCCACAAGTGTGGTGCCAGAACTGTCAAATGAATAATCATAATACTACGGTCTGCTGGCGTTCGGGAAACGGGAAACCGAGAGCCAAGAGCCGCAGCGCGCCGACACCAATCGCGGCTCTGGTCACCTTCAGGCCAACGGCAGCCCCCAACCAAACGACAGTGCAGAGATACCAGACGCCATTGCCCAGCTTCGACCAGCAACCCAACTTCGACCAGCAACCAGGGGGAGCCTCGGACTGGATCTGGCAACAGCAGTAGATGTCACGCTAATTGACGACCGGCCGCGAAAAATTGCTACAGGAATTAAAGGGCCCATAGTTATCAATGGACAATCTCATGGAGCGTTGTTGTTGGGGCGATCATCCAGTGGTCTCCAAGGACTTTTTATATTACGAGGACTTATCGATTGTGATTCAAAAACTCAGTACCCACATCGTTGACCGAGCAGTGGATTGTATTGACCCTGACTTACCTGTGGACTTAACCGTTTTGCACGGCCCCACACATTTTATTGGTGCACTCACGCAGTGCAAAAAGAAAAAGGGGGAGACTGTGAGAGTATTAGAATGGATATTTACTGGAATGCAACCAAAGACTACAATTCAAGATAGCGACACGTTTGATTGGAATGTGCTAGATTGAATTTATAGCTGTTACTGCTGTTTAGCTATTAATTCGCAGGCTCTTTTGCTTGCCATGGGGCTTGCTTGCCTTAATGTGTATTAGAGTCTTGTGCTCGTTAGTGGCTGCTTTTTTGCTCTTGCTGCTTGCTGTACTGCTGCACTGCTTATCGTCTTACTGTGCTGTGCCTGGGAACATTCTGATAACAGCAATGGGGATGCGCCTGGGCCGGCAGATGGCCAGGGCATCGCCGCTGCTTCTGTGCTGCTGTGCTGGACAGGCTGGAACTGCAGCGTGAACTCGAATCGAAGGGACTGTGACCTGTGGCTGAGTCCATGCGGGACAGGACACCCCGAGGTGTCTGTGACTGTGGATAAGCCCATGCCCAAGCAGCAGGAACCACCTGAACCAACGGAGGACAAACTTTACAAGAAGCAGCGCAAGTGCAGCAGTGACCCGACCTGAGCCGGCTTTGGTGCCCAGTAACTCCACGCAACGCACCACCTCTGCTGACCTGAGTGACCACCATAACAGATGGAGCCCAAAGTCATGGACTAAATGAACGCAGTGGACATTTTGTGTACATTTATGGATATTTTATGGACATTTTACAGGGGATTGTGCGGGCCGGTCCTACGTGTAGCCACCATGGGCCTGGTCTTGGAATCGGCGTGAATCCCAGGGGACTCGAGGCCAGAGAATTGTGGCAAGTGGATGTGACTCACGTTGCTGACTTTGGCAGACTGAGATATATACATGTTACGATTGACACCTATAGCAAATTTATATGGGCCACGGCACAAACAGGAGAACGAGCACTCCACGTAATGCGACATTTGACTAGTTGTTTTGCAGTTATGGAAGTGCCACAAACGATAAAAACTGACAATGGCCCTGCATACATAAGCGCCAAAGTGAAACGTTTTTTCCAAACATGGGGAGTGCGACATACTGCTGGTATGTCGGGACAAGCTATCATTGAAAGGGCGCATCAAACGCTGAAACAATATTTGCAAAAATTTAGGGAAATCTCAGATGTACAAGAAAGACTTGTTAAGACTCTTTTTGTGCTAAATCATTTATGTATTTTTGCAGATCAGAAAGAGCCACCAGCATGGGTGCATGGTTATCCTAAAGAAAATAAGGATGACAAGCCAGTTTTCGTTATGTATAGAGATCCAGCAACCGGACTGTGGAAAGGTCCAGCAGAAGTGAAGTATATGGGTAGAGGTTATATGTATGTACTTACTCCCACAGGGCCGAAGTGGATTCCAAGCCGCTGGACCAAAGCTGCTGTTGCTGATGATGATCAATGCAGCTCTGTCTGTACTGATCCCAGCGATGCCGTTGCCCAGCCGTGCGAACTTATGGGTGGCGTGGGCGAATAAAACTGGGATGACAGATTTTTGCCTGAGTTCAGCTACGGCAGCTGAGCCCTTTAAAACATGTCTGATAGGCTTTCCTGAAATTATTGCCAAAGATTTTGATAATTGGACGTCTGTAACAGTTAATTGTATAAATGTTACTGTAGCAAATTGCTCGGTACAACTAATAAGAGCCCTAAATCACACTCTCCCTTGGGACCCCCAAGAAATTGACCTTTTGGGGTCAGAAAAAACTGGAAATGCAACTGATAATGTTACTACTCAGACATGTTTTGTGTTTGGCAGCTTTAGCCGCTTTGCTGCACAGGCCCAGACCTTTCAGTCATTGATCGGCATAAACAGCCGCACTGATGATAACAACCCTTTTGTTAATACCACCGGTTGGACTGTTGTTTCACCTTTTACGAAAGGATTCGAAATAGGCCAATATTGTGGGAATTATAACGCTTCCAAAACACTCAGTGCCTATGGACGGAGTATGAAGGGAACCAATAACTCTTTGTGGAACAATGATACGGCCAAAGCTCTTCCCCCCGGATATTTTTTGATCTGTGGGGATCGAGCATGGCCTGGCATTCCAAAGAACGCCTTTGGAGGGCCTTGTTATGTAGGTAAATTAACTCTGCTCACAGTTAGCCGACAAAGTTGGCTCAATATAACTACAGTAGCGACAAATCGACACAAAAGGTCTATACATCAATTGCAAGCAGATTGTAACGACAATATAGAATTATGGTCAACCACAGCCAATGTATTTGCTTCCCTAGTGCCTAACATAGGCACTGCGCACGCGCTGGCTTGGTATTTTATTAACAATTATAGTTATAGTAAAAATAGCATATCACTGTATTTTAAATAATGTTGTAAAAATGAACCACAATGTATTGGTGGTCCAAAAAGAAAAAGGGGGAAATGTTGGAGAAAGTTAGCCAGACTAGGCCGCGGTGGGAAAATTCTGAGTCATGCTGACAAGGGAGAAAAGAAAGTTATGCTGACCTTGCTCTGTGCAGATAAGCAACTTTGAGAAAGTATAGTATAGGGAAAACAGGATGGAACCCGGACCACGTAGCAGTAACCGAAAGTAGGAGGAATATGATAATGTAATTTTTAGAGCTAAGCCAATGATTGTGAGACAAGTATGCATAAGGTAGAACTTAGTGTATAAATATGTGTAGGGTTTTACAATAAAGTTGAAGCTGGCCTTATCACTCACATTGAGTCGACTGCCTGCCTTCGCTCGCTCGTCGCACTAGGGTTTAGTGTTGGCCTTCTGAAAATGAGCCTAGAGCTATCTTATATTTTGATAAGGCAAAGTTTGGGTTCATCAGTTTGCTTTCCTGTTGCATGATGTTTCCTGTGAATGGTAGTTATCAGGCATAGATGTAATGCATGAATAGTGGCAGTGTCACATACCTTCCAAATAGCCCATGTGCTGAAGAAGGGTGATGTTGCCTTTGAGTTGATACTTTGACGATTGGGTCTTTAATCGAGCTGCTTATTGCTTATGCCCTTTATAACGTTTTACCTTTGTTCAAGGTAATGGTAGGAGCAGAAAAATCTCTGTGCATGCATCCGTGTTGTGATCCTTGGGATCCGAGAAGTTGTGCGTGCAACATTTCTTTTAAAGGTGTCTGTCTGCAGAGGTAGCTTTCCCGTTGTGTGATGTTTGGACAGGGAGCAGGGTTCTGTCTGCACAGAGACAGGGCAGGTGGAAGAGTTTGCTGGGGTATAGTTTGAAATGTCTAAAAGGTAAATGCAAAGGTGCAGTTTGTCCTAGCTGTCAGATGAAGCCCACAGTTGTGGTTCCACGCATTTTCCTTTTCTTGATGTCCAAAGAACTGACTTTGGAACTGTGGCTATGGTCTTTGGTGTGGGCTCCTGTGTGAGTCTCCTGTGTACTTGTTAGCATCTAGTTACCTTTGTTGTGTACCTACGCCAATTGACACAATCTGAAATGCAAGCTATGAATCATACACTTCTGTGGATTTCCCATTCTTGCCTTTTTTTGTCATGATTGCTTCATTGTGCCTGGCAATCCTGAAAACACTAAAAGATCTCTCATAATTATCAGGCTGGGAGAGCAGTTTCCATCCCTACCTTGAAGGTGTACAGCTGCCAAGACAAGGTCTGTGATAAACTTATGCTTCCCTAAAACGTCACTGAATGAAATGCTCTTTTGCCTGTGGCTGACATATAGCCAAAAGTTGGATATTGTCAGTGGTGCAACTAAAGGCTGCGAAGGCAGAGCAAGGAAGGCGAGGGAGTAGCTTCGGACCATGAAAAGAGGTGGGTCAATGTGGTTTTGGCTGAGCAATGGTTTGATTTCATGCCTGGTGCCAAGGCCTGTGCCATTCATGTTGTGATCGTGGATTCCCTATTCTAAAAGGCAATGGTAGTCCTCTGACAATAATGAAGTGTTTGTGCAATAACTGTGCATGGAGAATGGTCCTCCTGCTGGTGGAGGAGCTTTTCAGCGGGGACACCTGTGGGAAGTGGATGACAATCCTCTGACGAATTTGTCTGCAAGCAATCGCCATGGAAGTGGAAACATGCTCCAGGGGTGCTATTTCTAGAAATTGCTATGTGAAACGTCATTTTTCCACCTGTATGACCTTGTAAGAGTGTGATGTAGAGTTTCATCGTGGTTGTATTAAGCTTTTCCCAGCCTTGACCAACCTTCAGACTTTATTAACGGCTCTTGCTCTTATGAAGTAACTGCTGGTGTTTTGTCAGTATTAAAATTGGTGTGAATGTAGGGGATGGGAGGGGATTTTTGACAGGAATTTCTGGGTTTGGGGCTTGTTCTTTGAAGCACATGTGAGGAAGTTACTCAATTTATGCACTGTCGCGTTGGATACAGCTTTTCCTGTGAATGGTAGTTGTTGGGCATAGACGTCAACATTGCATTAACAGTTGCAGAGTCACGTATCTTCCAAATTGGCCGTGTGGTGAGGAAGAATGATGGTGTCTTTGAGCTGATAGTGACAACTGAGTCTTTAACTGAGCTGCATATCGCTTATGCCCTTTAGAACATTTTATGTTTCCTGAAACGAGTGTGATGAGCAGAGAAGCCTCCATGCGTGCATCCATGTTGTGATCCTTTTTGTCCGTGAGGAGAAGTTGTGTGCGCAACATTTCTTTCAGTGATGTCTCTCTGCAGAGGTAGCTTCCCTGTTGTGTCCTGTTTGAGCACGCTGAAGCATTCTGTCTGCACAGAGACAGGGCAGGTGGATGAATTTGCTGTGGTACGGTTTGAAATGTCTGAAAGGTAGGTGTCAATGTTCAGTTTCTTCTAGTTGTTGGATGGGTCCCACAGTTGTGGTTCTGTGCATTTTGCTTTTCTTATTGTCCAAAGAAATGACTTTGAGAACTGTGGCTGTGGTCATTGGTGTGAGCTCCTGCCACGTACTTTTTACCAACTGGATACTCTTCTTGTGTACCTACTAGAGTTGACATAATCTGAAATGTTAAGCTATGATTCCTTGACTTCTGTAGGTTTCATACTACTTTCTTGTTTCTTCTGTTCTAAAACTGGGCCTCAGTTTGGCTGATAGTCCTTCAAAGTAGAGATCTGTTAAAATGATCAGGCTCGGGTGTAATTGTAAAGTGTTGTAATTACACTTTCTTTCTGGCCTTTGTTTCCTGGAAGGTCGTGGTTCCTTTTCCCTGTTTGTGGACAGTGCTTTTGCTTTTGAAGCTGAGTGTTGTTTTGCAGCAAATACTCACTTCAGCCGTGTAAGTCAGAATTTTAGGTGTGAGGCCCATGACACGGTGTTTACACTTAGGGCTTCATATTTGTGGGGGATGAGCAGGCCACATGAGCTGATGACAATTTCATAAACTGAACCCCCCTGCTCTGTAGTCCAGAGTAAAGCTTTAGGGCCGCACTTAGACCTTGAGACCTCAATGACTTCTGGGTGCTCTGAGGGATGAAGTGAAGACTGAGCCATCGTGCCAGTGAGTTTCTCTGACAACACTTTGTCTTCTAATGCTTGCTTGCCTTGCTTGTCTGATTTATGGTTTTGTTTTTCTTTACCAGGTCCAATATGTAGGTAGGTTTACTTGTAATTATCAGCATAGCTTCATTTAGCGACCTGGCGTGTGTTAGTGCCTCTTGGTCTTACTACAGCGGGTGTGAAAGGCAGGAGATGTGAGGGTATCTTTGTGTTCTGTTACTGTTGAGGGGAACAGACATAAACATGACCTTAGTAGAAGTTGCATCTCTGTGGAACAGTGCGTGTGATTCCCCCTAAGCTGATGGCTTGATGACCCATTCTCTTTTGGGTGACCGCTCCTTTTTTATTTTTTTTGCTGTGCCTAGACTCCTCCTTTTTCTTCTCAGAATGATGGTTAGCAGACAAAGGTACTTCCCTTCTTGGTGTGATCATAGTGCATTGTGCTCTCATGATACGTTTTTGCCAATTTTGAGAAGGTCAGAAGCAAACCTGCAAGTTGTGTAGGGTTGGAGAGAAGACAGGGGAGCTCTGTGTGTGGGGCTATAGAAGAACAGATGGTCATTTCCCTGCTTGTCATAGATAACACAACCGTGTGCTGCCTAATGGAGTACCATGCAATTGGAGTTTCTTCTGCTCAAGAAGTTTGGCCTAAGAAATGTTATTCCACCTGATCCGTTCATTTTTGTCTGTTTCTAACGCTTGCCTTGCTTGTTGTCATGAGCTAGAGCTCGACCTCAGGGTGTCTGATGAAATGGGGAAGGTCACATCTGCTCCGACTGTCTGAGTGCAGGGGCAGTTCCCGTACACACCTTTGATGTTTAGAGCTGTGAAGAGGAAGGCTTTCCTAGGCCTGCGTGTGCTCCCAGAGGCACACTTGTCTGTAGGGAAAGAAAGCAAAACCATCTCTAGTGCAGTCCTCAAAGTGCAGAGTGGCAACCCAGCCCAGCCAAGGTTTCCCTGAACTGACTGGGGGTCAGTGGGAGAATGCATGCAGGGTGTCCCCTACATGGTTCCCCGTAACATGGTGGCCACTCAATTGGAGAGACATGGGTTTGACAGATGGACTGTTAGAGGGAGAAGGAACTGTGTGGATGGCCGTGTCCAAAGAGTTATCGTTGAGTTATCGTTTCCAAGTGGAAAGCAGTAACATGTGGTGTTCGTCCAGGGTCCGTACTGGGACCAGCGCTATTTAGTATTTTCCTGAATGACATAGACAGTGGGATTGAGTGCACGCTGAGCAAGTTTGCAGATGACAGCAAGCTGAGTGGTGCAGCTGATTTGCTAGAGGGAAGGGATGCCACCCAGAGGGACCTTGAAAGGCTGGAGAAGTGGGTCTGTGCGAACGTCATGAACCCAAGTGCAAGGTCCTGCACGTGGGTCAGGGCAATCCCCAGTTTCCATACAGACTGAATGGATTGAGAGCAGCCCTGCAGAGAATGACTTGGGAGTACTGGTGGGTGATAAATGGGACATGAGCCGGCCATGTGCACTTGCTGCCCAGAAAGGCAATCATATCCTGGGCTGCATAACAAGTAGCGTGGTGGTTCCCTCCCACTACTCTGCTTTCATGAGACCCCACCCTGAGTATTGTGTGCAGCTCTGGGGCCCACACTACAAGAAAGATATGGACCTGTTCCAGTAGGTTCTTCAGCCTGGAGAAGAGAAGGCTCTGGGAATCCTTATTGCGGCTTTTCAATATATAAAGGGGGCTTCTGAGAAAGAGGGAGAGCACCTTTTTACCAGGGCCTGTCGTGACAGGACAAGGGGCAATGGTTTTAAACAGAACAAGGGTATGTTTAGATTGGACATAAAGAAGAAATGTTTTATGAGGATGGTTGTGAGACACTGGAAGAGCTTGCCCAGGTAAGTTGTGGATGCGCCATCACTGAAAGTGCTAAAGGTCAGGTTGGGCGGGGCTTTGAGCAACTTGACCCGGTGAAGGATGTCCCTGCCCATGGCTTTAAAGCTATAAGGTAAAGGTCCCTTCCAACCTGTAAGGTCTCTTCCAATCTAAACCGTTTTTTGGTTCCGTGAAAGACTCGACGTGGCTTTGCACTTTCCCATTGTCAGCGCCTCAATTATGGAGATGCAAAAGAAGGAACTTTTGTGAATCAGAATCAAACAATAAAGGTTATTCTGTTATCTTAGCATAGGGCTACGCACCTTACCTTTAGGGTCATATAATTCTTAGTGTAATTGTTCTGCTCCCTATAAGAAAAATCAACAGTGGGATGAACGTCAGAGACACACATGAGCAAACAGAAGAAATGCAGAGAAGACGGAAACCCTTTGCAGGTCTGGCATGAGAGGATTGCAATGACTTTTGTTTCATTCTGTTTCTGATTACATATTGATTACTCCCACACAAATATTTCCTTCTTGATATTTGTCGCAGGTGAGGAAAGCAGAACTGAAAATAAAGTCTTCCACAGGTTCCCTTCAGAATTTATTAAGGGCAGCTGACTTCGTTTCTTTATTGCACTGCCAGAATATTTACTACTGACTCTTCATTGTGAGTCAAGGAGATGACCTATAAGTCCCTGACTGTGTGTCTGGTTTAAAAGCCTTTGGAGCTGCATTAAGCAAGTGTCTTCGAGTATTCCGCATTAGAATAAGGAATTTTCCCGATTTTAATAAAAGAGAGACCCCAGAAATGCAACCCCGCAGCAGTGGCCAAAGCCCGCGCAGCTGCGAGCGCGGCCATCAGCCGGCTGCGGTGGCGTCGCGGCGCCTCCGGGTGCCGCTGTTGGCCGACGCGGAGCGGCGCCGGAACCGGAGCTGGCGCCGGAGCCGCCGCAGCGTCCTGCCCCCGCAGGCTGCTCGCTCGCACGGCGCCGGCCAGAGCGGCAGCGGCACGGGCAGCAGAGGCGAGAGGCGGCGCGGCGCGGGGAGCAGCGGCGTCCGAGCCGGCGCCGAGCTCGCTGCCCTCCGGCGGCCCCTGCGCTCGCTGCGGAGCGTGGCTGGAAGGGAGGGAGGGCAGCGGCAGCGGCAGCGGCAGCGGCAGGAGGGAGGAGCGCGGCGAGCGCTGCCCAGCATGGCGGGCAGGCAGAGGCAGAGCCGCGGGCGAGCGGCCGGGCGAGTGGTGCTGCCCGCTTTGCTGCTGTGCTTGTGGTGCCGGGCGGCGGCGGAGCGGATCCGCTACGCCATCCCCGAGGAGGTGGGCAGAGGCTCGCTGGTGGGGCCGCTGGCGCGGGACCTGGGGCTGAGCCCGGCGGAGCTGCCGGCACGCAAGCTGCGGGTGGCGGCTGCCGCTAAAAGGCAGCTGAAATACTTCACGGTGAGCGGGGAGAGCGGGAACCTGTACGTGAGCGAGAGGCTGGACCGGGAGGAGATGTGCGGCGAGTCGGCGTCCTGCTCCGTCAGCTTCGAGGCGCTGGTGCAGAACCCGCTGAACGTTTTCCACGTCGAGGTGGCCATCCAGGACGTCAACGACAACGCGCCGCGTTTTCTTAAGGACAACATTCACTTCGAAATCATTGAATCGACACCTCCCGGCGCCCGTTTTTACTTGGGCGTAGCCGAAGACGCGGACGTGGGCAGCAACTCGCTGCAGGGCTACGAGCTGGAGGCCAACGCGTACTTCGCGGTGGAGGTGAGGGAGAGCCAGGACGGCAGCAAGTTCGCGGAGCTGGTGCTGCGCCGCGCGCTGGACCGGGAGAGCGAGCAGAGCCTGCGGCTGGTGCTGACGGCGCTGGACGGCGGCGAGCCGCCCCGGAGCGGCACCGCCCAGCTCTGCATCAACGTCACCGACGCCAACGACAACCCTCCCGTGTTCGCGCAGGACGGGTACCGCGCGAGCCTGCGGGAGGACGCGCCGCCGGGCTCGCCGGTGCTGAACGTGTCCGCCTTCGACGCTGACGCCGGCACCAACGCCCGCATCACCTACGGCTTCGGGGAAACGCCGGCCAAGGTGCTTCAGAAGTTCGTGGTGGACGCGGAGACGGGGGCCATCACGCTGCAGGAGGCGCTGGACTTCGAGGACACGCGAGCGTTCAGCCTGGCCGTGGAGGCGAGGGACGGGGGCGGTCTGGCGGCGCACTGCAAGGTAGAGGTGGAGGTGCTGGACGTGAACGACAACGCGCCCGACATCACGCTGCTGTCAGTGTCGAGCCCGGTGCCCGAGGACGCGCCGTCCGGCACGGTGGTGGCCCTCCTGAACGTGAACGACCCGGACTCCGGGGAGAACGGTCAGGTGTGGTGCGAGCTGTCGGGCGAGGCGCCGCTGTCGATCGTGGCGTCGTCGGGCGGCTCGTACAAGGTGGTGACGGCGAGCGCGCTGGACCGGGAGCAGGCGGCCGAGCACCGGGTGACGGTGGTGGCCAGGGACCGGGGCAGCCCGGCGCTGTCCAGCCGCGCGGCGCTGGTGCTGGAGGTGTCGGACGTGAACGACAACGCGCCGGTGTTCGAGGAGGCCGCCTACAGCGCCTACGTGGCGGAGAACAACGCGGCGGGCGCGCCGGTGCTGCGCGTGCGCGCGCGGGACGCGGACGCGGGCGCCAACGGGCGCGTGAGCTACTGGCTGGCGGGCGGCAGCGCGGGCGCGGCGGGCGCGGCGGCGTACGTGTCGGTGGAGGCGCGGAGCGGCGCGGTGTACGCGCAGCGCTCCTTCGACTACGAGCAGTGCCGCGAGTTCGCGGTGGCGGTGCGGGCGCAGGACGGCGGGGCGCCGGCGCGGAGCTCGACGGCGACGGTGCGCGTCTTCGTGCTGGACCGCAACGACAACGCGCCGCGGGTGCTGTGGCCGGCGGCGGGCGCGGGAGCGGCGGCGGGCGCGGGGGCGGCGCCGTTCGAGGTGGTACCGCGGTCGGCCGCGGCCGGGTACCTGGTGGCCAAGGTGGTGGCGGTGGACGCGGACGCGGGGCGCAACGCGTGGCTGTCGTACGAGCTGGTGCAGGCGGCGGAGCCGGCGCTGTTCCGCGTGGGGCTGCACAGCGGCGAGGTGCGCACGGCGCGGGCCGTGTCGGAGCGGGACGCGGCGAAGCAGCGGCTGGTGGCCGTGGTGAAGGACCACGGGCAGCCGGCGCTGTCGGCCACGGCCACGCTGCACGTGGTGCTGGCCGAGAGCTTGCAGGAGGCGCTGCCGGAGCTGAGCGAGCGGGCGGCGGGCGCCGACTCGCCGGCGGAGCTGCAGTTCTACCTGGTGCTGGCGCTGGCGCTCCTCTCCGCCCTGTTCCTGCTGAGCGTGGCGCTGGCCGTGCTGGCGCGGGTGCGCCGGGCCGGGCCGCCCGCCGTCCTGCGCTGCCTGGGCGCGCAGCGCTTCTCCGTGGCCGGCGCCGCCTTCCCGGCCGACTTCTGCGAGGGCACCTTGCCCTACTCCTACAACCTGTGCGTGGCGCCGGGCCGCGCCGTCGCCGAGGGCGCTTGGCTGCCGCCGCCGCCGCCGCTGCCCAGCCTGCCGGCGGAGGAGCTTGTGGGCGGGGAGCCCTGCGGGAAGCGGAGCCCGAGCAGCAGCGCCGGCGCGGGAGAGCCGCCCGCGGACCCCGACGCACCGCAGGTCTGTAAGCCCGTGAGGCCCTTGTCCCTGAGCTTTTCCTAACCTCACGCCCAGGGTGGTGGGCTGTAGCTCTTCGTGTGTCTGCTTTGGCCCCTAGTGCCGACCTGAGTTTCCGTGAAGGAATGAAATCATCCTGTACCGCCCCTTTTTTGGCAGCAGGCGGTGTGAAGCGGCACTTCCTGCCTCATCAGCTGTCACGCGTGTAGGCTGAGTGGGGAGGTTCTCTTCATTCAGCTTGTGCTGGACACGGTGGTAGAGGTGTGTTGAAGCTCTTCGATGGAATGAGCTCTGCTGATGCTGGACGTCGACAAGGCAAAAACATTGTCTTTTTTCATTTTCCACTCGTAGCATGCAGTTAGTATTCTGTTCCAGGGTCACCATCGGCTTAACTCATTCAGGTTTTACCATTTCGGGCCGATCACAGAGATACTGCTGTGGCCTGCAGCTGCTTTATATGTGATCGTAGCAATTCTTTTTATCTTGTTGGCTTGCTTGGGTCATCTTCCCCATCGTTTGCCTCCAGCGGCTCATCCAAGATAAAGGGATCCCAAGGGGTGGACTTCCTTCCACCTTCCAGAGTCATCTACTTCTCTTCTTTTCCACTCAGTGTCAACTGTTGAGAGAGATGATGACTCCAGCAATTCCTATCATTGCTAAATTGTTCCTAAGTTCTTGTTTCATTTCCACCCTAGCAGTTAAATTATGTACGGAACATTCATCTATCCCGTTTAGATCCTCGTTGTCCTCGCTTTGCTCGGGTGGTGTGGGTGGGAAGTGCTGATCCGTGTCTCCATGAAGGATTGAAAGTTCAGGCAGTTGGCGTCGGCACTTCTGGGTTCATCGCTGGTCCCAGGTTCAGGGTGAGCCTAAACTTGTGTTGTCTGAAATGTCCGATGTGCATGAGAAGTATCAAAGTCGAGAGGGAAGGGCCGTCTCTGAGGAGGACTCCTTTTGAGGGGGGATCTCCATTGCTGCTTTGTTCTATTGATCGGGATGTGGGGAAGTAATATAGCTGGTGGCATTCCAGTGTGAAGCCGTATTGGTCTGCAGAAAGGGACAGGGAAAAGTCATTCAAGCACGACTGCCAGAAAAAGCTCCGCAAGCCGTGGTGGCGACTGTGCTTTCGGACTAACGGGCTAAGACTCGTAATATTCTGCACGTCATATTAAGAGAACTGTGTATCTATATGACATCACCATTACAAAAACATTTTTCCCGTGCGGTAGAAATACTGTGCCCAAGAGAGCTGTGTTATTTCTTTCTGGCTGGGATCGCCTCGAGGATCAAAGAAGAGGTGGGCTCGGGAAAAGGCCGCGCAGGAGATCACCGCTGGACCGGCCCCGCTGTCTCCGTGGCGACGGTGCCGTCCCCGCGAGCTGTCCGTGGGAAAGGCAGGGCGGGCAGCGCTGGGCAGCGCTCGGTGCCTGCAGTGCCGGGAGGAGGCTGCGGGCGCCGCTGTTGACCGAGGAGGAGCGAGAGGAAGGCCGGAGCGCTGCAGGCAGCCCCGCCCGCTGCGGCCCGGCTCGCTCGCTCGCTGTCTGTCTGGCTCGGCGGCCGGGCGGTCTGCGAGCGTCCCCGCGGTGCGGAGCCGTGCTGCAGCGGGGCGGAAGGGCCGGCGGCAGCGGCCGGCAGCGGCGAGCCGGAGCCGGAGAAGGATCCGGAGCCGGAGAAGGATCCGGAGCCGGAACGGCAGCGGGAGCCGGAGGGGGAGCGGGAGCCGGGTCGGCATTGGGCGGCGGGGAGCTGCCGGCGGTGGTGCTGTGCCGGCGGGGCCGCGGCGGCGATGTGCGCGGCGGGGAGGCGCTGGGGCCGGCGGGAGCGAGCCCTGCTGTGGTGCGTCCTGGTGGCGGCGTGGGAGGCGGCGTGGGGGCAGCTGCGCTACTCGCTTCCCGAGGAGATGCCGAAGGGCTCGTTCGTGGGCGACGTGGCCAAGGACCTGGGGCTGGAGGTGCAGGCGCTCCGCGACAGCGGCGTCCGCGTTGTCTCCGAAGGTAGGACGCAGTATTTCGCTCTGCACGGGAAGACGGGACATTTAGTGACGGCGGAGAGGATAGACAGAGAGCAGCTGTGCGAGAGTGTGGAGCAATGCGTGCTGCGCTGTGAGGTGATAGTGGAGGGGGAAATGCAGGTCTACGGAATCGAAGTGGAGATCACGGACATTAACGACAACGCGCCCAGCTTCCAGGAAATTGACATGGAGGAGAGAATGAGCGAGACGACAGCCCCGGGGTCGCGGTTTCCCCTGGCCAGAGCTCACGATCCGGACGTGGGCCGGAATTCTGTGCAGAGCTACGCGCTGAGCGGCGACGAGCACTTCTCGCTGGCCGTGCAGGCGGGCCCCGGCGGGGATCAGCGTCCCGAGCTGGTGCTGGCGAAGGCGCTGGACCGGGAGGAGGCGGCGTTTCACGAGCTGGTGCTGAGGGCGAGCGACGGCGGAGAGCCGGCGCGGACGGGCACGGCGCGGATCCGCGTGGCGGTGGTGGACGCCAACGACAACGCGCCCGTGTTCAGCCAGGAGGAGTACCCGGTGCGTGTGCCGGAGGACGTGCCCGTGGGCTCCACCCTCGTCACCCTCACGGCCACCGACGCCGACGAGGGGCTGAACGGGGACGTCAAATACTCGTTGAAGAAAACGAAAGACATGGCATCGCAGATTTTCCATCTGGAGTCCGAGACGGGGGCGATCACGCTGGTGCGGAGCCTGGACTTCGAGGAAGGCGACTCTTACGAACTGGAAGTACAGGCACGGGACGGGGGAGAGCTTTTCGACACGGCGAAAGTCGCGATCTCGGTGACAGACGTGAACGACAACGCGCCCGAGATTTCGGTGCGGTCGGCGCTGAGCGCGATCTCTGAGGACGCGCCGTCGGGGACGGTGGTGGCCCTGCTGCACGTGCAGGACCGGGACTCGGGGGCGAACGGCGAGGTGCGGTGCTCGCTGGACGGGGGCGTCCCGTTCCGGTTGGAGAAGTCCTTCGAGGACTACTACCGCGTGGTGACGGCGAGGGAGCTGGACCGAGAGGAGGTGGCGGAGTACAACGTGACGGTGCGGGCGGCGGACGGCGGGTCGCCGGCGCTGTGGAGCAGCGCGGTGCTGGCGCTGCGCGTGCTGGACGTGAACGACAACGCGCCGGTGTTCGCGGAGGCGCGCTACAGCGCCCGGCTGCCCGAGAACAACGCGGCGGGCGCGCTGGTGCTGACGGTGCGGGCGACGGACGCGGACTGGGGGCAGAACGCGCGCGTGCGGTACCGGCTGTCGGAGGGGCGGGTGCGGGGCGCGCCGCTCTCGTCCTACGTGTCGGTGCAGGCGGAGACGGGCGCGCTGTACGCGCTGCGCTCCTTCGACTACGAGGAGGTGCGCGAGGTGGGGCTGTGGGTGCGGGCGGAGGACGGCGGCGCGCCGGCGCGGAGCAGCAACGTGTCGGTGCGGCTCGTGATCGTGGATGAGAACGACAACGCGCCGCAGGTGCTGTACCCGCCGGCGGCGGCGGCGGCGGCGGCGGGCGCGGGCTGGGCGGGCGTGGAGCTGGCGCCGCGCTCGGCGGAGCCCGGGGCGCTGGTGGCCAAGGTGGTGGCGGTGGACGCGGACGCGGGGCAGAATGCGTGGCTGTCGTACGAGCTGGCCAAGGCGACGGAGCCGGGGCTGTTCCGCGTGGGGCTGCACAGCGGCGAGGTGCGCACGGCGCGCTTCCCGCTGGCCCGCGACGCGGCGCGGCAGAGCCTGGTGGTGGTGGTGAAGGACCACGGGCGGCCGGCGCTGTCGGCCACGGCCACGCTGACGGTGGTGCTGGCCGAGAGCGTGGCCGAGCTGCTGTGGGAGCTGGGCAGCGCGGCGGCGGCGGCGCCGGGCGAGCCGGCCGGCAGCCTGACGCGGTGGCTGGTGGTGGCCGTGGCGGCCGTGTCGTGCCTCTTCCTCGCCTTCCTGCTGCTGCTGCTGGCGCTGCGCCTGCGGCGCTGGCGCCGCTCGCAGCTGCTGCCGGCGGGCAGCGGCGCCCTGCGCGGCGTGCCGGCCTCGCACTTCGTGGGCATCGACGGCGTCCGCGCCTTCCTGCACTCCTACTCGCACGAGGTGTCGCTCACCGCCGACTCGCGCAAGAGCCAGCTCCGCTTGTCGGGCGGCAGCTGCTGCGACACGCTCCCGGCCCGGCCGCCGCCCGACGAGCCCGCGCCGCTGCTCGGGGAGGACCCTGCCGGCGCCCGCCGCGCGGACCCCGCCGCTGCCCCGGTGAGTTCCTCTGGCGCGACCTTCTCCGCGACGCTTGGCTCTGCCGCTTCCGTGCCCTTTCCGCGCCGTGGGCTGCGTCCTGCGCAGGGCCGAGGGTTGTTATCGGGGAAGGCGAAGCTTCGCTGAGCAGCGCGCTGTGTGCTGGTGCCTCTTGCTCCCGGGAGGTGAGCGTGGGGTTGTGGCTCCGCGTTGCAGTTGGTGTGGGGGGCAGGGCTGCTGTTGGCTGGAGCTTCGTTTTTGCGGGTCTTTGTGTGTTTATCATGCGCCAAGTGGTTTTTCATTTTGTCCCCTGACAAGTGTAATACCGTTTTTGCTATCAGTATCAGTTCTTCTGAACGGATGTGCTGCATTACCAGCAAATGGGAGTTTGAGCTATCAGCAAGTTCAGATATCTTTATCAGCAAGTTCAGATATCTTTCCGACAGTAATTGTGTTGAGAATCGGAACGTTAATGGCCGCGTGCATAACCTGGTTCGTCATCGTTTCTCTGTTCTCATCAGCCGTTTTGTTTCTCCATGATAACGTGGTGAGCAACGAAATGTCTTTGTATGAGTCCGTGCTGCCATCTTTGTGCACCGGGTGGAGGAATGGGCTGGGAAAAATCTCGTCTCTGATGAAGTCTGTCTGCTTGTTATGAAGATGAAAGAGAATCGTAAAAGTTGTGACTCTTTGAGAAAGTCCCTGTGTGGCTGCGAGTGAAGGGCTAGTGGAGGAAACGGGAGATGTGTTTTGCTGATTCCCCGTCTTCTAAGGTTGACTTATTGCAGAAGGAGCTGGGTTTGTCTTGACTTGAAAATACATGCTATAGCAAGAGCCATACGAGGGCGGGAGGGGAGAGATTGAAGGTGCGGGGGGAGATGCAAGGAGGGGAATATTCCCCCTCTGCAGATGTTCACTGACCCAGTCTCTCCTCGAGGACCTCTCTTCTTTTACTTTTAGACCCTTGATGTTTCTTCCCAGAACACTAGGGAGCAGACAAATGTATCTTCCTTCTTAGTACAGAGATGTAAAGATAACTATGTGAAGTGCGTGGGTGGCCCTGTGCATGTCATAGGGAAATGATCTGAGCAACTAGCCTTTGATGACAAGTTATGCAAATTATGAGGGTCAAAAAACATCATGCAAGTTGTGAAGGGTTGGAGATGTGAGTCATGGGAGCAGTACATGAGGGCCTGTTCAAGGACACATGAGCTATGGTTTGCTCCTTTCCCTGTTCAGTGTCCAGCTGTGAGATCATGTAATGTGAGGTTTGGCTTCCCAAGTATGTTTGGCTTGACTTGATTGTTGGGATGAGCTAAAGGTGGCTGTTGTCTCTGATAATGTGTACAAGATCACCTCTGTTCCATTTGTCTGACTGTCCCCTACGTGCCTTTCATGTTTACAGCTGTAAAGAGAAAGACTTTCATAGACGTCTTTCCTTAAAATGTCACTGGAAGAAATGGTCTTGCTTGTCACATACACCTGGTGAGAAGTCAACTCTTATCCATGGTAAGGAGAAGTTGTCTGAGCAACTTTTCTTTCGATGGGGTCTGTCTGCAAATGATGAAGATCATTGACAGTCATGCAATCTGTGGAAGTGTTTGAGGAGAGTCTTGGAGGTGCTGTGTATGAGGAGGTGCTGTGTATGAGGAGGTGCTGGTGGAGACATGGCATGTGTTTTGTTAATTCCCAGGGTTCACTGCTCAACTACATCAAATGAGACTGAAGGTGACTTATTTTTGGATATCCCACTGCTCAGATTCCAACTGGCCAAGCTGTGGGTTCATCAGTTTGCTTTCCTGTTGCATGATGTTTCCTGTGAATGGTAGTTATTGAGCATAGGTTACACTTGAGGTTAAGATTGGAGAGTCATGTCTCTTCCAAGTTGCCCATGTGCTGAAGAAGGATGATGGTGTCTTTGAGTTAATGTTTTGTGACTGGGTCTTTATTGGAGCTGCAGATCGCTTATGCACGTGAGAACATTTTATGTTCCTTCAAATTAGTGTGAGGAGCAGAGAAATCTCTTTGCATGTCTCCATGTTGTGGTCTTTGTTCTCAGAGAAGGAGAAGTTGTGTGTGCAACTTTTCCTTCAATGGTGTCTGTCTGCAAAGGTAGCTTTCCTGTTGTGTGATGTTTGGGCAGGCTGAAAAATTCTGACTGTCCAGAGATGGGGCAAGTGGAAAAATTTGCTGTGGTATAATTTGAAATGTCTGAAAGATAGGTTTAAAGGTTCAGTTTCTCCTGGTTGTTACATGGGGCCCACAGTTGTGGTTCCATGCATTTTCCCTTTTTTATAGTCCAAAGAAATTACATTGAGGAACTGTGGCTATGGTCTTAGGTGTGGGCTCCTGTGTGAGCCTCCTGTGGACTTTTTACCAACTAGATACCCTTCTTGTGTACCTTCTACAGTTGGTATCATCTGAAATGTTAAGCCACGATTGCTTCACTTCTGTAGGTTCCCCATTCTTGCCTTGTTTGTTGTCCAGGTCTAAAGCTGGTCCTCATTGTGGCTGGTAACCCTTAAAACATGAAAAGATCGTTTTACGGTGGGGAAGCAGTTTGCATCCATGGCTTGAAGGTGTTCAGCTGCCGAGACAAAGACATTGATATACTTCTGTTTCCCTAAAAGGTCACTGAAGGAAATGCTCTTTTCCCTGTGATCGACATATGGCCAAAATTTTGGTTGTTGTCCATGGTGCAACTAAAGGCTGTGAATGCAGAGCAAGGAGGGCGAGAGGCTGGCTTCGAACTAGGCGAACTTGTTTGCTGGAAGGTCATGGTTCATTTTCCTCACTTCTGGACAGTGCTTTTTGCACTTGAAACTGGGAGTGTTGCTTTGCAGCAAATACTCACTTCAGCCCCCTAAGACAGAATTTTTTGTGTGAGGAAAATGAAGCAGAAGCTAAAGGAGAATTTCTTGCTGTAATTTCTCAGAAGATTTAGCTTGAGAACAAGGCCTATGATAAGTTCTATAATCTTATGGCTTCGTGGGAGACTAGCAGACAACATATTGGAAAAATTGATGAGAGCTGATAACTATTTCTTAAACTGAAACCCCCTACTCTGTAGTCCAGAGTAAGACTTCAGGGCCGCACTTGTGCTTGAGCCTTCAGTGACTTCCAGGTGCTCTCAAGGATGAATTTCATTGCCCACAGTGGAGACCAAGAAGACTTCCCGGTGAGTTTCTCTGACAATGCTTTGTCTTCTAATGCTTCCTTGCCTTGCTTGTCTAATTAATGGTTTTGTTTTTCTTTACGTGGTCTCATGTGTAGGTAGGTTTACTTGTAATTATCAGCATAGCTTCGTTAAGCGGTCTGCCCTCTGTTAGTGCCTCTTGGTCTTACTACAGCGGGTGTGAAAGGCAGGAGATGTGAGGGTATCTTTGCGTTCTGTTTTTGTTGGGGGGAATAGGTGTAAACATGACGTTAGTAGAAGTCACATCTCTATGGAACAGTGCATGATAAAAGAGGGGAGGAGATTCCCCCTAAGCTGATGGCTTGATGACCTATCCCATTCTCTGTTGGGTGACCGCTCCTCTTTTATTTTGGCCAATTATCATTGGTGTGCCTAGACTTCTTTTTCTTCTCAGAATGATGGTTAGCAGACAAATGTCCCTCCCTTCTTGGTGTGATCGTAGTGCATTGTCCCCTCATGATACGTTTTTGCCAATTTTGAGAAGGTCAGAAGCAAACCTGCAAGTTGTGTAGGGTTGGAGAGAAGACAGGGGAGCTCTGTGTGTGAGCCTATAGAAGAACAGATTGTCATTTCCCTGCTTGTCATAGATAATACAACCGTGTGCTGCCTAATGGAGTACCATGCAATTGGAGTTGCTTCTGCTCAAGAAGTTTGGCCTAAGAAATGTTATTCCACCTGATCCGTTCATTTTTGTCTGTTTCTAACGCTTGCCTTGCTTGTTGTCATGAGCTAGAGCTCGACCTCAGGGTGTCTGATGAAATGGGGAAGGTCACATCTGTTCCAACTGTCTGAGTGCAGGGGCAGTTCCCGTACACACCTTTCTTGCTTACAGCTGTGAAGAGGAAGGCTCTCCTAGGCCTGCGTGTGCTCCCAGAGGCACACTGGTTGTAGGGAAAGAAAGCAAAACCATCTCTAGTGCAGTCCTCAAAGTGCAGAGTGGCAACCCAGCCCAGCCAAGGTTTCCCTGAACTGACTGGGAGTCAGTGGGAGAACGTGTGCAGGGTGACCCCTACGTGGTTCCCCATAACATGGTGGCCACTCAATTAGAGAAACATGGGTTTGACAGATGGACTGTTAGATGGAGAAGGAACTGTGTGGATGGCCGTGTCCAAAGAGTTATCGTTGAGTTATCATTTCCAAGTGGAAACCAGTAACATGTGGTGTTCCTCAAGGGTCCGTACTGGGACCAGAGCTATTTAGTATTTTCCTGAATGACATAGACAGTGGGATTGAGTGCACGCTGAGCAAGTTTGCAAATGACACCAAGCTGAGTGGTGCAGCTGATTTGCTAGAGGGAAGGGATGCCATCCAGAGGGACCTTGAAAGGCTGGAGAAGTGGGCCTGTGCAAACGTCATGAACCCAAGTGCAAGGTCCTGCACGTGGGTTGGAGCAATCCCCGGGTTCCATACACAATGTGAGATGAATGGATTGAGAGCAGCCCTGAAGAGAAGGACTTGGAGGTCCTGGTGGGTGACAAATGGGTCCTGAGCTGGCCATGTGCACTTGCTGCCCAGAAAGGCAATCATATCCTGGGCTGCATAACAAGTAGCGTGGAGGTTCCCTCCCTCTACTGTGCTTTCATGAGACCGCACCTGGAGTATTGTGTGCAGCTCTGGGGCCCACACTACAAGAAAGATATGGACCTGTTCCAGTAGGTTCTTCAGCCTGGAGAAGAGAAGGCTCTGGGGAGACCTTATTGCGGCTTTTCAGTACATAAAGCGGGCTTCTAAGAAAGACGGAGAGAGACTTTTTACCAGGGCCTGTCGTGACAGGACAAAGGACAATGGTTTTAAACTGAATGAGTGTAGGTTTAGATTGGACATACAGAAGAAATGTTTTATGAGGATGGTTGTGAGACACTGGAAGAGCTTGCCCAGGTAAGTTGTGGATGCGCCGTCACTGAAAGTGCTAAAGGTCAGGTTGGGCGGGGCTTTGAGCAACGTGACCTGGTGAAGGATGTCCCTGCCCATGGCAGAGTGGTTGGAATAGGTGATCTTTAAAGGTCCCTTCTAACCTAAACCATTCTTTGGTTCTGTGAAAGGCTCGATGTGGCTTTGCACTTTTCCATTTTCAGCGCCTCAAGTGTGGAGATGCAAAAGAAGGAACTTTTGTGAATCAGAATCAAACTAATAAAGGTTATTCTGTTATCTTAGCATAGGGCTATACACATTACCTTTAGGGTGATATAATTCTCAGTTCTGCTCCCTACAAGAAAAAATCAACAGTGGGATGAACGTCAGAGGCACACATGAGCAAAAGGAAGAAATGCAGGAAACCCTTTGCAGGTCTGCAATTAGAGGTTTGCAATGACTTTTGCTACATTCTGTTTCTGATTACATATTGATTATTCCCACACGAATATTTCTTCTTGATATTTGTCGCAGGTAAGGAAAGCAGAATTGAAAATAAAGTCTTCCGCAGGTTTCTCGAGACTTTATTAAGGGCCGCTGAGTTTGTTTTATTACTGTGCCACGAATATTTACTACTTCCTATTCATTGCGACTCAAGGAGATGACCTAAAAGTACCCGACAGCGTGTCTGGTTTAAACGCCTTGGGAGCTGCATTTCCTGATTTTAATAAAAGAGAGACCTCAGAAACGCAGCCCCGCAGCAGCGGCCAAAGCCCGCGCCGCTGCGAGCGCGGCCATCAGCCGGCTGCGGTGGCGTCGCGGCGCCTCCGGGTGCCGCTGTTGGCCGACGCGGAGCGGCGCCGGAACCGGAGCTGGCGCCGGAGCCGCCGCAGCGTCCTGCCCCCGCAGGCTGCTCGCTCGCACGGCGCCGGCCAGAGCGGCAGCGGCACGGGCAGCAGAGGCGAGAGGCGGCGCGGCGCGGGGAGCAGCGGCGTCCGAGCCGGCGCCGAGCTCGCTGCCCTCCGGCGGCCCCTGCGCTCGCTGCGGAGCGTGGCTGGAAGGGAGGGAGGGCAGCGGCAGCAGCAGCGGCAGGAGGGAGGAGCGCGGCGAGCGCTGCCGAGCATGGCGGGCAGGCAGAGGCAGAGCCGCGGGCGAGCGGCCGGGCGAGTGGTGCTGCCCGCTTTGCTGCTGTGCTTGTGGTGCCGGGCGGCGGCGGAGCGGATCCGCTACGCCATCCCCGAGGAGCTGGGCAGAGGCTCGCTGGTGGGGCCGCTGGCGCGGGACCTGGGGCTGAGCCCGGCGGAGCTGCCGGCACGCAAGCTGCGGCTCAGCGCGGAGAAGCAATACTTCGGCGTGAGCGGGGAGAGCGGGAACCTGTACGTGAGCGAGAGGCTGGACCGGGAGGAGATGTGCGGCGAGTCGGCGTCCTGCTCCGTCAGCTTCGAGGCGCTGGTGCAGAACCCGCTGAACGTTTTCCACGTCGAGGTGGCCATCCATGACATCAACGACAATTCCCCGACCTTCAGCAAGGCTGCTCTGCACCTCGAGATCGGTGAATGGACGCTTCCCGGGGCGCGTTTTCCGCTGGAGATGGCCCGAGACGCCGACGTGGGCAGCAACTCGCTGCTGACTTACCAGCTCACCGGCAACCCGTCCTTCACTCTGGCCGTGAAGGAGAGCCCCGATGGAAGCAAGCAGCCGGAATTAGTGCTGGAGAGAGCGCTGGACCGGGAGAAGCAGAGCTCCTTTGAGCTGGTGCTGACGGCGGTGGATGGCGGGGACCCCGTGAGGTCCGGGACTGTCCAGGTTCGCGTCAACGTGACGGACGCCAACGACAACGCGCCCGTGTTCGGCAAAAGCGTCTACGAGGCGCGAGTGCGGGAGAATGTGCCGGCGGGGTGGCTGGTGCTGCGGGTGCGAGCCACGGATGCGGACGCGGGCTCCAACGGGCGGGTCTCCTACTCCTTCGGCAACGTCCCGGACGGCGTCCGCGCCTTGTTCAGCGTCGAGAGCGACAGCGGCGAGGTGAGGACGGCGGGGCCCCTCGACTTCGAGGAGAAGAGCAAATACAGCTTCGGCCTGGAGGCGAGGGACGGCGGCGGTCTGGTGGCTCACTGCAAGGTGCAGATAGACATCACGGACGAGAACGACAACGCGCCCGACATCACGCTGCTGTCGGTGTCGAGCCCGGTGCCCGAGGACGCGCCGTCCGGCACGGTGGTGGCCCTGGTGAAAGTTCGGGACCGGGACTCCGGGGAGAACGGTCAGGTGTGGTGCGAGCTGTCGGGCGAGGCGCCGCTGTCGATCGTGGCGTCGTCGGGCGGCTCGTACAAGGTGGTGACGGCGAGCGCGCTGGACCGGGAGCAGGCGGCCGAGCACCGGGTGACGGTGGTGGCCAGGGACCGGGGCAGCCCGGCGCTGTCCAGCCGCGCGGCGCTGGTGCTGGAGGTGTCGGACGTGAACGACAACGCGCCGGTGTTCGAGGAGGCCGCCTACAGCGCCTACGTGGCGGAGAACAACGCGGCGGGCGCGCCGGTGCTGCGCGTGCGCGCGCGGGACGCGGACGCGGGCGCCAACGGGCGCGTGAGCTACTGGCTGGCGGGCGGCAGCGCGGGCGCGGCGGGCGCGGCGGCGTACGTGTCGGTGGAGGCGCGGAGCGGCGCGGTGTACGCGCAGCGCTCCTTCGACTACGAGCAGTGCCGCGAGTTCGCGGTGGCGGTGCGGGCGCAGGACGGCGGGGCGCCGGCGCGGAGCTCGACGGCGACGGTGCGCGTCTTCGTGCTGGACCGCAACGACAACGCGCCGCGGGTGCTGTGGCCGGCGGCGAGCGCGGGGGCGGCGGGCGCGGCGGCGGGCGCGGCGGCGGCGCCGTTCGAGGTGGTGCCGCGGTCGGCCGCGGCCGGGTACCTGGTGGCCAAGGTGGTGGCGGTGGACGCGGACGCGGGGCGCAACGCGTGGCTGTCGTACGAGCTGGTGCAGGCGGCGGAGCCGGCGCTGTTCCGCGTGGGGCTGCACAGCGGCGAGGTGCGGACGGCGCGGGCCGTGTCGGAGCGGGACGCGGCGAAGCAGCGGCTGGTGGCCGTGGTGAAGGACCACGGGCAGCCGGCGCTGTCGGCCACGGCCACGCTGCACGTGGTGCTGGCCGAGAGCTTGCAGGAGGCGCTGCCGGAGCTGAGCGAGCGGGCGGCGGGCGCCGACTCGCCGGCGGAGCTGCAGTTCTACCTGGTGCTGGCGCTGGCGCTCCTCTCCGCCCTGTTCCTGCTGAGCGTGGCGCTGGCCGTGCTGGCGCGGGTGCGCCGGGCCGGGCCGCCCGCCGTCCTGCGCTGCCTGGGCGCGCAGCGCTTCTCCGTGGCCGGCGCCGCCTTCCCGGCCGACTTCTGCGAGGGCACCTTGCCCTACTCCTACAACCTGTGCGTGGCGCCGGGCCGCGCCGTCGCCGAGGGCGCTTGGCTGCCGCCGCCGCCGCCGCTGCCCAGCCTGCCGGCGGAGGAGCTTGTGGGCGGGGAGCCCTGCGGGAAGCGGAGCCCGAGCAGCAGCGCCGGCGCGGGAGAGCCGCCCGCGGACCCCGACGCACCGCAGGTCTGTAAGCCCGCGAGGCCCTTGTCCCTGAGCCTTTCCCAACCTCACGCCCAGGGTGGTGGGCTGTAGCTCTTCGTGTGTCTGCTTTGGCCCCTAATGCCGACCTGAGTTTCCGTGAAGGAATGAAATCATCCTGTACCGCCCCTTTTTTGGCAGCAGGCGGTCCGAAGCGGCACTTCCTGCCTCATCAGCTGTCACGCGTGTAGGCTGAGTGGGGAGGTTCTCTTCATTCAGCTTGTGCTGGACACAGTGGTAGAGGTGTGTTGAAGCTCTTCGATGGAATGAGCTCTGCTGATGCTGGACGTCGACAAGGCAGAAACATTTTCTTTTTTCATTTCCCACTCGTAGCAGGCAGTTAGTGATGGCGCGTCTTGATTCATCCCACGTTCTGGTTCAGCTGAGAAGTTTTCTCTACAAACCTTGTGCTGTATGAAATGGTACGCGTTAGTAATGGTTAATGCGGATCCTTACGGTGCAGAATGAGGTCCTTGCATCTTTTTGAATCTCAATTTTGGACGATTAAAGTTATTTGAAAGAATTTGCTACGTGTTCTGTTCCAGGGTCACCATGGGTTTAACTCATTCAACTTTTACCATTTCGGGCCCATCACGGAGATACTCTTGTGGCCTGCAGCTGCTTTATATCTGATCGCAGCGATTCTTTTTATCTTGTTGGCTTGGTTGGGTCATCTTCCCCATCGTTTGCCTCCAGCGGCTCATGCAAGCTAAAAGGATCCCAAGGTATGGACTTCATTCCACCTTCCAGAGTCATCTACTTCTCTTCTTTTCCACTCAGTGTCAACTGTTGAGAGAGATGATGACTCCAGTAATTCCTATTATTGCTAAATTGTTCCTAAATTCTTGTTTCATCTCCACCCTAGCAGTTAAATTATGTAGGGAACATTTATCTATCCCGTTTAGATCCTCGTTGTCCTCGCTTTGCTCGGGTGGTGTGGGTGGGAAGTGCTGATCCGTGTCTCCATGAAGGATTGAAAGTTCAGGCAGTTGGTGTCGGCACTTCTGGGTTCATCGCTGGTCCCAGGTTCAGGGTGAGCTGAGAAGTTTTGACTGTGAAGCTTGTGTTGTCTGAAATGTTGTAAGTTAGTAAGGGTGAAGGCGGATCCTTCCTGAGCAAAATGAGATCCGCTAATTCTACCGACGGGGTGGGGAAAATGGGGCTGACGCTTGGTGTTGGAGATTTTTCCTTCCAGGTTGCTTTTTCCTGCAGCGATAGATTTGGTCCTGGTTGACGGCGGAACAAAAACCCGTTGGTTAATGCCGTTTCGGTGTTGGACACCCAAAAGAGTGAGTTTGTGACGCCATGAATGGAGAAGTTACAGATGGTTCCTCCGCCTCTGCCGTGTGCCCTCCCATTTTTTTGGGGGAAGGCCGCTGCAGAAATGGCAGCACGAGTGAGGCTGACTAATTTTTTCCAGGCATTGTTTCTCTGAGTTCTTTGTGCAGTTATTTCTCATTTTTTCCCGCCTCTTTTCTTACTGTTCCTGATCTGTCTGAGTGTCTAAGTCCTAAGTGTAAGCAGAGCCTGTACTGTGTGAGGTTACAATGCAAAATTCCGAAGTGGTGGTTGGAGAAGGGGGAGAAATGGAGGCTGATTCAGAGCAGCCTCCGACGTGCAGCTGAAAAGTGTCAAAGTCGAGAGGGAAGGGCCGTCTCTGAGGAGGACTCCTTTTGAGGGGGGGTCTCCATTGCTGCTTTGTTCTATTGGTCGGGATGTGGGGAATTAATGTGGCTGGTGGCGTTCCAGTGTGACGCCGTATTGGTCTGCAGAAAGGGTGAGGGAAAAGTCATTCAAGCACGACGGCTGCAAAAGCTGCGTAATTGGTGGTGGAGATTGTGCTTTTGGACTAACGGGCTAAGACTCGTAATATTCTGCACGTCATATTAAGAGAACTGTGTATCTATATGACATCACGATTACAAAAACATTTTTCCCGTGCGGTAGAAATACTATGCCCACGGGAGGAGTGTTATTTCTTTCCGGTTGGGATCGCCTCGAGGATCAAAGCAGAGGTGGGCTCGGGAAAAGGCCGCGCAGGAGGTCACCGCTGGACGGGCCCCGCTGTCTCCGTGGCGACGGTGCCGTCCCCGCGAGCTGTCCGTGGGAAAGGCAGGGCGGGCAGCGCTGGGCAGCGCTCGGTGCCTGCAGTGCCGGGAGGAGGCTGCGGGCGCCGCTGTTGACCGAGGAGGAGCGAGAGGAAGGCCGGAGCGCTGCAGGCAGCCCCGCCCGCTGCGGCCCGGCTCGCTCGCTCGCTCGCTGGCTGGCTCGGCGGCCGGGCGGTCTGCGAGCGTCCCCGCGGTGCGGAGCCGTGCTGCAGCGAGGCGGAGGGGCCGGCGGCAGGGGCCGGAAGCGACGAGCCGGAGCGGCAGCGGGAGTCGGAGCGAGAGCCGGGTTGGCGGAGCCGGAGCGGGAGCTGCCGGCGGTGGTGCTGGGCCGGCGGGGCCGCGGCGGCGATGTGCGCGGCGGGGAGGCGCTGGGGCCGGCGGGAGCGAGCCCTGCTGTGGTGCGTCCTGGTGGCGGCGTGGGAGGCGGCGTGGGGGCAGCTGCGCTACTCGCTTCCCGAGGAGATGCCGAAGGGCTCGTTCGTGGGCGACGTGGCCAAGGACCTGGGGCTGGAGCTGCCGGCGCTCCGCGACAGCGGCGTCCGCATCTTGGACAGAGGTAGGACGCAGTATTTCGCTCTGCACGGGAAGACGGGACATTTAGTGACGGCGGAGAGGATAGACAGAGAGCAGCTGTGCCGGCTGGTGGAGCAATGCGTGCTGCGCTGTGAGGTGATAGTGGAGGGGGAAATGCAGGTCTACGGAGTCGAAGTGGAGATCACGGACATTAACGACAACGCGCCCAGCTTCCGAGAGGCAGAAACGGAGCTGAGAATGAGCGAGACGACAGCCCCGGGGTCGCGGTTTCCCCTGGCTGAGGCCCACGACCCGGACGTGGGCCGGAATTCTGTGCAGAGCTACGCGCTGAGCGGCGACGAGCACTTCTCGCTGGCCGTGGAGGCGGGCCCCGGCGGGGATCAGCGTCCCGAGCTGGTGCTGGCGAAGGCGCTGGACCGGGAGGAGGCGGCGTTTCACGAGCTGGTGCTGAGGGCGAGCGACGGCGGAGAGCCGGCGCGGACGGGCACGGCGCGGATCCGCGTGGCGGTGCTGGACGCCAACGACAACGCGCCCGTGTTCAGCCAGGCGGAGTACACGGTGCGCGTGCCGGAGGACGTGCCCGTGGGCTCCGCCCTTGTCACCCTCACGGCCACCGACGCCGACGAGGGGCTGAACGGCGACGTCAGATACTCATTGAAGAAAACGAAGGACATGGCATCGGAAATTTTCCATCTGGAGTCCGAGACGGGAGCGATCACGCTGGTGCGGAGCCTGGACTTCGAGGAAGGCGACTCCTACGAGCTGGAGGTGCAGGCACATGACGGCGGAGAGCTTTTCGACACGGCGAAAGTCGCGATCTCGGTGATAGACGTGAACGACAACGCGCCCGAACTGACAGTGTCGTCAGCGCTGAGCGCGATCTCTGAGGACGCGCCTTCGGGGACGGTGGTGGCCCTGCTGCACGTGCAGGACCGGGACTCGGGGGCGAACGGCGAGGTGCGGTGCTCGCTGGACGGGGGCGCCCCGTTCCGGCTGGAGAAGTCCTTCGAGGACTACTACCGTGTGGTGACGGCGAGGGAGCTGGACCGGGAGGAGGTGGCGGAGTACAACGTGACGGTGCGGGCGGCGGACGGCGGGTCGCCGGCGCTGTGGAGCAGCGCGGTGCTGGCGCTGCGCGTGCTGGACGTGAACGACAACGCGCCGGTGTTCGCGGAGGCGCGCTACAGCGCCCGGCTGCCCGAGAACAACGCGGCGGGCGCGCTGGTGCTGACGGTGCGGGCGACGGACGCGGACTGGGGGCAGAACGCGCGCGTGCGGTACCGGCTGTCGGAGGGGCGGGTGCGGGGCGCGCCGCTCTCGTCCTACGTGTCGGTGCAGGCGGAGACGGGCGCGCTGTACGCGCTGCGCTCCTTCGACTACGAGGAGGTGCGCGAGGTGGGGCTGTGGGTGCGGGCGGAGGACGGCGGCGCGCCGGCGCGGAGCAGCAACGTGTCGGTGCGGCTCGTGATCGTGGACGAGAACGACAATGCGCCGCAGGTGCTGTACCCGCCGGCGGCGGCGGCGGCGGCGGGCGCGGGCTGGGCGGGCGTGGAGCTGGCGCCGCGCTCGGCGGAGCCCGGGGCGCTGGTGGCCAAGGTGGTGGCGGTGGACGCGGACGCGGGGCAGAACGCGTGGCTGTCGTACGAGCTGGCCAAGGCGACGGAGCCGGGGCTGTTCCGCGTGGGGCTGCACAGCGGCGAGGTGCGCACGGCGCGCTTCCCGCTGGCCCGCGACGCGGCGCGGCAGAGCCTGGTGGTGGTGGTGAAGGACCACGGGCGGCCGGCGCTGTCGGCCACGGCCACGCTGACGGTGGTGCTGGCCGAGAGCGTGGCCGAGTTGCTGTGGGAGCTGGGCAGCGCGGCGGCGGCGGCGCCGGGCGAGCCGGCCGGCAGCCTGACGCGGTGGCTGGTGGTGGCCGTGGCGGCCGTGTCGTGCCTCTTCCTCGCCTTCCTGCTGCTGCTGCTGGCGCTGCGCCTGCGGCGCTGGCGCCGCTCGCAGCTGCTGCCGGCGGGCAGCGGCGCCCTGCGCGGCGTGCCGGCCTCGCACTTCGTGGGCATCGACGGCGTCCGCGCCTTCCTGCACTCCTACTCGCACGAGGTGTCGCTCACCGCCGACTCGCGCAAGAGCCAGCTCCGCTTGTCGGGCGGCAGCTGCTGCGACACCCTCCCGGCCCGGCCGCCGCCCGACGAGCCCGCGCCGCTGCTCGGGGAGGACCCCGCCGCTGCCCCGGTGAGTTCCTCTGGCGCGACCTTCTCCGCGACGCTTGGCTCTGCCGCTTCCGTGCCCTTTCCGCGCCCTGGGCTGCGTCCTGCGCAGGGCCGAGGGTTGGTGTCGGGGAAGGCGAAGCTTCGCTGAGCAGCGCGCTGTGTGCTGGTGCCTCTTGCTCCCGGGAGGTGAGCGTGGGGTTGTGGCTCCGCGTTGCAGTTGGTGTGGGGGACAGGGCTGCTGTTGGCTGGAGCTTCGTTTTTGCGGGTCTTTGTGTGTTTATCACGCGCCAAGTGGTTTTTCATTTTGTCCCCTGACAAGTGTAATACCGTTTTTGCTATCAGTATCAGTATCAGCAAGTTCAGATATCTTTAGCAGCAAGTTCAGATATCTTTCCGACAGTAATTGTGTTGAGAATCGGAACGGTAATGGCCGCGTGCATAACCTGGTTCGTCATCGTTTCTCTGTTCTCATCAGTCGTTTTGTTTCTCCATGTTAACGTGGTGAGCAACGAAATGTCTTTATATGAGTCCGTGCTGCCATCTTTGTGCGCCGGGTGGAGGAATGGGCTGGGAAAAAACTCGTCTCTGATGAAGTCTGTCTGCTTGTTATGAAGATGAAAGAGAATCGTAAAAGTTGTGACTCTGTGAGAAAGTCCCTGTGTGGCTGCGAGTGAAGGGCTAGTGGAGGAAACGGGAGATGTGTTTTGCTGATTCCCCGTCTTCTAAGGTTGAGTTATTGCAGAAGGAGCTGGGTTTGTCTTGACTTGTAAATACATGCTATAGCAAGAGCCATACGAGGGCGGGAGGGGAGAGATTGAAGGTGCGGGGGGATATGTAAGAAGGGGGATATTCCCCCTCTGCAGATGTTCACTGACCCAGTCTCTCCTGGAGGACCTCTCTTCTTTTACTTTTAGACCCTTGATGTTTCTTCCCAGAACACTAGGGAGCAGACACTTCTGTAAAGATATCTATGTGAAGTGCGTGGGTGATCCTGGTGCATGTTGAAAAGAAATGGTCTGGGCAACTGGCCCTTTGATGACACGTGCTTGCTAATTATGAGGGTCAAAGAATACCATGCAAGTTGTGAAGGGTAGGAGTTGCGAGTCATGGGAGCTGTTCGTGAGGGCCTGTTGAAGGACACAAGAGAGATGGTTTGCTCCTTTCCCTGTTCAGTGTCCAGCTGTAGGCTCACGCACTGTGAGTTTCATCTTCCCAAGTAAGCTCTATTGTGAGCCCTGGGAGGTTCCTTCTGTGTGTTTGGAGGTTGTCATGATGTATACAACTAACACCTTAATTCTGTACTTATGGCAAGTGCCATAATGGGATCTTTGGGAGGAGCCAACTGATGATTCATTCCCTACTAAAGACCTGAATTATGTGCCTACCAAAAGAGCAAGACAGTATGTTTTGATTCCTTCCTTTCTGCAGGTGTTAACTTCTTGCCTTGCTCGTTGTAATGATCTGAAGGTGAGCCAATGTCTCTGATAACGTGTGGAAGATCATATCTGTCACATTGGTCTGACTATCCTGTACATGCCTTTCATGTTTCCAGCTGTAAAGAGAAAGACTTTCACAGACGTCTTTCCTTAAAATGTCACTGGAAGAAATGCTCTTGCTTGTCACATACACCTGGTGAGAAGTCAACTCTTATCCATGGTAAGGAGAAGTTGTCTGAGCAACTTTTCTTTGGGTGGAGTCTCTCTGCAAATGATGAAGATAACCATGCAATCTGTGAAGGGTTTGAGGAGTGTCTTGGGGGTGCTGTGTGTGAGGAGGTACTGGTGGAGCCATGGCACGTGCTTTGTCGATTCCCAGGGTTTACTCTTGGTCTTCTGAAAATGAGTCTAGAGGTGTCTAATATTTTGATAAGGCCAAGTTTGGGTTCATCAGTTTGCTTTCCTGTTGCATGATGTTTCCTGTGAATGGTAGTTATCAGGCATAGATGTAATGCATGAATAGTGGCAGTGTCACATACCTTCCAAATAGCCCATGTGCTGAAGAAGGGTGACGTTACCTTTGAGTTGATACTTTTTGATGACTGGGTCTTTAATCGAGCTGCTTATTGCTTATGCCCTTTATAACATTTTACATTTATTGAAATTAATGGGATGAGGAGAATAATCTCTGTGCATGCATCTGTGTTGTGATCCTTGGGATCTGAGTTGTGCATGCAACATTTCTTTTAATGGTGTCTGTCTGCAGAGGTAGCTTTCCCGTTGTGTGGTGTTTGGACAGGGAGAAGGGTTCTGTCTGCACAGAGACAGGGCAGGTGGAAGAGTTTGCTGTGGTATAGTTTGAAATGTCTGAAAGGTTGGTGCAAAGGTGCAGTTTGTCCTAGCTGTCAGATGAAGCCCACAGTTGTGGTTCCACGCATTTTCCTTTTTTTATTGTCCAAAGAAATTACATTGAGGAACTGTGGCTATGGTCTTTACTGTGGGCTCCTGTGTGAGCCTCCTGTGGACTTTCTACCAACTAGATACCCTCCTTGTGTACTTCTACAGTTGACATAATCTGAAATGTTAAGCTATGATTCCTTGACTTCCGTACATTTCGCATTCTTGCCTTGTTTGTTGTCCAGGTCTAAAGCTGGTCCTCATTGTGGCTGGTAATTCTTAAAACATTAAAAGATTTGTTATACTTGTTGTGCTGGGGAAGCAATTTCCATCCATAGCTTGAAGGTGGTCAGCTGCCAGGACAAAGTCTTTGATATACTTCTGTTTCTCTAAAATGTCGCTGAATGCAATGGTCAAAAGATTGGATAATGTCCATGGTTTCATTTCTCCGCGACGCTTCCCTCTGCTGCTTCTCTGCCCTTTCCCTGCCGTGGGCTGCGTCCTGCGCAGGGCCGAGGGTTAGTGATGGGGAAGATAAAGCTTCGCTGAGCAGCGCACTGTGTGCTGGTGCCTCTTGCTCCCGGGAGGTGAAAGTGGGGTTGGGGGGCTCAGTGTTGCAGTTGGTGTGCGAGGCAGGAGAAGAGGGCTACTGTTGGCTTGAACTTCTTTAGAGCTGGGCTTTGTGTTTTTATCACGCGCCAGATCGTGTCTCATTTTGTCCCCTGACATGTGTAATACTGTTTTTCCTGTCAGTATTAGCTCTTCGGAACGGATGCGTTGCCTTGTGAGCAAATGGTAGTTTACTTTATTAGCAGGGTCAGATACCTTCCTGGCAGCAGATATCTTCCCGGTTGAATAGGATGAGATTCTCTTGAAACGGAACGTTCATGGCCCCATGTATAACTGTAATGGGTTAATACTTAGTATTTTTTAAGCGGCCTCATTGCTTTTTTCGTATCATTACTTGCTCACGTGTGTAGTAGCACTTGATCTAATATTGTTTATTTTTTATTATTCTTGAAAGCAGTGTGTGAGGAACAGAGTACTATATATTCTTAATAGCGGTGTTCGTTAGAAAGGTTCTCTTCTTTTCCTGTGGTCCTTACCAGCGACTGAGCAGTTTTATTTATAGATGGGACTATTATAACTACACAATTTTTTTTTTGCCAATGGTGTGTTAGTTGAGGTATTTTTCTGAAGTCCGTCTTTGGTTCAGTTAATTATCACTCTTCCCTTGTAACACAGCTTTTTCATTCAACAGTCATTATTTAGGATGAATGTAAGCCATTATTGGAAATGAACGTAGAGCCGCTTTGGGGCGGTCTTGGACTTGTCTCATGTGTGAAAGTCCCTCACACAGTGTGTTCCTCAGCGAGTAGTGACAGCAATGTCAATTTTGTGTACCATATTGCACTGTGTGTTTTCCATGCTGGAGGTACTTCTTCCTCAACCGGGAGACCATTCCCAGGAGTTCCTGCAAATTCCTTGTGCTTGCGGGAATTTCCTTGGTTGGGTCAAAGTGAGCTCCAAGCTCCGGATTAAGGAAGAGGGTGGAAGAGGAAATTACTTGTCCATAAAATTCTAAAATACATGTGCATACATGAGGACTTGTTGGTCACTTTGGTGGTGATCCACTGCTGTGCTCTTCCAAAGGTGGAGTGGAGTTGAAGAACTGGATTTTTCCAGACTCAATGTTGTGCTTGTAGACTCTATAAGCCTTTTCTTAGGCCTTCAAACTATGGGTGAAGTGCTAGAAAGAAGAAGTATTGTCACAGGTTCTGCTGGGGTGCGTTACAGACGGCGTGGCACTTCAAGAAATGTCAAGACACTCTTGCAGTGAAGGGTTATTCATTTGTGCCTTTTATGTCGCCTTACAGCTTGTTTCCTATCGTTATCCCTCGTGTAGCAGCACTTGATCATTCGTTGCTGACAGTTTAAAATCGATGCAAACGGTGTGTGAGGAACAGCGCAGCATGCATTCTTAACAGCATTAGTGGTTAGAGAGGTTGTTTTCTCCTTCTTTTTCTCCTTCCTTTTCTCCTTCTGTGCTCCTTAGCAGCTGGTGAGCACATCCAGAGTCTTACTGCACCCGGAATGATTTTGTGAGAATGACCTTGCTGACCACGAGAAGCCTGTTCACGCAGCAGCCTTATGACCTCTTCTGCCGAAGGAGGGTTAATCTCTGAGGGATCGTTACTGTCCTATGGGCACTTTTCACCTGCTTTACTGTTCGTCATTGTGTCTTTTGCAGAGAGTTGTAGTTAGAGGTAGCGGTGCAGCCGAGGGTGTAGCAACAGTACATCCTAATGTGCCTAATGCTGGTATAATTTTCATTTCATGTTCGGCAGCGTTACTCACAGGATTGGACTATTAGACATACGCAGCTATTTTCATCGCGAACGGCTTATTAGTTGAAGGTTTTTCTAAAAGTCTATCGTTCGTTGCTTTATTTATCACTATTGTCTTACAACACAGAGTTTTGATTGAGTGTTAATTATTTGAAATGCATGTAAGCAGTACCTTAGTAATGCAATCACAAACGTTGAGGAAGGGCGAGATTCTGCGTAAATACCTTCTCAGTATGGGTAGGTGACCCTCCTGTATGTGTCTCTCCAGCTGAAGTAGAGCGTGGCTACTTCTTTATGGGACTGGTCGTGTTGGCGAGGAAGAACCTGTTCTCACAGCAACGTTGTGGCCGAGCGATCGTTTACTAATAACTGCTACAGTGGAAGAAGTTTGTGAAGGAGAAACTGAGTCCTGTAGTCCGTGCCTTTGTACCTTCTGAGGGAGCA
Source organism: Calonectris borealis (assembly GCF_964195595.1). Lineage (NCBI taxonomy): Eukaryota > Metazoa > Chordata > Aves > Procellariiformes > Procellariidae > Calonectris > Calonectris borealis. The sequence goes on from NC_134326.1 coordinate 2,913,274, forward strand.
GCGAGAGTGGCATAACCGGGAACTGAGTTATCACCAGGACCCTGTGAATGCAGACAGTAGTCATCCATGGAGTCATCTCTTGTTTGGAGCGATAGGCGTGTTAGGAAAATCTGCTGTACCTGTAGTTTCAAAACTCGCGGTCTGTGTAGCGCTGTAGTGATTCAGCTGGGCATAATGTGCCCTGCTCTGTCCATGGCCGTGAACCAAGATTTGTTGGTTTGCAGAGTCTCTTGCATTCCGTGATCGCCTTTGATTGTTGCTGAGAGGTGGTGTTACCGTACAAACAGGCGCTGAGGAGGATCAAGTACTTTTTCATAGGCGTTGCACTCAAGAGGGTTTTACCCTTTCCATTTTCAGACCACGCCACGCCTGGAGTGTTTTGTGTATTGTCGGTGCAAAACACACGTCGCTGTGTTTGTGTCATGGGCAAACTGCCTTCTCTAGTGCTGCTCTTCTGACTTTTCTTCTTGTGCTTTTTTTTGCCGTCTTTTTTCTACCGGTCCTGGGAAAGGCAGCTGCCGTGTCGCATACACCTCGGGCACCACCACGGAGGAGTATACCACTCCTCTTTACAATTATCGGAATAGCACGCTGGTAATTGAAGTATCCTGAGCGCATAGGTATTTTTTTGTCCATGTTCTTAGATATACTTACTTAGCCCGTTCACAGAAAGAAGCAATTTTGAAGAAATGCTTTAATAGGTCTGTGTTCCCAGTTCTAGAGCTAGAAGTTGCGGTGATCTCCGTGACTGGTAAACTGGGAATATGTACTGATATTGCTGTTGTAGAGAATAAGGCTTGCCATTTTCTCCCAGTCTCAGTCACTCTGAGAGGTATATAAAATGAAATGGATATAATCGAGAACCTCCTCAAAGAAAATGGTGGGTCTGGTGCTTCCTTTCTACAATAGCGTCTCCTCTGAAATGCTTTGTAGCTGCTGCTTCTCAGAGCTCGTAGAAATGAAATAAAGGAGCTGGTGAAAGACAACCCGCAGCAACAGTAGAAGCTGTTGGAATACGTCAGACATTTGCTGTGCAGTGTATCTGCTTGTACTTACCTGTACTCACCTGTGTTCTGCTGTACGAAGTCTGCGCGCTCCTACACACGTTCCCCAGCCGGACTCTTCATTTCCGCTAGTGAACAGGGCTGCGTGGGTCGCCTTTTCAGGGCTGGGAGAAAAATCGCCAAACTGAAAGCTGAATCGCGTTTTTCGGTAGCCGATGGCGCCGACTCCCGGCAGCTGCTGACAGTGCGGCTCGGAGCGCGGAGACCGAAGCGCCGCACGCCATCAGCCGGCTGCGGTGGCGTCGCGGCGCCTCCGGGTGCCGCTGTTGGCCGACGCGCCGCCGGAGCCGGAGCCGGAGCCGGCGCCGGAGCCGCCGCAGCGTCCTGCCCCCGCAGGCTGCTCGCTCGCACGGCGCCGGCCAGAGCGGCAGCGGCACGGGCAGCAGAGGCGAGAGGCGGCGCGGCGCGGGGAGCAGCGGCGTCCGAGCCGGCGCCGAGCTCGCTGCCCTCCGGCGGCCCCTGCGCTCGCTGCGGAGCGTGGCTGCAAGGGAGGGAGGGCAGCGGCAGCGGCAGGAGGGAGGAGCGCGGCGAGCGCTGCCGAGCATGGCGGGCAGGCAGAGGCAGAGCCGCGGGCGAGCGGCCGGGCGAGTGGTGCTGCCCGCTTTGCTGCTGTGCTTGTGGTGCCGGGCGGCGGCGGAGCGGATCCGCTACGCCATCCCCGAGGAGCTGGGCAGAGGCTCGCTGGTGGGGCCGCTGGCGCGGGACCTGGGGCTGAGCCCGGCGGAGCTGCCGGCACGCAAGCTGCGGCTCAGCGCGGAGAAGCAATACTTCGGCGTGAGCGGGGAGAGCGGGAACCTGTACGTGAGCGAGAGGCTGGACCGGGAGGAGATGTGCGGCGAGTCGGCGTCCTGCTCCGTCAGCTTCGAGGCGCTGGTGCAGAACCCGCTGAACGTTTTCCACGTCGAGGTGGCCATCCAGGACGTCAACGACAACGCGCCGCGCTTCTTGCAAGACAATTTCCAGCTGGAGATCAACGAGTTGACTTCTCCCGGCGCCCGTTTTTACTTGGGCGTAGCCGAAGACGCGGACGTGGGCAGCAACTCGCTGCAGGGCTACGAGCTGGAGGCCAACGCGTACTTCGCGGTGGAGGTGAGGGAGAGCCAGGACGGCAGCAAGTTCGCGGAGCTGGTGCTGCGCCGCGCGCTGGACCGGGAGAGCGAGCAGAGCCTGCGGCTGGTGCTGACGGCGCTGGACGGCGGCGAGCCGCCCCGGAGCGGCACCGCCCAGCTCTGCATCAACGTCACCGACGCCAACGACAACCCTCCCGTGTTCGCGCAGGACCGGTACCGCGCGAGCCTGCGGGAGGACGCGCCGCCGGGCTCGCCGGTGCTGAACGTGTCCGCCTCCGACGCCGACGCCGGCACCAACGCCCGCATCACCTACGGCTTCGGGAAAATGCCGGCCAAGGTGCTTCAGAAGTTCGTGGTGGACGCGGAGACGGGGGCCATCACGCTGCAAGAGGCGCTGGACTTCGAGGACACGCGAGCGTTCAGCCTGGCCGTGGAGGCGAGGGACGGGGGCGGTCTGGTGGCTCACTGCAAGGTGGAGGTGGAGGTGCTGGACGTGAACGACAACGCGCCCGAGGTGACGCTGACGTCGGTGTCGAGCCCGGTGCCCGAGGACGCGCCGTCCGGCACGGTGGTGGCCCTGGTGAAAGTTCGGGACCGGGACTCCGGGGAGAACGGTCAGGTGTGGTGCGAGCTGTCGGGCGAGGCGCCGCTGTCGATCGTGGCGTCGTCGGGCGGCTCGTACAAGGTGGTGACGGCGAGCGCGCTGGACCGGGAGCAGGCGGCCGAGCACCGGGTGACGGTGGTGGCCAGGGACCGGGGCAGCCCGGCGCTGTCCAGCCGCGCGGCGCTGGTGCTGGAGGTGTCGGACGTGAACGACAACGCGCCGGTGTTCGAGGAGGCCGCCTACAGCGCCTACGTGGCGGAGAACAACGCGGCGGGCGCGCCGGTGCTGCGCGTGCGCGCGCGGGACGCGGACGCGGGCGCCAACGGGCGCGTGAGCTACTGGCTGGCGGGCGGCAGCGCGGGCGCGGCGGGCGCGGCGGCGTACGTGTCGGTGGAGGCGCGGAGCGGCGCGGTGTACGCGCAGCGCTCCTTCGACTACGAGCAGTGCCGCGAGTTCGCGGTGGCGGTGCGGGCGCAGGACGGCGGGGCGCCGGCGCGGAGCTCGACGGCGACGGTGCGCGTCTTCGTGCTGGACCGCAACGACAACGCGCCGCGGGTGCTGTGGCCGGCGGCGAGCGCGGGGGCGGCGGGCGCGGCGGCGGGCGCGGCGGCGGCGCCGTTCGAGGTGGTGCCGCGGTCGGCCGCGGCCGGGTACCTGGTGGCCAAGGTGGTGGCGGTGGACGCGGACGCGGGGCGCAACGCGTGGCTGTCGTACGAGCTGGTGCAGGCGGCGGAGCCGGCGCTGTTCCGCGTGGGGCTGCACAGCGGCGAGGTGCGGACGGCGCGGGCCGTGTCGGAGCGGGACGCGGCGAAGCAGCGGCTGGTGGCCGTGGTGAAGGACCACGGGCAGCCGGCGCTGTCGGCCACGGCCACGCTGCACGTGGTGCTGGCCGAGAGCTTGCAGGAGGCGCTGCCGGAGCTGAGCGACAGAGACGCTGAGTCCGAACTGACGTCTGATCTAAACCTCATTCTTGTAGCGGCGCTTGCTGTTGTGTCCTTGTTATTCGTTTTGACAGTCACTTTGATACTGTTCTTTAAATGCCGACGGTCGAGGAGCCCTCCCGTTTTTATAACTTCTGATAAGGAACTGTATTCCAGCCTGGGCTCAAAAGCACCGTACAACTACTGCAGCAGCACGCTGCCCTTGCCCTACTCCTATGAGGTGTGTTTAGCCTCCGAGTCGGGCCAGAAAGACTTCACATTTCTGAGACCAGGGACGGCAGCTCTGTCTGACCGTCTCCTGGCCGGGGAACCGGGCTCAGGCACCCACTCCGGGAAGGACCCTCCCAGCCCGGAGAGCTCGGCACAGGTGAGCTTCTGTCCTGGGGTCCCTCTCTGCGGACTTATGTGAATCTTCTTCTTCCCCTGTTCTGCCGTCGGGGATCGGTGGGCAACCGGCAGAACTAAACGTCGCTTCCCGGCGCACTGCTCAATAGCTCGGGGGTGGGGAGTGTGTGTGTGGGCGTGTGTGTGTGTGATCTTGACTCTTCCTGTTTACCTGCCCAGTCTCATCCCCAATTTTCGGCTGTGCCCCGAGGAGCGACGTTATCTTGTCCGTACTGCTGTCTGTCTGGGCTACTCCGGGTGCGAGTTTCACCGAGCCGGGGAGTATGGGGACATGGGGTGGAGCGGGGGCAAAAGTGTCGTGGGGTCTGAAGCTGAGACAACACTTTCGTCTTGGTCTAGTGACTGCTTCATTTATTGTCTCTGCCAGATTAAAGCGCTTTCCTGTGGTAACGATGTGTGATCTATCCGGGCTGTTCTCTGTGAGGGCAGCGACTCTGTAGTTTTCCCTTCCAGCTTGGTTCTTTTCATACTCTGAACCCCTCAAAAGGAAGATGTTGTGTACACCCGTGACTTAACATTTCCCTCGCTCTGGGAGCCGGGGCTGGTGCCTGACTATAGCTCCGACCCCGGAGCCGAGCAGAGAGTGCATTGGGCCCGCTGCTACCACGGACTCCTCTGGAGCCGCCGCGGAGCCGGGAATAGCGCCGGAGTGAGCGGTTCTGGCTGGGGTTTGGCTTGAACCCGTCGCCGAAGGAATTCCTCGTGCAGGGGAAAGGCATCTTTCCCCTTAGCTTTCACAGGTTTCCACTCCTCTCCCTCCAAATGGTGCTTTCAGGAGACAATATTCGGGCTTCCCATCAAAGTGAAGGAGACGTAATGTCTCCAGATCAGTGGAAATACGGGAGATGGAAATGTTCAGTCTTCCATGCCTTTCCCGAGATCTCTTCGCTGTACTCAGCTCTCCGCTGCTTGGCCGTCCTACTACTCTGGGATTAAGCGGACAAGGTACTCTGAATACGGGTCGTGTGTGCACTGATACGAAGAGAAACTCCTTAAGAATTGCGATATGCACGTTAGAGAAATTTCTCAGTAAACAGAGTTTATGAAAGACACGAAATGGGCAGTGGTTGGAAAAAAGATTGGAAGCTTATTTCAGAGAAAATAAGTGGCTGAAGACTGTTTTGAGATTTATCTCCAAGAGAGCTGTGGATTTTCTTCTTTTTAGATTATATGTAAGAAAGAATGGTAATTGCGATTTGGTTGCATAAGGGCCTCTGAGAAAAGAAATCTGCTTCCAGCACTGTGAGCCTGCAGACACGGTCTGTTACAGAAGTGCTCCAAAACGGACAGAGAGGCATAACGGGTACTTACGTGCAGGATGCAGCTGCGGTGGGTAAAGCATATCGTTTTCCTTCTCACTCTTTAAATTGCTGCGGAATTAAATCCTGTTAAAGTACGAACAGATGACTAACGTTGGATTTTATCAGTGTGAAGCCTGTAATTTTATCACATGCAGTGGACTGGTGATAAGAATGGTAAGTAGCGCTGATACGGATTATCTTTCGGCAACGATTATTCGGTAGGAAAGGAAATAGCTGGGCACGTAGAGAGGAAAGACTGTGCCGACCCGTTTGATATTGTTGACTCTTCATATAAGCGCAGAAATACTGCGTCTCTGGGTGGATCCCGTGTGCTCACGGCAGTTGACAGGACTGTGCAGGGCGAGGACACGTAGCCAGAGTCGAGGTCCCTGTCGCTCTGGCGGGTGTTGTGTCTCCCACGTTGGTGCGGGGGATTTGCAGCCCTTCCACAACGCGCTCAGCCACGACAAGCAGCGGGGTAACAGATAACCGGCCGCAACATTTCCGAGCCAGTTCTGCAGGGCATGCAGAGCCTTGTCGTTTCTCTCGCTAAGCGAATGAACGCTTATCCGGAATTTCCAGTCCGGTTTCTTTCCCAGACATCGCCGTCCCTTCCTTATCAGGCTCGGCTGTGGGAGGACACCTGGACGCTGTGTTTTCGGCCACAGCCGGGTTTTAACAGGGCTCCTGGCGCTCCCTTGTCAAGCTTCCTTGGCCCCTTCCCATTGCACCGTCAGAGCTGAGCAGTTACTGGTGACGGACAACAAACGCTGAAATTGCGGTAGTTTTATCCGTATGGGCACTCGAAATGTCGGAAAACCGACGTATCACAAGTTGTTGTTGACAGCAACAATCCCAAAGGCAGGCAGGCAGCCCAGGAATTGGCTGTTTCGCTCCCCGGCGCTGCCGGTGCCGGGGTCTACGCGGTGCCGTGACCTGCCGGGCTGTTGCTGCACGGGAACGGGAACCGCTGCTGCCCCCGGTGAACCAGCACATTGCAGACCGTGATTTCCCTGCGTCTGGCTGGTGGAAACAGGTACTGGGGAGCAAGCTGGGAGGTGGCGAGAGCAGGAGGGCGTATTAAACCGAGGTTTCTACGATTTGTTGGGGAAGATGCCTGGTGGGACCCTGGTGGCGGTGGGGAGCGGGAGGGGCGATGCTCGTGGGAACCCTGCGGCAGGAGCTGCCCCGCGGGGTTACTCTGTGCTGCGGCCGGAGATGCTGCTCGTAACTCGGCAGCACGAAATCCGTGTCTTTTTGCCAGCGATGCTGCTTTGGTGGCACACAGAGTTGCGACGTTGCGACGCCGTGGGATGTCAGGAAGGGGCTGACCAAGCACTTGGGTGGGAGGACCGGCATCCCGAAGGTCCCGAGGGACACTGAGCTGGCGCGTCGTGCCGGGGCTGGCTCTCCCCGGCGCCCTGCGTGCCCCGGCCGACCCTCCCCTCCCCACCCCTCCTCCCGCCCGCTTCTTGCTCCCTCTGCCTCTTTCCAACAAGGTTTTCCCGGGGAACACCCCCCCCCCCCGCCCCCTTTCCATATCGCCCCTTTTGGCGTCATCCTCTCCGCCAACTCTTACACCTTCCTGCCCGCACACGCGGTTCCCGTGCCCGATCTCCGCTGCCCCTGCCCGCGCTCTCCCAGCCCGGCTCTCCTTTTTAGCTGAGGTTCTCGCAGGGCTGTGCTCTCCCTTCAGGATCAGCCGGCTTGAGCCCCGCTGCCTTCGGGCCGGGGCTGCCGCGCTCCCTGCCGGCGGTGCTCGGCGGGCGGCTGCCCCGCGGCGGGGCTCCGGCAGCCCTGCGCTCCGTGCAGTTATTGGCCGGGACTCTGTGTGCCGCTGTCGGCCAATGATGGAGCGGGGGGGATCTGGCGGCCCGGCCCCGCTCGGGGCCGGGATGAGGCGCAGACGGTCTCAGAGAGAGCCTGGGAGTGAGTCACCGCCGAGCCCGCAAAGCAATGCCCGTCTCCCCGCCGGACGCCGCTTCCCGGGGCGCGCTGGGCAGCGGCATGACGGGGCGAGCTGAGGATTTCTAGCCGGGGCGGGGGGGGCGAAGCGGAGAGCGCGGCCGTCCTGTGCGATGAACGGCGTTGCTGCAAGGAGCCGCGGGGTGACGACGGGGCAGGTACTGAGCCTCTGGCTTTTGTTCGGCGTTTCCGACTGGGTTTCCGCCGCGATTCGCTATGCGATTCCCGAGGAGGCGCGGAGAGGCTCCGCGGTGGGGAACGTGGTAGCCGACCTGGCGCTGGACCTCGGGCGGCTGCCGGGTCGCCGGCTGCGAGTGGTGTCCGGCGGCAACAAGAAGTACTTCGGGGTGGATCTGACGAGCGGCGCGCTGCTGGTGAGCGAGCGGATAGACCGGGAGGAGCTCTGCGGCGCGCTCTCTCCCTGCTCCCTCAGCTTTGAGATCGTGGTGGAAAACCCGCTGGAGCTGTACAGCGGCGCCGTGGAGATCCAGGACATCAATGACAACGACCCGGTTTTTCCCAGCAGCCAGGCGAGGCTGGAAATCAGCGAGTCGGTGGCGGCCGGAGCGCGCTTCCCACTAGAGAGCGCGCAAGATCCCGATGTGGGGATTAACTCTTTGCAGACCTACCAGCTCAGCACCAACCCGCACTTTGTGCTCGACGTGCAGACGAGGGTGGATGGCAGCAAGTACGCGGAGCTGGTGCTAGAGAAGGAGCTGGACAGGGAGGAGCAACGGGAGCTGCGCTTGGTCTTGACCGCGCTGGATGGAGGCAGCCCACCACGGTCGGCCCATGTGCAGATCCACATTGACGTTGTGGATGCCAACGATAACGCCCCAGTCTTCAACCAGTCCACCTACAAGGCAAGCGTGAGGGAGAACACGCCCAGTGGTACCCTGGTCGCCAAGATCAGTGCGTACGATCTGGATGATGGGCCCAACGGAGACATCGTCTATTCCTTCAGCAGCCACACGCCGGCCAAGGTACGAGAACTCTTTGCTCTGGACTCGGCCACGGGGGAGTTGAGGGTCAAGGGGCAGCTGGACTATGAGGAAACGAAGCTGTATGAGATTTACTTACAGGCTAAAGACAAGGGCGCTGTTCCTGGCGTGGCTCATTGCAAAGTACTGGTGGAAGTTGTGGATGTGAATGACAATGCTCCAGAGGTGACAGTGACTTCTGTGTACAGCCCTGTGCCTGAAGATGCAGCCCCAGGGACGGTCGTAGCTCTGCTGAGTGTAACGGACTTGGACTCCCATGATAACGGTCTGGTGAACTGCTTAATTTCTCCTGGGATCCCGTTCATGCTAAGCTCCTCCCTCAAAAATTACTATACACTGAAAACAAAAGCAGCTCTGGACCGGGAAAAGGCATCGGAGTATAACATCACTATCACAGCCAGGGACTCGGGCTCACCACCGTTGTCTGCGGTAAAACAGATCCTGGTGCAGGTGTCAGATGTCAACGACAATGCGCCCAGGTCTTCCCAGGACTCCTATGATGTCTATGTGCTGGAGAACAACATGCCTGGCATCCCCATCCTTAACGTGAGCGCCACAGACCCAGACCTTGGGCGTAACGCCCATCTCTCCTATACCCTCTTGCAGGGTGACCCCACTGTAGGCCATATCTTCTCCATCAACCGAGAGAATGGCACCCTCTACCTGCTCACCTCCCTGGACCACGAGGACCAGGTGGAATTCAGCATGATGGTGCAGGTCCAGGATGGTGGCTCTCCGCCTCTGGCCACTAATGTCTCAGTCAGTGTGTTTGTCACTGACCTCAATGACAATGCCCCAACCGTGCTGTACCCTCACCCCAACACCACCACCACCTATACCGACGTGGTGGCGCCAGGCACTCCTGCCGGGCACATGGTCACCAAGGTGGTGGCGGTGGACGCAGATGGAGGGTACAATGCCTGGATCTCCTATACCCTGTTGCAGGCTACTGACCCCAGCCTCTTCTCAGTTGGGCTGCACAGCGGGGAGATCTTCACAGCCCGCCAGGTCCAGGAGGATGAGCCTCCCCAGCACACACTAGTCATCCTGCTGAAAGATCATGGGGAGCCTGTGCTGTCCACCAGTGCCACTGTCTCCATCTCTGTGGCCGAGATGGTCAAGGAGGTATTCACTGACCTCACTGATGTGGCACCTGCCAATGATCCCAGGAGGCATGTGACTTTCTATCTTATCCTGGCTGTGATTTTGGTGTCAGCAGCTTTCTTCATCACCATGTTGTCAGTGGGCATCTTCAAGTGCTACAAGTGGAGGCAGTCAAAGGAGCTGTTCAACAGCTCCAGGAGCACCCTGTACAGGACACCAGGGCCCTTCCACCACATTGATGCTGTGCGGGGTGGCTTCACGCCACCCAACTTCTACCACCAGGTCTATCTCACCACAGACTCGCGCCAGAGTGATCTCCTGTGTAAAAAGCCCTTCACTTCCAGCCCCCTGGGGAGCCGCCAGAGCACCATGAGGAATGGTGAGCCAGGGCTGTACCACCAGATCGTGGGCACTGCCGGCCGGCTCCCCACCCCTGCCGAGGTAATGTAGCTCCTTCCTTGGCATGTCTCGGTGCCGGGCAGAGCCGTGGTTCATTTGTGCCATACACATATGGTAGCGGATTGGGGTTGGGGGGAATATCCAGTCACGCCATGCCTCTAAAGAGTGGTTAGCTGGACAGGTCTTCTTCAGAGTCAAATGAGCCGTCCTGAGTGTCAATGACATTTGCATCGTGGTGAGCAGGGTCAAGAGAGTCTGTTTGCTCAGGTTAGCGAACATATGTCTTTCGGATGCAGTTTTGAGTATGCCTTGCGTGAGTAACCAGCGGAGGCTGAGGTCAGCTTGCAACCACTTGCAAATCCTCAGCAGAAAGTTTGCTGCTAATGGTATTTTCTTCCCTTTGCAAAATGAGAGCCGAGGGGAGCACTTGAGAGGTCAGGCACCAGGAGGGGAACACAGACTCTCTGCGTCATGCCCCGGTGTGGGCTGGGGAGGTAGTGGTGCAAGTGGGGCTGCGAGCCAGGAGTTGCCAATGGGGGATCGGGGTGTCGCTTCCCATGGTGTAGCAGGTAAAGCTGAAGGATGATGCCGGTTCCTCCGTTCGACAGACCATGGCCACAGAGCAGTCCCTCCCGTCCGTGTCTCACTTCATGTTTGACTCCTGATGGTTTCAGTTTTGTTTCCGTGGAAGCTTTTTGATGATGTTCGCTTCGGAGTGGGGGGGTGGGATTGCAGACTACCCCCGCCGCTTGCAGGGCTCCGCTGAGCTGGCCGGTGGCTCTGAGCAGGATGGGGAGTCCTCCACCCAGGTGTTGTTTCAACAACCTTATTACAAGCCCTGCACCATTTGTCATATGCTATCTCCGGGCGATGTCTAATGTCCTGACTGAACAAACTGCAGCCAGGAAGGCGTTTGCGCATGGCAGGCAGCTTCTGTGCTTCTTCCCCGGTGGGAATTGTGCAGCTTAATTTGAGAGCTTTCAATTACAGGAACGCTTCGATCCTCAGAGGTGAGGCCAGGTAGTGGATCCAGCAGAGGTGGGGGGGAGGATCTGATGGGTTTCCGAGGCGGTTGGTGCCGGTAATGTGTCCCTTCCCGGGAGGCTGTGAGTAGGAGCGACCGGTTCCTCAGAGCAGAAGGAAGTGAGGTGCAGCGGAAGCTGTGCATGGGTGTGGGGCTACGTGTGCCGCCTGCTCGCTGTGGCCGAATCACAGGCAGAGGCAGAAACCTCCCGGAATTATTTTATGCCTTTTTTTTTTTTTCCTCTTGCGTCGCTGCTCAGACTCAGCACTTCTCATTTGTGGCAGGTGGGAATGGCTGCAGCAGCTGCAGGAGCAAGTGTTCCTCTGCATTGTGTGGGCCATGCTACAGCTGGGGACAAGGATGTCCCCTCCACCAAAGGGTCCTGGCAAGATGCCTCTGGGGGTGGGGGCAGGAAATGATTTGAGAGTGGGGATGGAAGGAGGTGATAACAGACAGGCAGTAAGCCCGAGCCATAGCCATGGCTCCCTACTACTCCCCAGTACTACACTGGAAAGGCACTGGCAGTGAAAAACCAGCTGGGCTGGCTCTGAGTCCTAGATTTTCAGTCTTTGTGGTCAAAGAAGATCCAGCTCAATGCCACAGACCATGTCAAGCCTGCAAAGGCTTCACACCTCTTTGCTGTGGAGGGCAACAGCCAGACCCCCAAACTGATGCAGTAGGGATGGTGCTGGCCCCATCTGTGGTAGGTGGCATGTCCTGCCATGAGAGATCCTACCCTCCAGGATCTCCAGTGATACCTCAGCTCCCTGGGTCGGAGCCTTTCCACAGGGAAAGCTCTAGCCCTCTGGAACAGAGGGTCTGCCAAAGCTCGGGATGGGGATGGTGGCAAGGCAGGAAGGATATGGGGCATCTAGGATGGACCCAAGCAACAGCAGGATCCCCCTGCCTGTCCCTTGCTCCAGCCCCTTGGTGACTGAGCCACCTCGGGACGCTGAGTGGGTTGTCCCAGACCACGTGGGCTTCACAGGGGGCTTCTGCTGAGGCACCGCAGCAGCACCAAACCCATTCCCAGGGGTGCAGCACCCCATGTTGCCAGTGGCAATGTCTGTCACCCAGCTGTGCTGTCTGGGGCCCTGCCTGGGATGGGGACAGGGCACATCCCAGAGTCACGGTAACTGCGACAGCTTCCCGCTGGTGGCACCGTTGGAAGCCCTAGGGGAATGAGTATGGGTCTCTGGATGCTGGGGAATCCACTTGTCCAGCGTTTTCCTGGGTTGGCCCTTTAAGGATGCCTTCTCCCCTCCCCCGGAGCAGGCAGTAGGTGGGACCCAGCCGCTGTTCTGCACCAATCACGAGGTTCCTTGCTCTGTCTCTCCCTGACTGGCAGCAGGGTGGTCCTGCCCCGTGGCCCTTGGAACGGGCAGGGAGGGGCTGCAGAGGGGATGGAGGCTCCTCCATGACAGCACCTCCACAGTCTCTGTCCTCTCCCAGAAAGACGGTGTCTCTGTCACTGTCCACCCTGGCAGGCATGGGTGCCCCCAGCCTCTCTCACTTATTCCCCCAGGTCCCCTTGGTGCCTGGGTGGTGGGGACAGGCAGGGTCCCTGGCAGGAGCTGGCTCCCCTGCCTGCCACACTGCTGTGGACCCCAGCCCTGCAGGGTCTGCATGTACCCAAGGGAGGTCAGGGTGGCCTTGACTGAGCCAAGGACAGGACTCCAGGGCACAACTGCGCGAGGCTTCTGCAAGGATGTGAACTGAGCTAACACCCCGCAGCTTGCCACCGTCCTCTGGGACAGGGACAGGGGGAAATGACTGCTCCGCTTTCCCCTGGGGAGGCTGAGACCCCTGCTTTTGCCTTCCAGGAGATCGCTCAGCTGCAAAGCTGTGTCTGCCGCAGGATTTCAGTACCTGTGTCTGGAGGCTCGGGCCTCCTTCCCAGTCTGACGTCCTGACCTGATATTGCGATCTAGTGGGCTTGCTGGCTGTCTGCGTGCGTTGGCAGCAACTCGGGTATTGTGAAGGTTGACCCCTTCCTTGTCCCAGGGTGGGAAAGGGGCGTCCAGCTGAGTGTGCATGGGGAGCAATTGCGTTCCGACTTTGAATGGCTCACCCATCTCTGCCTTCCCACCTTCTGCCTCTGACACCCATGGGGGGCTGGCAGGGGTGGGCATCCCTGTCTCGGTGCGAGCTCTCCTGGCTGATGGCGGTAGTGGTGGCAGTGATGCCTCACTTACAGAGGCAATCATGGGGTGCAGGCAGCGGCCAAAGCATTAGCTGGGGGGGAGAAAAGGGGTGGGAGAAGAGCCCCTGGCACCTCAGGGCTCTAACAAGCACCTTTTCATCAGGCATGAAAAGTCCTTTGGCCCGCATTCATGACAGCTGCCCTTTGTCTGTGGGCGCGATGTGAAGCCACCATTGTGGAAGGGGGAGCGCACAGGGAGGGCTTGTACCTAGCTTCCAGGCTGCCAGGACGTGCAGTTTCCCTGCGAACGGGAAGCGAGCTGTCGGAGCAAGTGACTCAGGCTGGCGGAGGGGAGGCCGGGGGTGGCAGCCCCGCTGATGCCGGCTCAGGCCCCTTCTTCCCGCACCTTCGGGGAGCCATCGCTGGCCGAGAGGGGACGGAGCTCTCGGCCAATTGGGCGCTGATCTGAAGCAGGGGGGGGAAAGCTGCTTCTCCCCCCCTCTTCCACCTCCGCGCTGGGGCTGTGATTCAGTTCCCCTCCCCCAGCCCACCCCCTCTGCTTGGAGGCTGACAGTCAGAGCCGCAGCCTACCGGAGCCCCGGAGCTGTTTTCCAAGCCGTGGAAGAGAGACCCAGGGATTTTTTCACAGCTCCCCAGCGCCTGCTGCGTCCCGGGCCGGACGCGCGCACGGACATGGAGAGCGTCAGCCTCCAGCGACCCGCCTGGAAATGGCAAGTACTGAGTTTGTTTTCGCTCTGCGGCTGGGGCTGGGTCTCCGGGCAGATCCGCTACTCAGTGGTTGAGGAGTCGGAGGTGGGAACCGTGGTGGGGAATGTGGCCCGGGACCTCGGCTTGAAGGTGGAGGAGCTGCCGAGTCGCAGGCTGCGCCTGGGCTCGGAGGAGAGCCTGCGCCACTTCGCTGTGCGCCTGGATAGCGGCACGCTGGTGGTGAGCCAGCAGCTGGACCGGGAGCGTCTGTGCGGAGCGGCTGCCAGCTGCGTGCTGTCGGTGCAGGTGGTGACAGAGAACCCCCTGCAGCTCTTCCGCCTGGAAGTGGAGATCCTGGACCTGAATGACAACTCCCCGAGCTTCCCCACCACTCACCGCACTCTGCGCGTTGCTGAGTCTGCCACAGTGGCTACGCGCTTCCCCCTGGAGAGCGCGCAGGACCCCGATGTGGGTACCAATGCTGTGGGCTCCTACCGGCTGAGTCCCAACTCCCACTTCTCCCTGGACGTCAAGCAGCAGCAGGATGGCAAACTCTTCCCGGAGCTGGTGCTGGAGCGTGCCCTGGACCGGGAAGAGCAGCCAGAACTGCAACTGCTGCTGACAGCCGTGGATGGGGGAAGCCCAGCCCGCTCGGGCACAGCGCAGATAACGGTCCTGGTCCTGGATGTCAATGACAACGCACCCACCTTTGACCGCACCACGTACAAGGTGCAAGTCCCAGAAAACACGCCCGTGGGGGCCCTGCTCCTCCAGCTCAATGCATCTGACCCCGATGAGGGGCCCAATGGGGAGACGCAGTACTCCTTTGGGGTTCACACCTCCGACTCGGTCCGGAGGCTCTTCACCCTGGATCCCCGCAGCGGCGAGGTCCGGGTGAGTGGGGCCCTGGATTTCGAGGAATCACCTTTCTACGAGATCTACATGCGAGCCCATGACGGAGGGGTCCCAGAGATGGAGGGCCACTGCGTACTGCAGGTGGAAGTGGAGGACGCCAATGACAACCCCCCGGAGGTGCTGCTCACCTCCTTGCTGAACCCAGTGCCGGAAGACACCTTGCCGGAGACTGTCGTGGGGCTCTTCAACGTACGGGACAGAGACTCAGGGGCCAATGGGGATGTGAGCTTGGAGATCTCCCCTGGTGTGCCTTTTGCCATCAGGTCCCTTCAGAATCACTTCTCCCTGGTCACCCGGGACAGCCTGGACCGAGAGTCCACCTCACAGTACGTAGTGGAGCTGATCGCCCAGGATGGTGGGTCTCCCGCCCTCACCACGACGCTCACGCTGCTCCTCAACATATCTGACGTGAATGACAACCCCCCGCGCTTCCTGCAGCCCTCCTACGATGCCTTCCTCCCGGAGAACAACCCACCTGGCTCCCTGCTGTGCACTGTCTCTGCCTCGGACCCCGACGACGGGGATAATTCCCATCTCGTTTACTCCATAGAGAGCGGCCAAGTGCAGGGTGCACCCACCTCTTCCTTCGTCCACATCAACCCTGACAATGGCAACCTCTACGCTCAGCGCACCTTTGACTTTGAGCTGCTGCAGGTTCTGCCGGTCTCTGTGGCCGTGCGGGACTCGGGGTCCCCCCCGCTCCATGCCAACGTTACCGTCTACATCTTTGTTCTGGACCAGAATGACCACCCCCCCACCATCCTGCACCCTGCCAGTGACAGTGTCAACCCGGCCCCCCAGAGGGTCCCGCTGTCTGCCCCACCGGGCTACCTGGTCACCAAGGTGACAGCAGTGGACGCGGATGCCGGGCACAATGCCTGGCTCTCATACCGACTGCTGCCGCAGTCCACCGACCCCTCCTTGTTCCACGTGTCGCTGTACACTGGGGAGGTGCGGACAGCGCGTGCTCTCCAGGACACCGACGTGGCAGCACAGCAGCTCGTTGTCCAGGTGACGGACAATGGCGACCCACCTCTCTCCACCACTGTCACCATCAGCGTGGCCCTGGAGGAGGCGGCCCTGGAGGAGACCTACCAGCCTCGGGATTTCCTGGCTGGTGCCAAGGAGAAGCCGGACCTGACCCTCTACCTGATCATCGCGCTGGCAGCCGTTAGCACTGTGGCTCTCGCCACCGTCACCCTCCTGGCTGCCCGGTGCCTCCGGCGCAGAGGCCGTGCCGCCGCCTCGCCCTGCTGCTGCTGCTGGCTCAGCGAGTCGCCCTCCCGGGACTTCTTCAAGCACTCCAGCCCCAAGCTCCAGCTCAGCTCCGACGGCACCCTTAAGTACATGGAGGTCACCCTGCGACCCACCGACTCCCAGTCCCAGTGCTACAGCACCTGCTTCTCCCCCGGCTCCGACCGGAGCGACTTCACCTTCCTGCGGCCTTGCCCCCCCCCCGCGACCCTACCGAGGGAAACCGGGGCTTTCCTCTCCGCTACCGGTACCGGTCCGCTGCGGGACCCCGGCCAGGTGAGAGCCTAGGGGCAGGGGAAGGCGGTGCCGGCGCGGGGCTCGCCGGGCGGCCGGACCGCGCCTTCCCCCGGGGCCGCCCTGGCTCCCCCGGCCCGGCGCGGGGGGCGCGGGGGGCGCGGGGCCGCCGTCGCTCGGGAAAGCGCCGCAGGTTCGCGCCGCGCGGCAACCGCCGGCGGGTTGCGATTGGCGCCGGTGTTGCTGTCCTGGGAAAGGAGCGCGGCGATTGGAGGAGCGGCGGCGGCGCTCGGAGCCAATGGCGAGGCGGCTGCGCGGAGCCCCGGCGCCCCCCCCCCCACCCCCCCCGCCCCCCCGCCCCCGTCGAACGGCGTCCGCCCCGAACAATGAATGGGAGCGGCGAGCGCTGAGCGCGGCCCCGGAGCGCGGAGGGCATCGCTCCCCGGCCGCCCACCCGGCAAGGATGCCGAGGGCAGGGAAGGCGGGCCGGTCCCTGGGACTGCCGCGTGTCTTCTCTTTCTGTTTGTTCTTGCACAGCTCCTCTGCCCAGATCCGGTACAGCATCCCGGAGGAGCTCACCCGGGGCGCCTTCGTGGGCAATATCGCGAAGGACCTGGGCACCGATGTGGGGAAACTGGCGGCAGCTAACCTGCAGGTACTGTCCGATTCGGATTCCCAGTACTTCTCGGTCAATGTGAACACCGGCGTTATAATGGTCAGCGAGCGGATAGACCGGGAGCAGCTCTGCGGCCAGAACCTCCGCTGCTTCCTCCACCTGAAGCTTGCCATCGAGAACCCAGTGGAGTTTTACCGCATCGAGGTGGAGATCCTGGATATCAATGACAACCCCCCAGAGTTCCCCAGTGAGGAGGTTTCCTTGCGCATCTACGAGCTGGCGTCCCTGGGTGCCCGCTTCCCCATCCAGCCTGCCCAGGACCCCGACGTGGGCACCAACACCTTGCAGACCTATCACCTGAGTGCCAACGAGAACTTCAACCTCAACGTGAAGGCGCGCACAGATGGTGGGAAGTTCCCTGAGCTGGTGCTGGAGAGGGCCCTGGACCGGGAACTCAGAGCTTTCCACCACCTGGTCCTGACCGCAGAAGATGGGGGCTCTCCCCCCAAGTCCAGCAAGACACACATCACTATTCACGTCCTGGATGCCAACGACAACCACCCGGTCTTTGACAGACCATCATACGGAGCCCGCTTGGTGGAGAACTCGCCGCTGGGCACCCTCGTGGTGAAGTTAAATGCCACCGATGTGGACGAAGGGCCCAATGGAGAAATCCGCTACTCCCTCAGCAGCCACAACTCAGCTGCCTTACGCCAGATCTTTGCCATCGATGAGCAAACTGGGGAGATTCGCATCCAGGGCAACCTGGACTTCGAGGAGGCGACGGTGTATGAGATCGAAGTGGAGGCCAAGGACATGGGATCGCCCACGATGGAGGAGCACTGCAGCGTGGTGGTGGAAGTCACTGATGTGAACGACAACGCCCCTGAGGTCATTCTTACCTCCTTCTCCAGCTCCCTGAGCGAGGACGCACTCCCGGGCACAGTGGTGGCTGTGATACACGTCAGAGACAGGGACTCTGGTGAGCAGGGCAAAGTCCAGTGTCACGTGTCTCCAGATCTTCCCTTCCAGCTGCGGAAGGACTATGAGCACCAATACTCGCTGCTAACCAGCACCAGTTTGGACCGGGAGCACGTTGCCTACTACAATGTCACCATCTCTGCCTCAGACCTGGGCAGTCCTCCGCTCTCCCGCCACGCTATCTTGCCAATCTCTCTCGCAGATGTCAACGACAACGCGCCCCAGTTTGAGCAAGCGTTCTACGAAGTGCTGGTGGCAGAAAACAACCCCGTGGGCAGCGTGCTGGTTACAGTCTCTGCTGCCGACCCTGACTCGGAACAGAATTCCCGCCTCTCCTACTCCATCCTGCGAGCTGGTGGGACAGATCCAGGCCTGGATCCGACTCGCTACCTCTCCATACATCCCACAAGTGGGCAGGTCTCTGCCAAACTCCCCTTTGACTATGAGCAAACCACCTATCTCCAGTTCCACGTGGAGGTCTCTGATGGTGGCTCCCCGGCCCTGAGGAACAGGACGCTGGTTCACATTTTTATAGTGGACCAGAACGACAATGCCCCGCAGGTGCATTTCCCCAGGGCCGGGGAGGACTCCGCTACCCAGTTGCGAATCTCCCCTTCTACCGCCCCTTCTGCTCTCATCACAAAGGTGGTGGCAATAGATGCAGACTCGGGGCGCAACGCCTGGCTCTCCTACCACCTCGTGGAAGCCACAGACCCGGGACTTTTCAGCGTGGCCCTACGCTCCGGGGAGATCCGGATCACGCGGGCCCTGCAGGAGACGGATGCCTCTGCACATGAACTGCTGGTGGTGGTCCGGGACGCTGGGGAGCCCCCGCTCTCCACAGCTGTCACGCTGGTGGTGCTGGTGGAGGAGAAGGGTCCAGAGGCCTTGCAGGGCTCTGAGGCTCGGGCCACCGACGGTGGGGGCTTACCCATGATTACGCTTTATCTGATCGTGTCCCTAGTGCTCATCTCCACCGTCTCGCTGGTGGGACTGGCAGCACTGGGCGTGCGGTGCCTGCGGAGGGGCTCTGCGCCTGCCAACCAGGGCTGCTGCGTGGAGAGCGTGAACACGCTTCAGCCCCCTCCCAGCCACATTTTCGGGCACTTGCCCTACGAGCCTAAGCAAGGGGACACGGTGATGGGCGTCCAGGTGACGGCCACGGCACCCCCCGCCCCGCGTTACCGCTCCTGCTTTTCGCCGGTCTCAGACATCAGCGAGTTCATGTTTGTGAAACCCTCCGCGGGTCCAGCCGGTGCCAACCCGCCGGATCCCACCCTGTGCAGCGAGGTGAGCTCGGGAGCGTATCCCCCAGCCTGACCTGCAGCCCCGGCGTCTGCGGAGCTCGACACCGGAGCGGCTCGGGATGCGGCACCCCCAGCCGGCTTTGGGGAGGGGGTGCCCGCCGGTGCCCGCTCCCAGCAGCCGGGCAGGGCGGAGCGGGGTTTCCCGCTGCCGGGAGTCCCCGGCGCCCTCCCGGCGCTGCGGGGGCGGAGTGGCGGCGGCGGGGCGGGGAGGGGGGGCTACGCCGTGCGTAGTTTGGGGAAGGCGGTGGAGGAGGGAGAGAAGGAGGAGGAGGGAGAGAAAAAGGAGGAGGAGGAGGAGGAGGGGGCTGTGGAGAGACGTAAAACTGTCACTCGGTCCATCCCCTCCGCTCGCCGACTTTGTGTGCTTTTGCGTGCCGGGGAGCGGCTCAGCCGGCCGGGCTGCGATCGCCCCCCCCCGCCCCCTCCATCCCTCCCTGCCCGGCTCCGGAGGCTCCGGCGGCGGCTTCCTCCCTGCGCAACCCGCTCGGACCCCCCCCCGGGGCGCGGGGGTTCCGGCGCGGCGGCGGCTCCCGGGGCCGGCAGCGGGGGCGGGGAGGCGGGGGAGGCTGCGCGGAGCCGCCGCCGCTCCGCTCCGCGCTGCTCCGCTCGCACAGCCGGCACGGGATGCTCGGGGGACGGAGTTTGCCATGGCAGCTCCCGCTGCTGCTCGCAGCCTTCTCCTGCCTGCCGGCTCCCAGCAGCGCCCAGCTCCGCTACTCCGTGCCCGAGGACCGAGAGCCGGGCTCCTCGGTGGGTGACCTGGCCAAGGACCTGGGGGTGGAGGTGCAGAGCCTGGCCGCCCGCAACCTGCGCCTGGTAAGCGAGGGTGGGCAGCGGCACTTCCAGGTGGACCTGGTGGCGGGTGTGCTGCTCCTTAATAGCAGGCTGGACCGGGAGGCACTGTGTGGGCAGAGCCCCACGTGCTCCCTGCACCTCCAACTCGTCATGGAGAATCCCCTCCAGCTCCACCGTGTTGAGGTGGACGTCCTCGATGTGAATGACAACGCGCCCCAGTTCCCCAAGCCGGAGGTTGTCTTGGAGATCACTGAGGTAGCCAACCCTGGGACTCGGCTACCCTTGGAGGTAGCAGAAGACCCGGATATGGGCTCCAACTCCATCTCCACCTACGAGCTCAGCCCTAGTGAGCATTTCGCCCTGAGTATCAATGTGAGAGGAGATGGCGTTAAAATGCCCGAGATCGTACTTGAAAAAGCACTGGATAGAGAGAAAGTGGCTGTTCATCACCTCACACTGACAGCCCTGGATGGAGGGAATCCGGTGAAATCTGGCACTGCCAAGGTTACCATCCATGTCCTGGATGCAAATGACAACCCTCCTGTCTGCGACCCGCCCATATCCAAGGTACATCTGGAGGAGAACGTGCCAGTGGGCACTCTGGTCACCAAGTTGAATGTCACCGACCTGGATGAAGGTCCCAACGGGGACGTGGAATATTCTTTCAAAACTAGCAATAACGCACCTGGTAAATTCACCAAGCTCTTCTCCTTAGATCCCCGGACAGGGGAGATCAGAACCAAAGGCCCGCTGGATTATGAGGAATCCAGTGCTTATGAGATTGCGGTTCGAGCCAGGGACAAGGGATCCCCAGCCATGGAAGGACACTGTCACCTGCGAGTGGAATTAATCGATATCAACGATAACAGCCCAGAGATCGTGCTGACCTCTCTCTCCAGCCCAGTGCAGGAGGACGCAACCCCGGGCACTGTGATTGCCCTCATTGGTGTCAAGGACAGCGATTCTGGTGACAATGGGCAGGTCCATCTGCAGATAGCGAAAGACCTCCCATTTAAACTAGTGTCGTCTTTTAAAGAGCATTTCTCACTGGTCACAAATGGTCCCCTTGATCGGGAGAAGGCCAGTGGATACAACATCACGGTGAGGGCTGTGGATTCAGGGTCCCCACAGAGGGCCACGCAAAAAACCTTTTACCTCCGAATTGCTGACGTGAATGATAACGCGCCGAATTTCTCCAGCCCTTTTGATACAGCTCATGTTCAGGAAAACTCCCTTCCTGGGACTTCTGTTTTTTCAGTGTCAGCATCTGATCCTGATGAGGGTAGCAACGCCAAGCTCTCTTACTCCATCCTGCACAAT
Organism: Calonectris borealis; assembly: GCF_964195595.1. Lineage (NCBI taxonomy): Eukaryota > Metazoa > Chordata > Aves > Procellariiformes > Procellariidae > Calonectris > Calonectris borealis. The sequence goes on from NC_134326.1 coordinate 2,934,425, forward strand.
GGGATGCAGGATGTACCCATCTCAACCTACTTCCGAATAGACCAGGACAACGGCACCATCTACACCGTGAGAGCTCTGGACTACGAGCAGGATAAGGTGTTCCAGGTGCCCGTGGAGGTGAAGGATGCTGGGTCTCCTGCACTGAGTAGTACTGCCGTGGTCCATGTGTTTGTCCTGGATGAGAATGACAATGCCCCCACCATTGTCTACCCATCCGTCCCCAAAGGCTCTGCCTTCCACCAAACGATCCCGACCTTGGCAGAACCTGGCTATCTGGTCACCAAAATTGTAGCTGTTGATGCTGATAGTGGCCATAATGCCTGGCTGTCCTACCAGCTGCAGGAGACCGCTGAGGCTTTGCCTTTCCAAGTGGAACGCCGCTCTGGAGAGATAAGGGTTGCACAGGCTCTCAGGGAGTCAGAAGATTCCCACAGGCTGGTGGTTGAAGTGAGGGACAATGGGACACCGTCCCTCTCGGCCTCTGTGGTAATAGTCATTTCTCCAGAGGAAAACAGTGTGCAGGACTTCGCCAAGTCCTTGGACCTCCCTAAATCTTCTCCCAAGGATACCAATCTAACGCTTTACCTCATCATCTCCTTGGTGTCCATTTCCCTTGTGTCCTGCGTGATGTTTGCTGTGGTGGCTGCCCGGTGTCTCAAAGCTGGCACTGCCAGCTGGACCTTCATGGGTTGCTGCCGAGGGACTGGCCGCAAGCCCACCTCCCATTTCCGTGGGCAGATGAAGCCAGATGGCTTCATCAAATACCTGGACGTGGGAGGAGCGGGCTTGACCTCCCAGGCACAGAATTACACCTCTTGTTTCTCACCCATGTCTGACCAGAGCGATTTCCTTTTTGTAAAACCTTTCAGCCATTCTAGCACTGCGGAGACCGTGGCTGCCTATGAGCAGGTGACCAGCACCTTAGCGAGTCCCTGTGATGGGGTAAGAGATGGGTGTTTCTTACTGTCCTGTCTGCTAAGCGCAACGGTCCGTAATATCCAGGCCAGTTGGCTGTTCTCTGCCTGTCCTTCCACCTAAGAAGGTAGCTTCAGGGAATGTGTGTCACCGTCACCTCCTGGGAGGTGGCAGGAGAAAGCTTTGGCTCGGCTTGATGGAGGTGGGGGAAGGGGCTGGGCGGCACTATAAAATCAAAGACTGCGTGTTCGTAGAAGTAGAGAGTTTTCCCTTGGCCCCGTCTGTACTCTTTTCTTTTTAAAGTGATTCTTAGCGCGGTCAGGAACATGGTTTTTTTGGGTGTTTAACTTCTTGATTCTGTTTAACCCCTTGATCCTGTTTAACCCCTTTATTCTCCACGGCATATGAACCGCCACACGGGAGGAGGTTATCTGAAAGCAAAGTTCGTCGGTGTTTCTTTTGCTCTGTTTTAGAGGTGCATTGTAGAAATTTCTCATTTCTTAACTCCCAGGTGTTATTAATTACTGCTTGTGCTCCGGCAAGGGATCATTTTCCAGCTTGGTCATTTTGAGCGAGGGGCTGAATTCACTATTCAGCACTGAACGTAGTGACGTTTTTCACAAAGATCCTGGTGACCTTACGTGCCCTTGGGCTTGCAGAGACCTAGGCAGCGGCGAGCGTTGAAAACTTTAGCCACTTGTATTCAGATTTCTAAATATGGATGTAGGTGACTGTGTTTAGCTGTAGCTTTTATAACTTTGGGATATAAAAAGAAAAGTAATTTTGTGTCATAAATGCCTGCCCTAAATTTGAAAGTGGTAATTACAACAGGAATTCAAAATATAGATTGGGAAGGTCTTATCTAGTGCAGGATTGTGTGTCAGCGTGCGCAAAAATGTGTATCTGAAATCTGGAGGGCAAGTATTTAAACAGCGTAATTTGCATGCAGCACGGGTACCGGTGGGGCCTCTATTTTAGGGGAGTAATTTATTCTAATATATTCTTTCTTGAGAATCATCAAAGCTGTGGAGAAATTAGTGAAATCACATTGACTAAATAAAAATCTAGGTCAGCTGTACCCGTCTTCACTTTTCCTTAGTAATTGCATGTACAAGCAGAATAATCCTATAAAATTGACGTTCCACTGTATGGACTGTGAACTGCTCATTCCTAAGGTAACTGAGAGAGATGTTGTCCTTTCCAGGTAGCATGTTATCATTCTGGAGTTAATGAAGAAGATTACGATTTTCGGAAGTGTGTGTCTCCCAGACAGAAAACAGTTCTGCTATTTAGTGCTCTTCACAAAGGCACGATTCAGACAGGAATATGCAAGCCTGCTTCGTGTCCTTCCTTATTTACAGAATGTCCATTGTCTGGTGGTAAAATAACAAGGGCAGAAGGCGATATGGGGGCTTACTAATGAAGTTACAAAGTGTGCTGCTGTGTCCGAAGTTTAGTGTGTCTTCTAAACAAATAATGCTTTTTTCTTTTGCTGTCGGAAGTTCATTCTTTTCTCTGCGGACAAAAAAATATTGTAATGCTCTGAGGCCACAGCATCTAGGAAAAGTCATTCAAATACCATGTGTGAAATCAAGATCTCAGGCAGGCCTTTTTAAGGACAGAAGAAGGACAGATTAGGAAGGTCTGTTATCACTTTACCTTCTGGCATTAAAAGCATCTTTCTCAGTATCAATTAACTCTGCCACCCCCACCCCCACCCTCCTCCAAGCTTATTACTTTGGTACCATTGCTCCTGCTGAATTGATGCCCTTATCAGTTTATTTCATGCTTCATTTCTTTCACAGCCTGGTTTCCTGAGCTGCTTTGGAAGATTATTCGCTGAAGAGTTTTTGTCATGCTTTTTAGTATTCATACTGGTTCAGAAACACTCAGGAAAGGGGGGCGGGGGGGCTTTCTTTTTGTTCTAATTGATTTGCTTTACTTGGAAAGAACACGCTGATATTCCAGACTGAAATAATCCAGGATCACTTCGCTTTCATTTTCAAAGGCAAGAATGGAGGTATTAAAACTCTTCTATTTTCTCTGCAGCAAGCTCAGCCTAACACAGACTGGCGCTTCTCTCAGACCCAGAGACCTGGAACGAGTGGGTAAGTGCATCTTTCTCCATGCATGTGTCCGGTGAAGGTTTCTTTCCTTTGTGTGCCACCTTCAGTGCTGAAAAGTCCTCGACTGGCAGCTCTGAGGGCTGGTGTTCCCTGTCAGTGGTAGAATTGTCCAGCCAAAGAGTCAGAAATAGGGCTGGTTTTGCGTCAGCTCTGTTTGATGGTGATGTGGCAGCTGTTGTTTGCAATGGTGTGTCTGATTTTGGTGTCTACAGCTCAAGGAGGACAGTCAGGAACCAGAGTGAAGTTGTGAGATGATTAAAGGACTGGAAAACATGCTTCTCAGTGAAAGGCTTGTTACCCAAAGCAGATTTTGAGCATTTAGACTAGATGTAAGCAGATTCTGAGTCCAAAATTATGATTCCTCCCCTTCATGGAGGCCACTGGAAATCACCATGTGAGTCCCTTTACCCGCCGTGGAGCCTCGAGCTCTGCGCTGCGGAAGCGTATTGCCTGCTCTGGCTTGGGCACCTAGTGTCAAACCACAGTGTAAGCCCCTGTGGCAGCCAGAAGTTGAGTAGATGGGCACCAGGTCCCCAAAGGCGCCTCTAGAGAAATGTGTCCCAGCCACATCTAACGTCCGCAGGAGCAGGTCCCTCATTAAATGCCACGGTATGTGCTTTCTCCTGTGGGCTAGTCTGGCTGAATCAGGGTTGGGAGCCCCAGATCCAACTCCATTTGTTGGGGTTTTTGGAGTCTTTCTTGCATTCCTTGGGAAGTGCCATCACCAACATGGGGTGGTTCGTTGGTTCGTCCAGGTGAGGAGCCCTCTGCACGCTTCCCACTGGAGCTGGGCAACCGGCCAGAGGGAGGCTAAGGAAGAAGAAATTAAACCTAATGGGTCAGGAGACTCACAGGAAGGAGGTCTCCTAAAGTCTGGTTTTGCTTTCAAAACCACGGCTGAATTTTTCCCAATTTACGTGTGATACCAAAAAGATAAGAAGCCCTGGCAGCAGAGCAGAGACCTGCCTCCCAGGCGAGTACTCCTCGTTCGACAGTGTGCCCTCTTGGCTCTGGCCCAACAAAGTTTGCTTATCTCGGCACACAGTGAGAAGGTGTAGACAAGAAGATGGTGAGCAGGTGCCCTTCGCCTCTCCCGTCTTTCTCCCTGGTTCATAGGCAGGGGCAGGGATCCTCTTCAGAGGGTGAACTTCCTTGAGTACCATCAGGGTAAGAAAGGACTGTGAGTCCACCTTCCTCTGTGAATACCCCAAGCAGAGGTAATTGTGTATGAGGAGACTGGCTCCAGGATAATTTAGATGTGAAAAGATTGTATCTTTTGGGGCATACCCAAGGATTATACCCCTGGAGCAACCAGGAGTAAATTCGGACGCTGTGCTTCCTTGGCTGGCTGGGTCAGGCACCATATCTCTGCGGAAAAGAGAGGAGCTCACACCTCTCTGCTTTGTCGTTGCTGGTGGCTACTCGGGCAGCTCCCATGAATGTTTAAACGGTGCCACAGGGAGCATCGGGTCCTGGATTTCGGTGTCGGAGCTTGCAGTTAAACATCTGCAGCAGCTGGTTGTGTCTGAGTCTTTCCCTGGGTTTGGCTCGATAATTTAGCGTAACAGAAAATTAAGAGACTGCTATAGCTAACTTGTTGCAGCAATTAAAGTTTGTTGCTAAGCTCTTCTAGCTGACAAAGGCAAAATGGAGTGAGAGTTTGATGTAAAGTGTATAAAGCATTCCTACTAGAAACTCGCCGTGGACTTTAAAACATGGCTATCGCTGGAACAGTTTTCTTAGAGCTCTGTTGAATTCCCCATCACTGACAACATTTTAATCAAGAAAAATCTTTCTAACCATTTACGCTCTAGTTCAAATGACAATTAACTGGAAAGCCCTGTTAATACAGAAGTGCGCCAGAGCAGCTGTAACAGTTTTGCTACGAGAAGTGAGTAAATGAGCCCCAGAGCAAGCTCTGTTGCTCCCTCTTCTAGCATCGTGCCGGAGCTCTTCAAGGCACAGCGCTGATGCAATGCAGACCTACTTAACTCAGTGACAGGGACCTTTTTCAGGTCATGGGCCAGTGGCCCTCACCCCAGCCCCCAGGCTCTGCCTGTAGCTCTTTACAAGCTCCAGCCCCATCCCAGTGCCTAAGTTGGAGCGGCAGCATGCGGGGTGGGAAGAGAGAGGGCAGGAGGAAGGGCAGCCTCAGACTCTGGTCACGGGGAGCTGAACTAGCTCAACGTGCTGGTTCTGGTGCACGAGCCGTGATGTCACCCCTGATGATCCGTGACCTTGGTGCCCACCGTAGTCCCTGAAACACCACCAGCAACTGGTGTCAGTGCCGGTTGTGGCAGAGGTTCCCATAGCACAGGCTGCCCAGGCCGGCCCCCGGGTTTGGAGAGGGGCTTTGCCCAAGCGCAGGCTGGTACTGAAATAACTCAGTGGATTTTAATTCCTGCTGGTTTTCCCCACCTGCCTGTGTGCAGATTCCACATTTGCAATGAAACGGCTCTTGCTGATTTTTTTTTCTGTTTCTTTTATCCTGTTTTAAGTTAAATCAAGGGAGATGGTTTTTATTCTGTTTAAACCTGTATTGCAATATTAAAGGACGGAAATATGTTCCAGTGCCCAGCCCTGACATCTCTCTGGTGATCAAACAGGCGAATCCTGGAGAGCAGTCTGCTCCCCATTCTGCTCTTCCCATGCTCTTCCCAGCGTTTCGACGTCTGGTGTGTGAATTCCCCAGGCACCGGTTGGCAGTACGGGTATTAAAGAGGGCGCGAGGGCAGCTGCCTGAGCTCTGCCCGCCGTTACTCTTTCCAGTGTTTCCTCCTGCACAACGGTGTCTCCTGCCTCCTGCTCTCTAGCACCGTGACCTCGCCGAACTGCAGGGCTCTGCTTGGCGCTTGGGGAACGCAGGCGACCTCTTAGCTGAAAACTAAAAAAAGGGATGTGCTCTTAACTGCATTTTCCTGACCCAAATTAAACAGCAATAAAGACAAGGCAGCTTAGGCTAGCAGTTTGAACGGATCCCAGAGGGAGTCCGGCACTGACCCTAAGCCAGAAAGCAGGCTTAAACCCCTGTTGTGATTTCTCCTTTGCCATCTTCGTGGGCGTTGGAGGAGGGAACAATCCTGCCCACTGAAAAGAAATCCCACACGTCTCTGAGCACCTGGAACCAGGCAAAACTCAGGGTAAGCTCAATGAGGCAGGGACCGTCTCTCGATCTTGTACATCGCTGCATTCAGAGCGCTGTTACGGGACAACAAAGAAAATTTGTTCTTTGTTCTGAAACACAGGAGAGCTCTGGTGCACATGCTCAGGAAATAAGAGCTGAGACAATATCCTTTGAAAATGTGGTAGGGAGTCAGACCTGAGTAGAGTGATTCTCAATTAATCTTGTTCGGTAGAAACAGGAGGATAGATTAATTCCTTTAATCATGTTTATATTTTGTTTTCTTAAAAAAAAAAAAAAGAAAGCACCCATGCTGTCTCTGGGCGAATGTAAATGAATATAGAATGATGCCGAGCAGCGGATGCCGTTCCAGACAGACCAGTGGCTGTAGTGGAGATTACAGCCATGACTTGTCCAAAGTGGAGTAGACGTACAGTCCAGCAGCATTGCAGGACATCCCCGTGGGATCGTCAGCGTGGGGTTTCCCGGGGTGGGGGTGGCGTATGGGGGGAGAACGCAGGGACTGGGACTGGTACAAGGGACTCGTTGCTTTTTCACTAGTTGCCAAAGGAACAGAGACCGGGTTTGTTCCCTGCACGTTCACGGTACTTGGCTGACCCCGGTAGCTCTTTGTTTTGATCTCTGTGTGATGGTTTATTCAGGCAAACACCAGGCTCAAGTCAGGATTTCCTTCCTGGAGGAGTGGGGAGGGTTCTGTGTTGCTCGCAGGTGGGCACAGGAGGGCGAGACCTCCCGGGCTGGGAAGAGCCGGCAGCTCGTGGGAGGAATGGGGACAATCTTAGGCTGTGGGGCAGGCTAGAAGGAGATCCCAGGCAGGAGGGACCCCAGAGACTGTGGGGGGGACCCACAAGGAGGTGGGGAGCAGTGTGGGAATCCCTGGTCACTCCAGGGGAGGGAGGAGCAAAGCATGCAAAGAAGATATAGAGTGTCATTTCACCCACCCCCTCCATTTTTTTTCTCTAATCCTAAATCTCCCTGTGCTACTGGTTTCCGACACTCTTGCAAGCCAGACTCCCTCTCCCAGGGCGACCACAGTCAATGGCGACGTTCGCTTTACTCGCCTGTTAAACAGCATCACGGCCGCCCTGTCTGACCCCGGCCATCATCACCCAGGCTGTGCAGAGGGAGGAAGGAGAGTGCAGCAAAAGGGGTTTGCAGCTGACAGTGGAGGTGCCCATAGGAGAGCTATGAAGGAAAGGAGGTTTTTTTCATTCTTTGTTTCATTTTCACGCCTGAGCTCCAAGAGTTGGGCTTGCAGGACTAATGACAGCATGCCTGTGCGTGGTGGGGGACAGGGAGGGGGAAAAAGGTGTTCCGAGGATAGTCCTTAAAGCTCCTGGGAGCATTCTTGGGGCTCAGAGCATGCAGGTAGTGCCAAAGGATGGCTGCAGCTTAGGGGGCTTCTGGTGTGTGTTCGGGGTGGTCAGGAGATCCCGCGTGACAGCAGTACCAGGACGCGCTCCCACCAAGGGGATCCCCTATGTGCGTGTCGGGGTGGGACATCTCAGAGCACGCAGCAGCTGGGGCCAGAGGACGGAGGCAGAGGGAGACGCGGACGTTCATGGGCTTACGCAGCGCGGGGGCGGATACACAGCAGGAAGAGAACTGGCCACAGATGCAGGCTTTAGCACGTCCTTCCTAAAAAAAAATACTTGCCAACCCAGCAGCCGCAGGGGTGCCTGCGGGTGTTGTAACCCCGTAGGAATTTACGTTGCAAGTTTGTGTAACGTTACTGTGGGTACAGTAGCAAGTGCTATAAAGCACATGCACACAGGCACCGGTGGGGATGTCCGGGTAAATACTGACGGATTTATCTTCTGTCCACTCTTTGATTGAAAATGTTGTGAAAACTGGCACGTGCTGGGCAGAGGCGCCGGCCAAGCCGCAGCCTGCAGCAGTCCTCTCCCTCCCCTCCAGTGCCATCGCTGGGTTGCAGAGCTGGGTCCCTGTGGCTGTGACCCCTCCGTCCCTCTCATGCCCCACCACGGCTCTTCTGGCATCTTTTCATAGAGTCACAGAAGGATTGGGTTGAAAGGGACTTTCAAAGATCATCCACTCAAACTCCTCTGCCATGGGCAGGGACATCCTGCACTAGAGCAGGTTGCTCAGAGCCCCTGAACCTGACCTTGAACGCTTCCAGGGATGGGGCATCCACAACTTCCCTGGGCAACCTGTGCCAGTGTCTCACCACCCTCATGGTAAAACATTTCTTCCTTATGTCCAACCCAAACCCTACCCTCTTTCAGTTTAAAGCCCTTGCCCCTTGTCCTGTCACGACAGGCCCTGGTAGAAAGTCTCTCCCCGTCTTTCTTATAAGCCCCCTTTATGTATTGAAAAGCCACAATAAGGTCTCCCCAGAGCCTTCTCTTCTCCAGGCTGAACAACCCCAACTCTCTCAGCCTTTCTCCATAGCAGAGCTGTTCCAGCACCTGGGACCATTTCTGTGGCCTCCTCTGGAGCTGCTGTCACAGGTCCATGTCTGCATGCACTGGGGACCCCAGAGCTGGATGCAGTGCTCCACGGGGGTCTCACAAGGGCAGAGCAGAGGGGAAGAATCCCCTCCCTCGACCTGCTGGCCATGCTGCGGGTGATGCAGCCCAGGGTATGATTGGCTTTCTGGGCTGCGAGCGCACATTGCCGGCTCATGTCCCATTTGTCACTCACCAGTACGCCCAGTCCTTCTCGACTGCTCTCCATCCCTTCATCCCCCAGTCTGTACTGATATTGGGGATTGGTGCAGGACCTTGCATTTGGCCTTGTTGAACCTCATGAGGTTCACATGGGCCCACTCCTCCAGCCTGTCAGGGTCCCCGGTGTTTCCCACCACAATATCTGCGCTTGCTGCCCTCCTGTGCACCACGCAGCAAGGGTCTCCCTATGCTCCTCTTCTCCATTCCCCACCACATCTCCAGCCTCCTGCTTTCTCTGAGCCCCTCCCTGGCACCACCGGGATCCCACACAGCATCCCAGGCCGTGCCCAGCTCCGAAACCAGCAGCAGAACAAGCAGCTTTTGCCGTTTCCAGCCACCCACGTGATGCTGGGCAATGACAGGCGAGCTAGTGGGCCAAGCACGGCTGGTAACTGAGACTTTCCCTAGTAGGGGACACCAATGAGGGTCTTTGTTCATTTTCATGCGAATGGTAGAAGAGCAGCGTATCAGAAACTTCCACCTGGCCATCGGATCTGGTTGAAACCACTCAACAGCTTCCAGAAGCCGGGGGTAATTCAACGAGTGGATGGGCAGCGTAGGAGAAACAGGCTGAAAAAGGGAAAAGGAGACGCTTGTCAGGACAGTGTCACCTGGAGAATGTGCGGCTAGTGGGACGTGCACCGCAGCTGGTGTCACCGCGGCTCGGGGAAGGCCAGGAGCCCTGGGAGTGACTGCTGGCACTTCTGGGCTGCGCAGGCTTCCCACCCTCAGCTCCTCATTGACAGGGACAAGAGGGAGCAGCAGAAATAAATGTCGTCCTGGGAAGTTTAGGAAATAATAGTAATCCTCAGGTTTCCATCCCAAGTGCACTCAAAGGTTGAAGCCAGCAGTGGTATTCGCTTTGCCAGGTGAGGTTCCACATGTTTTGCAGGTGACTCAAAAGAGATGCAACAGTCTTCGGGCTAAAATTACTGCTTCTTCTGGCTGGTTTGCATTCATCTGCCTGTTCAGATGCTTCAGTATTGATTCCTCCACGGCTCCTGCAGCATGCGGAGCGTGGAGCTGCTCTCAGCTGCCACCCTGGGGCCTCAGGAAGGTGTTGGTGGAGTCCAGCAGCCTGAATAAATCACAGCACCCTCTGGAAATCCCTTTGGGGTCATCGCTTTGCAGGAACAACCATAATCTAAGTGACACAGCGCTCTCCTAAGCTTGAGAGCTGCTGTGCTTTAGTGTGGGCTACGGACCCCTGAGTGAAGGTGGAGTTGTGCTTTGTAAAGGGGCTTTGCTCTGAAGGGAGGGTTTCCCCCCTGCAAAGCCTCTGGGGCTGCAGAGCTCAAACCACCAGCTTGTGCCAGGTCCTGGGGAGCCTGGGAGAGAAGTTGCCTTTTTGGGGAGTATTTGAGGTGGTTGTTCATGCCTGATGATGCAGCCCGCGCCGGCTCCCAGCCTGTTTGTGTGTCTTTTGCTCAGCAAACACCTTGGAGAAAATCATGGAAGCCCAGCAAGGGCCAGACGGTTGCATCTGCCAGGTTTGGGGTTGCCCTGGTGGGCCTTGAAAGAGGAAAGGTTGAAGACCACTCAGATGCTCACAGCTTTAGGTGAGACTGTGGTTTCCTATCAAAATGCTGCAGAGAAAACGCTGCTTTAAAGCATTATGAAGCTGCTCAGAGCCTGGCCTTGCTCTGAGCATGGGCTGCAGCCCCATGGTGCAATTTTGGAGTCAATTTGGGGCTCTGGAACAGGCAGGAGCTGTTTTGACACTGGGAGCAGGAGCTGTCCCTGGATAACTGCTCTCCTTTCCCCCCTTCCTGCGGAGCTGAGCCTGGGACTGGAAGCTGAAGGTCCCACGCCACTTCTCCTTCCATAGCCAAGAGACCACAGAGCTGGTCCTCCGTGCTGTGCACGATGCCGGTGAGCACTCCTGCTTGCAGGGTTCACCCTTTTGTCTATTAACAGCCCAAATCTCAGCAGATTCAGTATATGGGCTGCTTTCTAGATCATGGAGCCCTCCTCAGCTGAATGTTTCCTTCCCGTATTGACCATTCTGGGCCAATAATCCCTTTATCTGCATTTGTCACAGTCCTTGAAGTCTGAGCCACCTGGATCCTGCCAGGGAAAAGCAGGGGAGTGTTTTATGGAGAAAGGGAAATATCCGAGCGATGGGACGCGTTTCTCATTCTGGAAAGCCCCCAGAATATCAGGAGTTTCATCATCACAGTGTTATGTATAGAAATGCTATTTTAGGTAATTTAGCAGGTGCTATGTGTATTAGTTTAATTTTTTCTCTCCATCTGCTTCCTGTGCAGCTGAGCGCATGCCACGGCAGAGGCACAGGGATCCGACAAATAGGCACAATAACCTTTCCAAAGAATTTCTCAAAATATCCTTCCCAGCGTGTTTGGGGCACGGATGGCGGCAGGATGGGCTGGGTAAAATAATACTGGTCTCAGCTCCGACTCATCCAGGAGGGCTGGAAGAGTCCCTGGGAGGGGGGACTGCCCCCTGGTCCCCATTTTAGAGACATCGTGGCTTTTTGTTCTGCCTCTGCCTGGCAGAGCAGCATCGCAGCAGCACCGCTGGCTGGAAGTAACCACTCACCGGTGCTTTGGGAGGTTGCAAATCTTCCCCCCCCACTTGCCTGCGAACATTTTTCAATCCCATCTTTGCAAAGTCATGATCTTAAAGCTGGGCCTCATCCAGGTCCTCCCCAGCCCCTGTAATTGCATTACAGAAGCGGCAGGGAATGTGCGGAGCCGGGGGGAGCGTGGGGGAAGGGCTGGCAGCATCCTCTGTTAAGGAAGGGAGAAGGGCAGGAAATTGTGGCCATTTTGGAGCTGGTTCTGTTTTTTTCGGAGGCTGGGGGAGGCGGGAGGGTGGTGGGCTGTGAGCCGTGGCCGTGGGAGGCTGGCGTGGGTGGTGGGACAGAGGGATGCTGGCCCTGGGGCTGCATCCCCAGCCGTGGGGCTGTGTCCCCAGCACGCCCTGAGCGCGGCTGAGGCTCAGCACCGGCAGGGACGGATCCATTCCCTCCTGCTTGTCACATTGCCAGCCTGGAAACACGCAGGCTGAGATTTAACTTCTGCTGCTGCCTCTGGCTGGAGCTGTGTGTGGGAGGCAGCAGAGGGGGTGGGGAGGGCTTGGAGGAAGCTGGGAGAGAGGAAACAGGAGTGCAGAGGGGTTAGACGGGGGGGCAGCCTGGGGGGACCAGGGGCTGCTCCGGAATGGGCTTGAAGGGTATCCCTGGCCCTGGGAGCTGGGTGGGGAGGGCAGGGTGCTGGGGGAGGTGATGGGAGGGTGGGAGCAGCAGCCAGACCAGAGGAGCAAATGGGAGTGAAAAGGGAAGAGGCTGGGAAGAGAAGCAAACCCCAGTTTGTTTCCTCCACGTCCTCCTCCCCGGAGCGGGGAAGCCTGGGAGCAGCCAGGGCTGTGGGGTGGGAGCGGTGCTGGCTGGGGGGCCGCTGTCGTAGGAGCCAGAAAGCCCCAAATGAGAGAGGAGGGAGGACGCTTAGGATGTCCTGGGAAAATCCCCAAACCAAGCGCTGTCCGCATCCCTGCCCGGCAGCCCCGGGGTGCTGGGGTCTTGCCCGTGGGGTGCTGGGTTGTCCTCTCCAGCCCCTGGGGCTCTGACAGCACCGCTCTGGCACGAATAAAGTTCTTCAGTTTGTTGTGGCGCTGCTACGGCTTGTGTTCCCAGCTGCAGAGCGAGGAAAACAATTTTTCAGGAATCCACCGGGCAGTTGTGCAAATAAATGTTTGCAAGGCCTTCGGCTGCCATAGTGACGAGCTCCATGGCAACCCCGCAAGGAAATGAATAATTCTGTGCTCGAAGTGGAAGATAAAAAGGGATGCGGTGGTGGCTGGGGATGCCACAAAATAGCCGGTCAGCAAAGCACCCAGGTCGACCCTGCGCGGCTCGGGCGGATGCTTGTGGAAGCCCTTGGCGATGGGGCAGCCTCGCGGTGCAGCACGCGGTGGGGCTGTGTCAAGGCTGCAGGACAAGCCTTTCGTTTCGGCATTCCCCGATTTCCACGTAGCCAGGTTTAATGAAGGCGTTTGCAGGTCGTGCACCGGCTGTACCTGCCTCTGCTGGCACAGCCCCTGTCCCGTGCACCGTGTCCACCATGCCCTGAGCCCCCTAAGATGCTGAATCCCTGGGTTTGTCTCAAAGGTGGGTTTGCTTCCTTCTCTCCAGTCCTAGCTGTGCTGGAAACGTTCCTGAAAATGAAAGCCAGCTCTTTTCTGAGCTTTGAAGTGTGGAGTGGAATTGAAGAGAGGAAAAAAAAAAAATTATCCTATGGGGGATGGGTTTTTAGAAAAAACCCTATTGAGTCAATGGCGTTTGTATTAAAAACAGCGAGTCCTTGGAGTCATTTCCATAGGAACCAGCCCTCCCGTTCCGGGCAGCCTCCCCGCAGCAGCACCCAAGGCTGCGGCCGAGCGGGGAGCAGTGCAGCAAGGGGGGTGCGAGGTCTGCCCGCCCCAGGCAGGGGGAGCAGGGTAGGGCAGGCTCCTCGCTGTTGAATCAGTGATTCACAGCTCTGATTCACAACTGCATCCTATAGCCGTGGAAGACGGCCAGATCTGGTCATCAGCTGTGCACCTTTTCCCAATGCGAGAAGTTATTTTTGGGCGTTTTTAGATTACAGCACTTGTTTTTTTCTGTGCCTCTGAATTCTGGATGATTGCACTGCAAGTAATTGAGGCACTCGAATTTCCTGCTTAGAGAAGTGAGCTCAATACCATTTTTTTGCAACTCTAAGGCATTTCTAAAATAGCTTTTCTGCATGTCATCATGGGGAGCAAACGCACAGCTTTGGGGCTGGTTTTGCAAAATTTGGGAACACTGGGTGCAGTAGATTTGCAGAAAAGGACCTGGGGGCCATCAGGTTGACCATGAGTCACCAGTGCACCCTTGCCGTGATGGAGACCCACTGTATACTGGGTTTTACTGGTAAGATTGTAGTCAGCAGGTCAAGAGAAGAGATGGTTGCCCTCCATTTGGCACTTACAGGACCACACCTGGAGCACTGTGCCCAGTTTTTGGGCTGCCCACTGCAACAAAGGCGTGGCCGTATGGGAGCCACCAAAATGATCAGAGGTCTGGAGCCCATGGCAGGGGAGGAGAGGCTGAGAGAGCTCCTTCAGCTTTGGGGAGCGAGAGCTAGGAGAAGGGTTTCATTGCTGTCTTCAGGGGTGCACAGTGACAGGATGAGGAGGGTCAATGGGCACATGTCGTAACAAGACAAATTTGGAGTAGATGTTAGGAAACGTTTTTCACACGAGGGTGGTCAAACACTGGAACAGGAGGCCAGAGAGATGGAGAAATCTCATACTCAAAATGTGGCTGCTCAGAGCCCTGAGCTTCTAATATGAAGTTGCATCCAGCTGAAAGCTTGGCCCTGTTTTGAGTGGGGTGTTGGACCAGAGACCTTCCCACCTTCGTTAGGCTGGGTGCTTCGTGTCCCTCTCCATCTGAATCAGTCTGTGATTTTGTGATCCTATGGGGCTTTAAGGGGACGTAGGGCTTGGGCTGTCCCCCTGACACTGGGGTATAACCATAACGCAGGGGCCAGTGAAGTCCACCACGTCAGTTCACATGTGTTCGCTCCCTCTCAAGACCAGAAGAAAGGAAAAGGGTCTGAAACACTGCCCGTCTCCCCATCCTCTGGGCATGAACCTCTCTCTGCTCACTGGTGGTGCAGGGTCACCCTTCCCTGGGGGCACACGCCTCTAAAACACGAGATCAAAACAACCTGAACAAGATCCACACGTTTCTTGGTACAGCCGCTCCTCTTGTGCCGTGCACCGCTCGACCCCCTCCCAGGCTGCAGGGACTAACCATGGCCCTTCCTCGCCCCTTTCCAGCCCAGCTCTGGGCAAGTCTGGTGCTCGGTGGTGGCCAGCTCGCCCGTCTGTGCCTGCATGCAGCCGTGGGGTCATTGGGGTGGAGAGCGCGGAGCACCTGGTTAGGGAGCTCAGTGGGGGTCCTGGTGCTACCTCCCAGGTGAATGCCCTGACCACAGGCTGAGCCTTTCCTTCCATGCATTCCCGCTGTCCCAGGGCACAGGGGCATGGCTTTGACAGGAGGCAGGAGGAGCTTCTGTCCAGTGCAGCCCGTTGCCCGGAGGAGAGGTGGGAGGGGAGGAAAGAGTCTTTCGGAAGGTGGAAAATGTGATGCCGGCGCTGCCGCATCAAAGAGGAAGTTGAACCTGGGCCTCCGATTTCAAAACAGAGTTCAAACCACAGGAATATTACAATTTAAAAACAAAAAGGATTTGGCACTTCCTTGTGCTTCCCCTTTTCCCATCCCTGGTCCCATCAGCATGCCGGGGGCAGCCCCCAGAGCCAGCAGCAGCGGCTGGGAGGCACCGGGGTGTTTCTGGGCAGCTTTCCTGCAGCCCTGAAAAACCTGGGAGCCTCAGCTGCCAGCCGGCGGGGCAGGAGCTGCCAGGGTTAACTGGTGGCTGAATGGGTTGTGGTTTGCAATGGGGTTTAGGGTCCTAAGTCCTTTATTGGATCTAGCCCAGGGCTCTATTCCCAACCCTGCCTGTGACATTAACAGGTCACTGCAGCCCCAGGGCTGTCCCCACCGTGTCCTCGCTGCCTGGGCTGCCTGCGCGCTGCTCGCTGGCACACCACCGAGTGCAGGGCAGCGGTACCCACGGGCGAGGAGTCTCAGCACAACCGTCACGCAATGCGTTGAAATCGATTTGCGAGGCGGGTAAGCCTCGCTTCTGGCCTTCTTGAAACTGTGCCACCACACACGTCGCGGAGGAGCGGCATAAATAGTTTTCAGGGTTGCAGCAGACGGCAGGTGGTTCGGAAACGGTGCTGTTGGCGGTGTCGTGCCGGGGCAGCCTCTGCTACATTAGGGATTGTTTGCATCTTCCACAGACAAACCGGTGTGAGAGCAGTGCCCTGCGCTGGGGATGGATCAGGCAGGCGGGATAGAAGGGGAAGGGACGGACGGTCGTGCGGTCCTGGCACAGGTCCTGCATGTCGTTGGGCAAGTTGCTTAAGACCAGATTTTCAGCAGGGTACCTGGGAGTGTCCATACACGCGTCCTTACACTCAGCTCTTGTGTTTCAAAAGGATTTTGCCCGTATATACCCCTCACTGTGCCCGAGCAGGGCCGTGTGGGGCCTGATCAGAGCTCACGGGCACTCTTGTCCATCCCATGCGTCTGCAGTTTTTTCTTCCTCTGTGCAGGAATTTGCACAGGGAGGACGGAGAAAGCTCTTGTGTGTTCAGGGCTTCCCTCCTTGCGGAGCTTTGATGCAGCTGGGGCAGTGACCTAGACACGGGAGCTGCCTGCGCTACAAGGTCACCGTGGCAGATACAACCTTCAAGGACGTGCCCGTGGGTCCATCCCGTTTCTGAAATGGCCATATTGAGCCTCTCCCGTGTGTGAGGGCTGCAGTGGGCGCAACCGTCGGGGGCACTCAGGCAGCGGGGTGCTCAGCATGGTGGTGAAGAGCCCATCTGCCAGCCAGCACGCCTTGTTGAGTTGGCATCGGCAGTTCCTGCGCTGGCATTTGCAGCGCGTGGGGTGCCAAGCACTCAAGTGCGGAGCTGCCGGCAGGAGACCCCAGAGCTGGGGGAGATCTTGGCTGCTTGAGCATGTCCGAGCAGGGCTTCAGGGTCCGAGCAGGGCTTCAGGGTCCGAGCAGAGCTTCAGGGTCCGAGCAGGGCTTCAGGGTCCGAGCAGGGCTTCAGGGTCCGAGCAGAGCTTCAGGGTCCGAGCAGGGCTTCAGGGTCCGAGCAGAGCTTCAAGGTCCGAGCAGGGCTTCAGGGTCTGAGCAGGGCTTTTCGGGGTCTGGCAGCTGCTGGGTGCAAGGGCTGGGACCACTGTGGTGGAAGAGGAGGCCACCTCCATGCCTTGCAGCCTGGTGGTTTGAACGCTTGCCTGAGAAACAGGCTCAGCTCTCTCCAAGGGGAAGGGCTTTCAAATCCCCCATCTCGCTTCTGGAGAGCTCCCAGCTGCAAGAGCAGGGCAGCCCTCGCCCCAGGCCAGCCAGCGCACGGCCAAGGGGCAGAGCCTGGCATCCCCGTGGGCGGCAAGGGCTGCGGGGGGTCAGAGCACTCGGCTGGAGAGGGGAGACCGGTGGTCTGAGTGATGTGGTCACTTAGGGTCAGAGCAGAGGAGGACCCAGGAAGCTGGTGAGATCTTTAGGTCTCTCTGCTGGAAGCAGGGAGGCTCAGGTCACAGCCCTGACCTCTCTGGAGGGGAAGTGCCACCACTAGTGAGCGGTGGCCGAGCACAGCTGGCACTTGGCACACGTGAATGTGGAGCTTGTTAGACGGCACGCAGACTGGTGATAGTAACCTCGGTCACAAACCCTCCTTAATCAAAACCTGGAAGCATCCCCAGAGGTTTCCCAGGCGGATCTGTGGTGCTCAGCCACACCAGCAGCCAGTCCTGGGGAACCACGGTGGGTGCCCACCTCCCTTCTCTCCTCTCCCTGTTGCTCCAGCCTCCCCAGGACTGTTTGCTGCTGGCGCTGCAGAGCCAACCAGTGCTCTTGGCCTCCCGTCAGAGCAGGTTTTTTGATCCCAAAGCCTACCATGAAGCTGCAGAATGGAGTTGTAGCCTGAAACAGCTTGAAAGGTGCATCCGCTCACATGGCCTGCAAAAGGAACAGAGGACCTGGTCGTACAAGGGTGCTGGCACCTCTGGGACTTCAGGACCAGCATTTTCTGTGGTATTACATTATATTGGTGGGATTTTGAGGTGATGAGGTGCTGGCAGTCTCTGAAGTCGGGAGGAGTTAGGTAGGTGTTGCTGAGCTCCCACGTGCTTTTGGCGGTTATTCTTCAAAAGCCTGGAGAGGGATGGAGACCTCTGAAAGTGTCTTGACTGTTATTTAATAGAAGGGTTTAAAGCCTGCAAACTCCTCTTCGCAGCGAACAAACCCACAGTCTTAGCTTATGCTGTCTGACAAGCCCACGCCTCCTGACTGAGCTGCAGTAACTTGCTGTTTTTTCCTTTTCCCATAGCTCCCAGAATGGAGAAGAAGGTGGAGCCTGGCCGAACAACCAGTTTGACACGGAGATGCTCCAAGCCATGATCCTGGCTTCAGCAAACGGTTGGTCTCCATTGCTTGTGGGAAAACCACGGCACTTGCTCTCGCGCGGACACCTCAGATGCATGTTAGATACGATGCTGGTGGGACTTGTGTGTCTGGGTTGTGGGACTTGTGTATCTGGGTTAACTGGGGTGGTTTCAAAAGTCCTTCTTCAGCAGTTGCTGGTGGAAAAGCACTGCTGTCTGTGTTACCCTGCAGAGGAGAGGGGTTGGGAAGGATTCAGGCAGAGGAGATGCCAGGTAGCCATCAGCGTGAGGCGTGCTGTGGACAGGGGTACCTCTTCCACCCAAACTCCATTATCTGTGTACTGGAACAGAACGTTATCTGGCTTGTGATGGGGTTGTGTCACATGAAAGAGCCGGTCCTGAGATGATGTTTTATAAACTACTTGGTTACCGAAGGTCACAGTAAATGAAATGTCTGCTGTGTTGCAACTTGCCGTAAGGCGAGGAGGTAGGAAGCCTGGAAGATTTGCTTGTGGCTAGAGGCTGGGCCAGTAAACGCTTGACTCAGTATCCCCAACAAGCCTCGTGTCCAGAGACGCCGGCGTGTGCTCCCTGCTCGCTCCGGGTCCCTCCGCCGAGCCGCGGGCTCGCCAAGGTTTGCCCCAGCGGCTGCTGCTGGCTCTTTGTGGTCGTCGTCACAGGGGTTTGGTTTGGGGTCGTTTTGGGTTGGTTTGTTCTGGTTTATGCCTGTGCCGTGTGGAAGCGGTGGGCAGGGAGAGGTGTTCCCACGCACCCGCAGTCTCCATGGCTTTATATAAAAGAAGTGCAAGTATCACTCTGTGCAGCACTCTGGGTGAAGAGGCTGGTTTTCATACAGCCTTTATTTATAAATACCTCCAAGTCTTTTCCCCTTCATTTAAAAATAGAAGTAACAGCACAGCCATAAAACCCTGTGCAAAATGCTTTGGATGTTTCCTTTGAGCTGTTGGGAGAGAAGGAATTTGGGGGAGGAGGGATGGCTTTGGTGTTGCTTTCTTGGAAAGCTGCTGCAGCTGAACTTTGCTGCTCTGCAGACACCAGGCAGCCTGGAGACCCAGCTGTCGTGGCCGGGGAAGGGGACGAAGGTCTTGGGCAAGGGAGTTGTTTACACTCAAGGGAAAGAAACAACGCGAAAATGTGTCTCTAGTCTGAAAAATGACCATGGAAAAATAGCCTCCGGGGTTGCACGTGGTTATCATCACCCGGTGCCTCCAGATCTGGTTTCCTTGCTCGCAAATAAAGCTGTTTTTCCGCCTGCCGCTCCAGCAGTCCCCAGGATCAGAGAGCTGAGCGGGTCCCTTCCAGGTTAAGCACCTACTTCCACGTAGCCCCGGGCCCTATTGCAGCAAATCTCCCCCACCCCCAAGTCCCAACCTCTTCAGTCTGCCCAGGGGGTTAATTTAAATCAGATCCATCCGCTAGCTACGGCTTCCCCTGCTGCAGCCCCAGGGAGGGGGTGGCTCTGTGCAGTCCTTCCTTTTCTTGCCCATGCCAGTCCCTTGCTGCGCCGGATGGACGGACGGACAGACGGACGGACGGATGGATGGATGGATGGAGCCGGGTGGGGACACAGCACAAGCTTTTCCCACCAGCGCTGTGTTTTCATGTCTCCTCTGCTCTCTGTCCCCCCCTTTTCTGCTCTCACTCACTAATAGTGTTGATTGGAGCAGGCTTTGATTAGGGGCAGTGCTAATTGCACTTCCACCGCACCACGTCAAGCCCACGCTCGAGTCCCCACCGAGCAGAGACCACCCAGGAGCAGAAACTCCCCTGGTGCTGCTCGGCTCCATGAGCTAGGGATGCCCCCCAGGAGGGGCTGGTGATGCCCTGTGTGCATCCTTACCCTGTGCCAGGGGTTATCCCTCGCTCCAGCAAGAGGCAGAGCTGGCGCTGCCGTGCCAAGCCGGCGCGATCCAGTCTCTCCGAGGATTGAATCGCTTGCCCGATGGTTAAATCACCCTGCCAGGCCAGAGTGCCTGGGGAGCTGGTTTCCCCCCAGGGCTGCGACCCTGCTGTAGGGCTTCTGTCTCCCTTCCCGTGCTCCCATCCTCTGGATCTTCCTCCCTTGCAGTTGGGAACAACATGAAAAACCAATGTTTTGAGCCATCTGAAGGGGCAGGGGCAGCTGCTAAGACAGACCAAGGAGCACAGATGCTCCAGGACACCAGACACTAAAGGGCAGACATCCTGTCCTTAAAATACTCTGGCTTCCAGCGAGAATTTATAGGGGTGCCATGAGACGGTGGGAGAGCAGACGGAGAGGCCGCCCGAGGCGCTCCTTCTCCCCAGCTCCGCTGCCCGCAGCAGGGCCAGACGCGCTATATTGGGTTCTCCTGAAAGCCCCCCCAGCAGCTGCAGCAGCACATGCTCCGGGGCTGCCTCCGGCCGGCCTCTCCTCCCCTCGGCCCGCGAGGGCTAGCTGTAGCCCAAATTCTTGTTTTCCTCCTCAGGACCCTTTGGGATAATGGCTGGCTGCTGGTAAAGGCTGAGCTTAACCTTTCCAGCAACAAGAGCTGAAGTGCCCTGCTTGGCAAGAGCAGCTCGGTGCCCATTTATAAACCTCTGTTGTCCCTGTTCTCTCTTCTTTTCAGCCTTAATGTCAATGTTACCTAGAAACAGCCCTTTGCTCTTACCCGGGACCAACTGGCAGGCTGGGAACTTCATGGGCGGCTTTTTCTCCCCCATGAAAGCTGTGCTGTGACTGCAGACTAGTTGATGGGCACCAGTTGTCCTGGATGGTGCTGGCAGCCCCCAGCAGCTCAGAGCCCCGGTGCAGCTGGGATGGCCTGGGGGGAAGCAGGGCAGCAGCACCCAGGGCAGAGGAGAAGGTGCCCAAGCCCCCCAAGCCCCCAACCGGGCTGTTCTCCCAGAAAAAAACCATCTCCCCCGCTGCCGGAGGCCATAGTCCACCTGCGAGCCGGTCCCTCGCGGATGGACAGCACATCTCCAGCCATCCCGTCCCCGTTCGTAACACCCCGAGGGGGGTGGGGTTGAGTTGGTCGGTAATGAAACAAGCCGCTGATGAGCCGAGCGCGGATTAGCGATAAATATCGCGAACTGTATATGCACATCTCCTCCAGCCCAAGGTCCACAAAGCCCCGCCAGATCTGGGACCCATTTGATGGGGACTGTAGAAAAATTCTGCTGCCGGTGAATGCTTTCACAGCAGAAATGGCGTTTCCCCACACTGGTTCGCTGCGTTTGAGCACCGTCCTGCCCGTCCCCCGGCCTCGGTTGCGCGATATCCCGCCTGTTTTCCAACTCCCTGTGTGTTTTCCTCCGCCTGCTCCGGCAGAGCAGCTGTAACTTTTCAAACCCCAGTTGCTTCCTACTTCCGACCTCTCCGAGGGGATGTGTACACAGCAATATTTCGGGGGGTTGGTGGGATGTGGCCCAGCTTTTTGTCTAGCTTTCTGGCTGGCTTAGCCACCTCCGTCTGCTCAGGGGAAAGCAAAGGCAACGCGGAGGCGTGCACAGATCTGGTCTGGAGCGAGGAAAAACATGAGGGGACCAGCCCATGTTCTCTGCTCGTTGTTTTTCCTTTATTCCCGCAGTCTCTCTGCCTGCGAAAGGAGGGAGTAGCAGCCCCGGACTCTGCCTTGGGCCCTTCAGGTGCCCTTGCTGGGTTTCTCCAGCCTCCCAGGAGAACGTGTCCGTAGCCACGTGCAGGAAGCAGTTAAAAGGCTGAGATGGGATCCATGGCAGCCAGCGCAGAGGCAGGGTTTTAGCAAACCATTTCTGAGCAGGGCTGTGCAAGGATCCCACCCTGAGCCATGCACGGGCAGTTGCACCGCAGCCGGTCATGCAGCAGCTCATGGCAACAGCATCGCTCGTGCCCTGCCGTCCCCCCCGCGCTCAGTTCTCCCCCTGTCTCCTTGCATCCCCCCCGTTTCCATCTGCTCTCTACCTTCCAGCAGCGCCCCAGCATCCCGGGGGGGCCCTGTGCCTTTCCCCGCCCCGGCGCTTGCTCTCTCCGCGCTGGGGCTTTGCAGCACGGCAGGAATGAATTTGCCTTCCCCTCCCCCTGCTCCCAGATCTGGACCATCAGACGCGCTTCGGCATCGATTTGCTTTGTGCTCGGCTTCCTAGAGCCATTTTGTGGTACTGCAGGGGAGGGATTTTCTTTCTCATCTCATGTGCTCTGCTCCCCGAATAAACCTGGCTGGAGGAATCCTGGGGGCAGGGTTTTAAATGCAGCGGATAAAAAAGACAATATTGGATTTCCCTTAACGCATTACAAGTGGTTGTGGCTGTACAATATGTTTGTAACGGGCTGCTTTCGGGGGCGGGGGGGTGTTTTTCTGCGGAGGCAGCAGCCGGGGAGGGGGGCAGAGCAGGCAGCGTCAGGCAGGGAGGGACAGGACAGTTGCCCTACCCGGGCCAGCCTCCAGCCCCAAATCCCAAACCCTTGGCCACGATGGGAGATGGAAAGGTTGCGGCTGTGGAGCTGAAGGGTAGTGAGGGGTGGGGGTGAAGGCTGGTGGCACCAAGGTCTGGGTTTGACACCCAGTGGGAGCCTTTCGGGGCTGCTGGGGCTTGGGGCGGGCTCTGGCCGGCACTAACAACCTCCCCTTCTCTTTTGCCCCCCGCTCCGGCGTCCCCCCGCAGAAGCTGCCGACGGCAACTCGACCCTGGGCGGCGGGACGGGCACCATGGGGCTGAGCGCCCGCTACGGCCCCCAGTTCACCCTGCAGCACGTCCCCGATTACCGGCAGAACGTCTACATCCCGGGCAGCACCGCCACCCTCACCAACGCCGCCGGCAAACGCGATGCCAAGAGCGCCGGCTCCGCGGGAGGCAACAAGAAGAAATCCGGGAAGAAGGAGAAGAAGTAGAGGAGAAGAAGGAGACCTTAGAGCCACAGGGCAGCCGGCTCCAGCACTCCCCCAAACCACAGCCCAGGCCGGAGGACGAATGTGAATTTTTTTGTCGTGCAAAAAGTAGCAAACGCTGCGAATGTATCTCGTCATCATCAGAGCTAGGAGCAGGGTCTCGCTGCTGTTAGATCTCATGATGAAAACCAATCTGGAAGCTAAACCGAATGCAAACAAGTGCCCTGTGAATACTTGCTAATGTTTTATACGATCCCTCGGGTATTAGAATACGCTGAAGGTCTTCTGCCATGTCTTTGGATCCGATTTGGTCCCAGATAGTCCGAGAAAGGCACAAGGCTTGTGCTCGGCTTTGCCCAGTGTAAATAATTTTAATGCGGATCTTTTAATTTATAGACCTTCGATCATTTTTTGGAAAGGAAAAAGAAGTTCCTAGCTTAGAGCCCATGCTCCAGATCTTTGCTCTTAAACTTCCCATTAGTAAAATTCACCCCCAGTTAATGATAGCGATGGGTTTGTTGCTGAGAAGTTGGTCGGGAGTGCTTCAGTTCCTGCTTACCTGTTACCCGGAAAAAAAATAAGTAAGTGTTTATATTGCATGAGTCAAAGGGAATATGGCAAAGCTGCATCCTAAACATTTATTTTTCGTTTAAAAGTGCAACCACTGATGGCCTGAAACGTGAGACAAAAAAAAAAAACCCCTCCTGATGTCTGAGAGGTAGGGAATTCAATGAGGAGCGTGCCGAGGTGTGCGGCAGCTGCCCCAGCGGTTCTAGGGCTCTCCGAAGAGCAGACACATCTCATCCCTTCTTTGCAGTAAATATTTATATGTACAGTCAATGTTCTTCTGGAATTAAAGCTAAGAGGGTCTCGCTCCCCTGTGGCCAGGCAGCCGTCTGGCCGCGTCCCCGCCGAGGGGGCCGGGGGACGATGCTTCACGCTTCTGCACACCGCATCTGCATGCACGTCCTTCACCTCACCCCTGCACTAGCGCAGTTAGCGCCGCGGGCCCAGGGAAGTCCTCGCACGCCCACGCAGCGCAGTGTGAACGCGCCGGCAGCCGCCCGAGCCTCCGTGCTGGGGCTGCCTTGGGGAGGGGGGGTGGGATCGGTCAAGTGGGATGGGGAGACTCATCGCTTCTTATTTGGGGTGCAGACCCCAAATAAGGGGGTGGTTTGGGGTCTCACCCAACGGGGTGAGAGCCGCGGAGCTGCCGGCGCATGGCTTTGGTGCAGAGTTGGTGACCGAGTAAGTGACAGTTGGTTTGGTGGCGCTTGGGGACCAGACCCGGAGGAGGGACCCGAGAGCTGGGGGTGGGCGTGGGGTGATGCTGCAAAGCCAGCGAGCCGGGGCGACAAGGTGGGGGGTCGCAGGGGACCGCGGCGGGCCAGCCCGGAGGAGGTGACGCTCCCGTTGGCTTTGGGCTTTCCACCCCACAGAGGGAATCAAAGGATGAGGAATCGCGTTTCTCCATGTGCCCATCACCCTTGCACCGGGCCGGCTTCCCATATCAAAGCAGCTCTGAGTCCCTCCCCCGGGGAGGCAGAGGGGGACTTTGTGTAGCCAGAGGGAGGAGAGGGGCTGCGGGGTGGCCAGGAAGGGGCCGCGCTGGGTTTCCCAGGGGCTCTGTGTTGGTTTTTTCCCCTTTTTAATCACTAACATGACTGACCCGAGCAGATCCAGCCCTCCCGGCCAGGCTCGGGCATGGCAGCGGTCACCCCACCGCTGCCCCCTCCCCACAGCCAGGGCAGCGGGAGCATCCGCCGTGTTTCATCCGGATCTGGCCACCCGCGGTGCTGGCTGCGCTGGGAGCGGTTCCCCCCCTGTCCCCTGCAGCTGCCACCTGCCCCCCTCTAGAGATGCTGTAGCTGAATCGTAGTCTTTATATTTCTTTTTAATCTGCAACCTGAGGTAGCGTAGTGAGTGTCGTGTATTTAGTGGCGTGTTATTTTTAATCTCGGTAACTAACTTGTGGACACCAGTATTTTCAATTTTCTCTGTATCTTCTTCCCATGTGCTCTGTGCTCCGAGTGTACGTGAAATGAAACACGTTTGCCCTTTCAATGTGTCTAATATTGAATTATACTTATATATTATATATATGCTTATATCCTTCTTATACCCATATAGACCAATGTCGATGTGTTACACGCAAGTTTTATACTCTAATATTTATATTGCTTTTTTTCTTTGGGAAAAAAAAAATAATAAAATGGTTTCTTCTGACTCAATGGTATTTATTGTGGTGGGAAGAGGGGGGCACAGATGGGGCCTGTCCATCCCCACGCTGCCGCTGTGCCAAGGCTGCCGGCGGGGGCTGGTGCAGCCCAAGCCTGGCTCCGGCAGGGGGGATGCTCTTGGGACACCCCTGTCCTTGGGTCCCCCAGGCCTTTGGGTGGAGGGTGACATGGCCGTGGGTGGCACCGGTGTGCTCCCGGCTGGCATTTTTGGGGAAGGGCAGGGCAGACCCCGGCACACCCCACACGGGGACCACGGCTACAGCCCCTTCCTCAGCACCGAGGAGATCCAGTCGCCCTTCCCCATCGCTGGCAGGGATCTGTTCTCCCTTCCCCAGCCCCAGTAGGGATCTAGTCACCCTTCCCCATCACCAGGGATCCACTCTCCCTTCTCCAACCCCGGGGTGATCTGCTTTTCACCGGGCTCCCCGCTCTGCGCTTGGGGGAGGCCGGGGGGGGGGGGTGGTTAGGCGCTGTGCCCGGGGCCCCGCAGCCAGGAGGAGCCCCCCCACCCTCTCCCTGCGGGAGAAACATCCCGTGGCTCGGGGTGTCGCAACCGCAGAGGAAAAAATAAGCTGCTGCTGCCCAGATGTGAGGGGGAGAGTGGAGGGGGTGGGGGCAGAGCAACCCCGGGAGACAGATGAGCAGACAGACAGACAGACACCCCTCCCGCCCGGGGGGCTGGGGCTGGTGTGTGTCCCCCCCGTTAGCAGTGTGCAGGAGGCTCCAGGAGCGCAGGGCACAGCCCCCCTGCTCCCCGTATTCCCATCCCGTCCCCCCCTACTGTCTCCGTCTGGGCTGCAGCTCCGTGGCCCCCATCCCCCCCGCCCCCCAGCACCCCCCGAGACTGCCCTCACAGACAGAGACCACCCCCCAAAACCCCCCTGCAGACTGACAGACACTCCCCAAATCCCCCTGCACCCCACAGAGACCCCCTCAAATTCTGCTGTGCTCCCACAGAGACCCCCAGAAATCCCCTTACACTTCTCATAGGAACACCCCCCCCCCCAAATTCCCCTGCACCCCACAGAGCCAACCCTCCTCCCCTCCCTGTGCACAGCCCTGGTCACACACACCCGCATGCACACACGTGTGCACACACATGCACCCCCACATGCACCCCCACATGCACCCCCGGGGGAGGGGGTTCCAACCAGAGCACCCTCCTCTGGGACACGCGGTCCCAGACCACAGGGGGGGCACAGGGGTCAGGGTGGTGACAGGGCAGGGACCTGGTGCAGTGGGGTCCCTGTCACGCCGTGTCGTCTGCCCCCAGCCCCTCGCACGACGGAGCACCCGGCATTTGGGTCAGCTCCAGGGGAGCGATGATGGGGATCGATCACATCGACCCACGTCCAGGTGCCACCCGTGGGCTGTCCCTAGCACCCGCCCCAGCTGGGGTGACATCGTCCCAGGGCACCGAGCATCGCCGCCTCCTTTGCCAGTGATGCCACCGGGCACCTGGAGCCGGCTGATGGGGGCCGCGGGTGGAGGAAGAGGGGAGGGTCGGGCCCGTGGGTCCCTGGTTGGGTGACGGCCACCACCGGTGAGGAGCAAAGACACTTTGCAGAGCTGCGGGTGTGAGCTTCAGGAGCCCACAGCCTGCCCGGTGCCCTCCGCCCCTGTGTCCCCGTGTCCCCGTGTCCCTGTGTCCCCGTGTCCCCGTGTCCCCATGTCCCCGTGTCCCCGTGTCCCTGTGTCCCTGTGTCCCCATGTCCCCGTGTCCCCGTGTCCCCGTGTCCCTGTGTCCCCATGTCCCTGTGTCCCCGTGTCCCTGTGTCCCCGTGTCCCCGTGTCCCCGTGTCCCCATGTCCCCGTGTCCCCGTGTCCCCGTGTCCCTGTGTCCCCGCGTCCCCAGCTGCTGGTGTCAGCGTAAGGGTGCGTGCAATGTGGGGGTGCTCACTCAGTTTCATTTCACCTCTCCTCTCTGTTGCACCAAAATCACCGCAGGGCACTGTGAAAACCGGGAAGGGGAAGGCACAGGGATACACACCTGGCCAATTAGCGCTGATGAAGGGAACCCCGTCAGCCGCGCTAATTAACAGGGACAGGCGGGAGCGGGAACACGTTCACCGCGGCATGGTTTGCCGATGGGGGACTTCCTGAGCTGGGGTGGGGAGAAAAGGGAGGCCAAGAGAAACAGAGCCCGAATCACAGCCCTGACACAAGGGGTGCGAAGAGGGGGACAAGGCTGAGCCCCCGGCAGCCGCTCGGGCCGAGTGACCGTTGGGGGACCAGGGGCATCGCTCCCGGGAAGGGAGGGGACAATCCTGGATGCGGGATGGGAGCGAGTGAGCGGGTGGGGGGTGTCTTTCACCTCCAGCCATGGGGGGGACTGGGAGACTCCGTGGCTGGAGTGGGACCGGGGGTTACAGCCCGTGTGCCTGGTGCCGGCTGCTGGGGGGGGTGAGTGGCTGTATCACCCCCCAAAACCAGGTGTGCGTGGGGGTGTCCGTGTGTAGCCACCAGCAAACTTTGAGGTGGCCCAGCCGGCAAGCAGAGGGGGGGCCTTGGGTCCGGGCTGGGGTATCAGGCGGGTGAGGGTCCGTGCTGGGATGCTCCGAACATCCCTCAACAGCCAGAAGGAGAGTGTCCTCCTCCACCCTGGTCCCCTCCTGCTGCTTTGCTCTGCTTCTCCTCCTCCTCCTCCAGCTCCTTCTTTCCCCCCACACTGAGAGCAGCTCAGCGTCTCTTCCCCCCACTCCTGCTGTCCCTTGTCCCCCTCCCGGGTACATCCATGGCATGGGACCAGGGGAGCCCTGGGCTTCTCTGCAGACGGTTGAGCTGGAAGCCCTTGGTGGTGCAGGAACAGGTCACACCAGGGCTGGAGCTCCCCTTGCTCTTTCCCCAGGGATTGTTCCCACCTCGCTGCCAGCTCCCGGAGCCTGCAGATGCCGCGGGCAGTGATGGCCCCGTGTCACCAGCTTGTGGGGTCCTTGTTCACAGCAGTCACTTTTTTCAGCCAGTTCACCTTGAAAATCAAACCAAAACAACAACAGCAAAAAAAAAAAAGGAATTGAGCAAACCCAGTTTTCCACTGGATTTGTGAGCTGAGCTGACCCATGGTTGCTCGGCTCCGGAGAGGGCTCGGCGGGGAGCTGGCATCCTGCCCGCTGACGTGTTCCTTGGCATCAGGCTGCGGTCACAGGCCGAGTCCCATCAGGCAGCTCCTCCAGCCGTGACCTCACCCAGCAAAGAGTGGGGGGGAAAAATCACCAAAAAAGCCAAGTTTTCACTCATCTCCCCCTCACCTGCTCCTTCGGGGTCCCCAGAGGCAGTCGGGAGGTCGCCCCGGCTCTGACACAGACACTGGGAGCTGCAGGATTAATCCCAGCTGGATTTTGAGCCTGCCCTGAGCAGAGGAAATCTGGGGGAGCCGGCGGCAGCGGGGGGCTTCTCCTCCCATAAATGCACCAGCGGGGAGGGCAGCCGATGCTGTCAAAAAGAACTCTTGGTGCTTGGGATAGAAAAGAGCTAAAAGGGACTTGCTGGGGCAGCGGGTGCAGCCGGGCCAGGCGAGGGGAGCGGGCGGCTGTAGCAGGGCGGTGCGGTGGGAAAGCCCTTCCCGCAGCCCGCGCCGCCCGGCTCCCCGCCAGCCCCTCGCCGTCGCATCCCCTGGGATTTTATTTCCCCCCATGCAGCCGGCTCCTCTCGCAGCCTCACATCCCCTGGTGGGAACAAGAGGCGTTTCACCATCCTCCGCGTCCCTTCCTGCTCCATAAATCCACTTCCCGACGCTTTGATTTATTTTATTTTATTTTTTTTTAACAGCTTAAGCCCAGCGTGCGGAGACGGAATAAAATTTGCCTTTCGCTGGCTGAAACCTTGTGACTGCGGTGAAGGAGAGGGCGGAGGGAGGGCACTGCCTGCCCTTTGCCGGCCCCGCTGGGGCTTGGTGGCTGCCAAGAGCTCATCCATCACGCGGAGGAGCAGGACCAGCCCTCGGCCGCTCTCCGGGCTGCAGGAGACCCGGCAAAATAGGATGTGATGGGATTTTGCCCCTTTGCAGCCTGCGTGACCTCGTGGTGGCCTCAGCCATGCAGTGGCATGAGGTGCTTGGAGCCCGCTCTGTCTGTCTGTCCGTCCTCCCCCGCGGGGCAGAGCCCTTGCCCCGGCCGTGCCGGAGGAGCTCGGCCCCGGGGAGCCGATGGCAGCTGCAGCCAAGGCCTGAAGTCACGGAGAGGGGAGGGCAGGGGAAGGAGAGGGATGCCAGGCGGGATGAAGGCAAACCGGGCGGAGGGGGGAGATGCTGTGGGCACTGCTGTCGGGCCACGGTGCGGCTGGAGGGGCTCAGCTCCAAGGGGACACTGCTGTCCCCCCCCCCGGGAACCCGCACGCTCCGCTGGGGCCCCTGCGATGCTGTGGGTGGGACCTGCCAGGGTCACTGTCACCGAGCTGCTGGTGGAGGAGCCAGCCCATGCACTTGGCCCCTGCCCCTGCAGTCAGGAACACCCCTCCACTCCCCCGGAGCCCAGTGCTGGCCCCCCCAAACCCATCCCGGGGAGTCCCTGGGGGCACACAGCTGGGCAGGGCTAATTCCCTCATGGATGCACCCGACCCACATCGGTCCCCAGGGAGTTTGGGCAGAGGCCGTGCTTTGGGAACCCCCCCCAAAAAAAAAAGAGAAGAAAAGCCACTGGTGGTTGGAACGTGGCTCCGGCAGCACACAGAGCCATGGGCAGGGGCTGCCCGTGCCCGGCGCTGCCTGCACATGCCGAAAGTGGCCGTGCCCGGCGTGGGAAGGGGGGTTTTGGCACCCTCTCCACTCAAATGAGCAGCGATGCTGAGCCAAAGCACCCAGGGCTTTGCCAGGGCAGCTGGGAGCAGGACGGGGACTGGAGATGGCCGTGCCAGGGCACGTCCCCCTTTCAGGGGACAGGGGCATGGGTGGCACAGTGCCGGGGACATCCCACTGGCCAAGGTTTGGAAGCTGCTGCCAGTTTTGGACTGGGGAGCAGAGGCACGTCCCAGGGACCTCCCCCTCCTCTCCCACAGAGCCCACCATGCAGGGGATTTGGGGGGACCCTCCCGGGTGAACCCCGAGTGACACAGCCCTGCTGGCACGGGGAAGGGAAAGCAGCCGGTGAAGCCATGCCATGCCGGAGGGAAAGGACCCCCCCCCATGCCACCCCAGCTCCAGAGGGGCTCCTTGGCCCTGGTCCCCAGGGTGTGGCCGGGTGCCAGATCGTGGCAGGGGTGGGGACCCTGCCATCGTCCCCATCACCTCCAGACCAGGGCAGAGCCCGGGGGGGTCCCTGTGAGCTGCAATGGGGCCACAGGAGGGTTTGGACCCCCCTCCCCAGAGATAAATAAAGGAAGAGGGTCCTTGCGCTGCAGAGGGAGACGGGATGGGTGCCAGGGAGGGAGAGCAGCCAGAGGGGAGGAGAGGAAGAGGAAGAGGCAGACAAAGCTGCTTTGTGCAGGGCAGCATTAGGGGTGGGAGAGGGGAAGGGGGGGCTTGGGGAAGGGGCCCGCTGGTGCCAGATGGGGGGGCCGGGCTGGCTCCCTCCAACCCCATGGTCCCCAGAGCGGGGTGCGCAAGATACTGCACCGGGGTGCGGGAGGAAAATGTCTTTTGTACTGTTAATAAATTAAGAAATACTTTAAAAAATAGTGCTTCTTTTATCTCTACCCCATCCCTTTTTAATTTCTATTTTAGTTTCTGCTTTACAATGTAGGTGTTAGCCCACCACGTGTAGGTGATTTATAAACCAGTAAGTATATTGGGGGGATGTGCAATCAAAACATTTGGGGCCCGCTGCTCTGCACGATGCTGGGGGGTGCCTCGTGGTGTTAGAAACCAGAAATCCCCCCTCACCACCTTCAGCACCCCGGGGTGAGGCGGCACCTCTCCCCGCTGAAGCCCACGAGGTCTCCGCTGGCCCCTGCAGGGCTTTGGGGTGTCCCCACCCCCTGGCCGAGCATCGGTCCCACGCCCCTCTGAGGCCGCCCCAGCCTGGCTTTCCCCCATCCCCCGCCTCCCTCGGGTCAGGCCCAGTGCCAGGTTTAAACAATTATTTTATCGTGGCTCTTTTTTTCCCCCCGTTTTCACAGGACAACGCGGGCGCATTGAGCCGTGGGGCACCACGGGAGACCCCATCCCCTGCCCCACAACCCCCATTCAGGGCCTCCTGCTCCCCAATTAGCAACTTGTCATTGATGAGCTCATCAAAAGGCTGCTAAAAAAAAAAAAAAAAAAGAACTAAGGAGATTTGACACAAACTAGGGCAATAATCAGGTCTCTGTCCTCAATTTTAAATTACCCCTGCGGTCCCCAGCATCCAAGCCGGCAGGGACCAGCTCCTGAAAGCCCCATGGAGCAAGCACTGGCCGGCCGGCCCCATCCCACACCCGCCGCAGCAATGGGGCTGCCTTGAAGCAGAAAGGGGCTGGGGAAGAGGCAGGGACATTTTGGGGCACAGGCCTGGCTGATGGCCGTGTCCCCCCAAGACTGTGCCTGGGGGGTGACAGGGAAGACATGGAGGAGGATCGGGGATGGAGAGGAGATGCTGGTGGCAGCTCGCTGCAGCAGGAGGGGCTGGAGGAGCTCCAGGGGACATCAAGGACCCCCTTGGTGATGTCCCACCACCCCCTTTCTAAACCCACGGTGGCAGGGAGGGCAGCAGGGGCTGCTCCCCACCGCAGGCAGGGGGTAAAAGCAGCACCACGCTGGGCAGGAGGGGCTGGGGCTGACCGCAGGGGGGATTCGGACGCCCCACGGGGTACCTACCATGAGATGCTACCTACCAGAACAGCTGCTGAACCTGCACGTGGCCCTGGGACGAGGAACACAGCCCGGGCTCGGGTGTCCATGCATGAAGGACGCAGCCTTTCGCAGTCAGCTCCAGCCCCCCCCCCCCCACCAGAACCGGTCGCAAGGACAAACTCTTCCTGGACCAAGCCAGGGCCACCAGCACATGACAAAGCATTTGTCCCTCCGAAGTGGCCATCTGGGAGAAAGCGTCCTTCATCCCAGCAGAGCAGCAGGGAGCTGCAGCCCGGCTGATTTCTGGCTGGGTCGTCCTCTAAGCTCAGCCGGCGGCCAGGCTGGTGCTGCTCACGTGAGAGCGAGGGCAGGAGGACCCCTCCGCGGGGTCACCAGGAGGGACGCTGCTGGCACGGAGCTGCCAGAGGGGTACGTGCACCTTTGGGGACAAGAATGGCTTGAGCGGTGTGACCAGGGCTCTGCTTGCTGTTTTATCCTCGGGGAATATCCATCATGGCAAGTATTTGGATGGTGGGGGGGGCTCCTGTCCTCACCAGCTTCCCACCCGCCTGGCTTTCAGCCTGGGTGATGTTTGGGCAGGGGGGACACCTCCATCGCCCAGAGCCCGCTCCACGTCTGGGCTCTCAGGCAGTGGGTAGCAGTATATTAGAAAATGAGATTAAAAAGTACCTGCTTCAGCACCCCAGGCCAGGCAAGGGACATTGAACTCTGGGGTGCCCAAATTAAGATGCTAAAATGGGGAAATTCTACTCACCAGCATTTATCACTGGCAGCACTACTGCCGCTTCTCCTAAAGCAACTACCTTGTCAGCTATCACCAGTCCTACCTCCCACCATATTGTGAGCAAATTCCTATTTTAGTCTTTTTTTCTACTGATGTTAGACAAATCATTGCCATTTTTTTTGGTTTTGGTTTGCCAAGGTGGATTTTCTGCGCAGGGAACAGGATTTCCAGCCTCCTCCTGGGACGCGGCGGCAGCACCCAGCCCACCGCAGGCAGCCGCGATGCTGCTCCAGCTCCCCAGCAGCCCACCCCAGCGCCGACCAGGTCGGTGCCACAAGGCTCCAGGTTCGTCTCTGCACCAGCAAAGTTATGATATGGAGGCAAAATTACATTTTTGTACCAAAAAGAATATTTATTTCTCATCTTTTGTACATACAAACTGTCACGCTAACACAGCGCTACCACAGCATCACTGGCCCACAGCTGCAAAGGCTTTATATTAAGCTTATATTTATATGTAAGCTCTCAGGTGAGGCTCCAGGCTGGCCCGGGCGCAGCTCGTGTATCCCGATTTCTCTTTCATTTTGCAGCTTTCCAGGACTGCCGAACGCAGCCGTGGGCATTTGGCTGCGCAAAGGCAACTCCTGCCTGGCAGAGCCCCCCCCCCCCGACGTGAGGGTGGCACGGCTCTGGGCCCCGCAAGGAGCCCAGGCAGTGACGAGGCAGAGGGACCGATGCCTTAATTGTCCCATCTGCCCTTTTTGACTCCCTCGTCCCTTCCCGGGCCGGGGGGGCATGGGAAAGGGTCAAGCCTTGCTTCTAGTGGGCTCCTGGTTCATCCAGGTTTGAGTGCAGGGAGTCCCTGGAGCGTGGCCAGCACCATCCTGCCCAACCAGCTGCTTGAGGCTGAACCGGAGCAACTCTTCTCCCCTCTGCAATCAGCGTTTTTTTCTCTTTCAAGCACAAACCTCTTGCGCGCAGGCACGCACCCACCTCTTCCCAGGGGCCCATCTGCAGCCGCTGGCTCGCTGTTATTCTCTCCGGTTCACGCACCGCTGGGTTTGCAGGCTGGAGCCGAGCACCTGGGACGGGCACGCGATAATAGACACGAAGTGCATTTGAAGCAGGGAGCAGGCATCGCGCCCCGCACAAAGAGCCCCGCCGAGCGCAGCCACCGCCGCGAGGGGACCGGCGGCCGTGCCACGTGCCGCGCCGGGCTGCCGGGCTGACCTGGCACAGGCTCTCCTCGGCACGCCCAGCTTTTTATTAGCGCTTCCAACCCGTGATGTGATAACAAGCCCCAGGAACACCCAAAATGCTAAGAAAAATAGAATTGTTACTGAACATCATAAAAGCTGCAAAGGCTCAGCGTGACCCCAGCAGGGACCAGTGCTCCCAGTAGCACTCGGGCAGGCACAGGCTCCTGCAGAAAAGAGCCTGCCCTGTGCTGGGTGACCCCAGCCGTGCTGAAAGGCCCCCAGACCCTGCTGCACCGCCTGTGCTGGCTCACCCCTCCCTGGGGATGCCAACCTGCCTTCTCTCCGAGGGCATTCCCAGCCACCCCATCTCCTTCTCCACCCCCCTGGTACCCCAGCTCCCACCTGGGCTGGGATCAGCCTGCCTCCTCCTGCAGGGATGCGACAGCAGCCAAGCTGTGTAGCCGGTCCCAGGTGATGCTGGGTTGTTATGGATCACTCCATTACTTCAACGTTAAAAATACGTTAAATTAGAACAAGAAAACAACTCAACGCCTGGAAGCCACAAGCTGGGGCAGAGCTGTAAACTATTGCACCAAGAGCCAGCACCCTGCAAGACAAGACCTGGGGTCCCTGCTTTGGCACCCCAGCACTGAGCTATGTGTAGGGAGGGCTGCGACTTTACCCTCTGTCCCTGCCTTTCTGCCCAGTCTGCTCCAGCACGAGAACTGGAGATGATGTTCCTCCCCTTGGCTGAAGCCTTTGACCCTTCAGTTGTCTATAGGGGCAGACCAAAGATCGGACAGGAGAGCTAAAACGACACAAAAACTGGCACAAATGGCCCCAAGAGCAAGAAGGAAAATAAATTACCCTTCATAGCCACGCACAGATCCCAGAGTACAACTTTATTTTACTTACTGAAAGCTCTCACAGGTCCAGCGGTTTTCTGCCTTTGTCCAGGGGCAAGGTCTAGCTCGAGCAGGTGATGATCTCCATGGTTTCCCCAAGGATGCCTCCATCTCTTGTCATCTCGCTGGCTTTGCTTGCTCTGGTTTGGTTCTGAAAACAAGGCGTTGTTAAAAACAGGGGGGAGAAGCACCTCCAGGCCAGCTCTGGTACAGACCACCCTCCTCAGGGACAGCGGCCGGGCTGGAGGAGCTACCTGGCCTCAGGACACCGGGGAATCGAGAAGTTCCCACCCCGGGGTCCAGGGCTGCCAAACGCACCAGGTGAAGGGTTGAGGCCTGTCTTCACCCCAGCTCCAGACGGCAGGCGTAGCTCCCCGACGGGCAACACCGTGACCCAAACGGGGCACCACACCTCAGACACAACCTCCTCAGGAGACCCCCCTGCACCCCACGGGGGAGGACAGCGGCGGAGTAACGGAGGACACTGCCCGCCAGGCTCTCGGGGGGTTGTGCCGGCAGAGGATTACAGACCCCCCGAATCCCCCCACGCTCCGGCCTTATCCATATAAGCCCGGTGTTGCTTTCCAGACGCAGCCGAGCGCTGGCATCCCAGTAACGGGGCCCAGCCAGCGCCTGCCCTTAAGAAGCCTTCATAGCTTAAGGCCTGAGCTCATCCAGCTTATGATGCCACGGTCAAGCCGGCAGCCCCGAATTAGAGCAGCCGCCGAGCGCCGACTGGCACCGGGGCACTGGGGGGAAGAGGGCACGGGGCGAGCGTGGCCGGCTGAGCACCAGCACCGGCACAGCCAGGCAGCGCTGCCTGCACAAGCTCCTGCCTTCAGCGCCTCGGAAGATGTATTTTTACAATTGGGAGGGGATGGCAGAAGGGAGGGGACCCGCTCAGGAATATAAAGCAGCAGCTGAATTACTGCCCGGACGCCGCAGGCATGAGAAATTAACTCTTTCAGGACTGAAAACCTTTCATGCTCTCACGCTAGCTCCTGAAATTCCAAGGGCAGGCACATGAAACCGCGCAGAGGAGACAAGCCGTAGGCTCCGGTGCAGGATTTAAAAGCCTTTTGGAGACTCTGCTAAATAACTGTGACAAACCCAGCACCCCTCTCTCGCCCTCTCCGTGCCCTCGAGCATCCTTGAAACTACCCCTCACCCCTCCTTGCCACGTCTGCCTCTCCCTGCCCAGCTCCCCAGCGCAGCCCCACGCAGCGTCCCTTTCTCCAGCAGCACAGCGGGCAGGAGACAGCATTTCTGGGTCTGTCCCTCACCCCCAAAACCAGAAAAGCAAAAGAAACGTGGGCTGTGCACGGGAGACGGCTAGGACAGTGCCTCTGCCCTGTGCGCAGCAGGGCTGATCACGCAGATCACGCGCAGAGCCTGGCCGGGAGGGACCGACAGCCTCCAAACCCAGACATCGACCGTCTCCCTTCCCCTTCCAGGTCTGCTGGCAAGATGTCCCCTGCGCAGCGTGGGCATTTTCCGCTGCTGGACCCTGGCGTGTGGACCCTGCGTGGGTGCTGCCCGTGGGTCAGCCCCTCCGAGCCGTCTCAGGGTCCTGCTGCTGGGTTGCGCGAGAGCTGCTCTCCCATCTCGGTGGGGGACGAAGGATTTGGTTTGCGCGGACAACAGAGGGAGCATTCAGAGCTGCCGGGCTTTGTGCACTGATCCCCTCGGGGCTACAGCAGAAAGGCGCAGGGGGGTGAGAGAGGTCCCCCCAGCTGCCAGCTGGACCGCAGCGCAGCTAGGGCGAGCTGAAAGCAAGCAGGAGCCCGTACTCAATGCACTTCTTGTCTTCTTCATCCCTCAGCAAAGCCTCCTCTCCCCAACAGCCCCACTCTGATCCAGCAGCCCCTTCTCCCCCCCAGGCTCCTCCGTGTCCCCCAACCCCTTTTCCAAGCCCCAAGCCGCAGAAGCTCCTCGCTCCCCCGGGCAGAGCCGTCCTCCTCCCGCAGCCCGGCTCTCCCCCAGGCCAAACCCCTTCCCAACACACGGCACCGACCCAGCAGGCTGCTCCCTCCCTCCACCTCCGCTCCTTGCAGGTCCCAAATATTCCCTCACACCCCCACTGACACACTCTCATCTTTCTCAGCCAGTGAATTTTCTCACGTCCTCCCACCTTTTTCTTCCATAAATGTGTTCCGTTGCTTTTTTTAACCCGTGTAAACCATAAGCATCTGCAACATCCTGTAAAGAGGAGGGCTGTGAAACCACAGCTTGGTATTTAAGCCTGCCCCTACCAGCTTCATTCAAGCTCTTGCAGAAGAGACACAAACATCTCCAGTTTATAATTTTAAATGCCTCCTTCATGCCCCTTTTCTGGATCAAGCAGCCCCAGGTCTACCCAGCCATCCTTGCTGCCCGCCTCTGCACCTTGTCTAGCTTACGATGTCCCTCCTCAGGCAGGGGAACCAGAACTGCAGGCAGCACAACACACTGAAAACAAAAAAAAGCCACTGCTGTGGTTGCTTTTCCTCCCTCTCCTTCCTTTCCCAGGGATTCCTAGATCTCGGATGAGGATTTTGGGTTTTAACTACTGCAGAGCGCTGGGCTGACATTGCCACGGACACCCCGTAAACCCCATGTTTCGCTCCAAGTAGCTATGGTCAGCTTGGGGCATCCTCCTGCTCACGGAATTAAAAGGGAAAGGCACACAGGGCAAGAAAACCCCTTTGAGATGCTACGAGCCACCGAGCATCCAGGTGAGATCCTTCTGCAGCCCTTCACAGTTAAGTCTTTTGTTTTTTTCCTACTGAAAGATTGTCAGAAATATTCCTGCTATTCACAGGCTTCCCGATGTATTTTGTTTCCTGCCTTTTAGCCTGTTAAATAACGGGTTAGCACTCACGTAGGAACCTCCCCCCTCATCCCACGGGAGCCGAGCTTCTTTAGGAGACCCTTTGGAAATCCAAGTGGGCTTTATCAACTGGCTTCTCATGCCGTTGTCATCATCAGCAGGACAACAGGAAAACATTGGAGCTACTGAACATTAATAGCACTTTGGGCAATGAGTATTTACGGCTTGACCAAAGGATCGCTGGGCTGGAAACCCATGCCCAAAGATGCTATTTTTGGTCATCCCCAGCAGATCTGATCTGAGATTGCAGGGGCTCTGCAGAGGACTGGCAAAACATTTCAGAAAGATTTGGAAATCACCTCCTCTTCCCACAGCGCCCACAGATTTTTGCCGTCTCATGGCTGCACCCGCTGGCAAAGGCTGCAGCCTGCCCTGCTCCCCTGGTTGGCACCACCCAGGTTAAAGACGAGCATCTTCCTCCCTCCCACAAACCAGGCAAGAGCCTGAGCGATGGGGCAAGGGGTAACGTGTCTGCTCTGTACGCCACAGCTTCATCCCGTTTGAGGACGAAAAGTCCCCTTGCATCCAGCCCGGCTCAACCCTTGCTCTCTTTCCCTCGGATACCCAGGCCAGCAGCGAGCTCGGGGCGGGAGGGATGGATTCACCATTGATTTTCTGCCTTCACTTCGCTGCGTGGTGGGGAGCAGACGGCATACGCGTGACGTCGAGGCGACAGAAAAGGACAGCGGTTGAGTCACTTCAACCACAAACCAATTCTGTATCATCTGGCTGAAGCTCTGAGGGGTAGGACAAGCGCCGAGCCAGACCGGAGGAGGACACTGAGCTGTTGTGCGCGTGCCCTGCCGCGGTCCGCACGCCCGTCTCCAGGAGCTTGGCTGCAGCACTCCCCTTTTGCTGACCTCGCTCCCCCACAACGGGTCCTTTAAGCTATGAAGCAGAAGCCCAGGGGCTCTTCCCGTTCCTTTACAGTCTAGGGATGGAGCTGCTCGTGGCTGAATAGACACAGCTGCCTGGGCAGGACAGGAGTCGGAGATCAGAGCTGAGAAGGCTCTCACGCCGAGCTCCTGTCCTCCTCGGCAGCCGTGACGGGGGATGGAGAAATGTCCTGACAACTGGGGTGATGGAGAAGCACAATCCGTCCCACTGGGAGAGCTCCTGGGGACCGCAAAGCAGCAGGCGGGAGGCTCCCAGGGAGGAGGGCTCAGGAGCACCGGCTCCAGCAGGATCCTCTCCAAACGCACGCTCTCGGAGCGCCGCGTGGCAATGCCAAAACCAGCACAGGCGTGGGACCTGGTGTGGGTTAACCCCCGCGGGCAGCTCAGCCCTGCACAGCCGCTTGCTCACTCCCCCCCCAGCGGGATGGGGGGCAGAAGTGGAAGGCTGAGGGCTGAGATAAAGGCGGTTTAACAGGTAAAGCAACAGCTGAGCGCGCCAGCAAAGCAAAATTAGGAATTCATTCACCACTTCCCATCGGCAGGCGTTCAGCCATTTAGTGGTGGCTGGTGGTGTTCAGCTGCCCACCGGGGTTAAACCACGACAGGACCACACGGATACCACACCGTACTGAAATCTCCTTCTGAAAAGAGCAAAAAAGGAGAAAATCCAGAGGGCTAGGGAAGGAAATCCCACGGTGACAGGCTCTTGTGCCTGGTACCCGTGAGCGTGGGCGTAAGGGGAGCCCTCCTGGCCCTGGCCCCCCATGGGCAGTGAGTCAGGGCCCCGTGTTTTTGCAGGTGTGGAAAGGGAAATCCTCCCCCTCCAAGGGAAGCTGGGTCTGAAACAGCTGCGAAGGCGGCGAGCGTCCCCCCCGGGTTTTGGTTACAGCAGGAGAGCTTCCTGCCATCAGAGCACGCGGTGCTCCTCTGGGAAAGGGCCAGAGGGGTGAACCCAAGTCGGGGAGATGTCAAGGGGACACGGGGCACGCCGTCACCAACAGCCGAGGCGGCGAACGGGAGCACACGCGGTGCCGTGGTCACGCGTACCTACAGGCTTTGGGCTGCGGCTGCTCACAGCCCCGGTCCCGTCACCGGTGGAGGACCACGGGCACCCTGCACGTCCAACAGCACCAAGACACGGCTGCCACGCAGACACCAAGCTGAGCAGGGTCTGATGGGGCAGCAAGGCTACGCTAGCCACGCATTAGGCCAAAAGGCGGAACAGCCCGTTATTTTAAATCCCTGCCCTTTTCTGCACGTAAAAGATGAGCAAACATCCCACTGCTACTGTAAGCTGCTGAAACCGAGTTGGAGATTTCTCTCCATGCTTCTCCTGAGCCTTCTCCTACATTATTTGAGACAGAAAAGTTGTAGCTTCATCTCTTCTACATCTCTACTCAGGTTTTCTTTTCCCAAATGCTTGGATGAGAGATCTTCCTCCCCCACTCTTCTGCTCTGGTCACCGGCTTGCGGCTGCTTCTGTGGCACAGATCTAGCACCACGTGTCCTCACTCCCACTTTGGGTCTGTTTTTCTCTGCTTTCTTTTCCACCCTGAGCCCATCACATACCCTCTACCCAGAATCTCCCATACAGGGACCATCTTCAGCAGCTCATAACCTGCTCTAACATCTCTTCACACTTCTCCTCAAACCCTCTCATTTCTGAACCTGCTTCCAAGCTGTGTCCTTTTCCAAACCCTCTTGATCTCTCTTCCTTCTGCCCCTAACATGCCACAAGCCCCTTCTCTCCATCTTTTCCTGTAGCTGCTGGCACCTGGGCGTATGTCCATGTATCCCTCTACCACCTCGACTCTTTCCATCTCTTTGCAAGTCTTTCTGGCAGAAGTGTAACAGTCCCGTCTTGACCACGCTCATGCACATAAAAGGTACGATTCTGCCTCCTCGGCCTGGAAGACGACTTTTTAGTAGGGCCTGTTGCAATAGGACAAGGGGCAATGGTTTTAAACCAAAAGAGGGCAGATTCAGACTAGATATAAGGAAGAAATTGTTTACACTGAGGGTGGTGAAACACTGGGACAGGTTGCCCAGAGAGGTGGCAGATGCCCCATCCCTGGAAACATTCAAGGCCAGGTTGGACGGGGCTCTGAGCAACTAGATGACTAGGACTAGATGACCTTTAAAGGTCCCTTCCAACTCAAACCATTCTATGATTCTAAGAAGTCTGCTGTCGCGGTCCACATCAACTGGACGGGAGAACAGAGGATGGCAGGCGGGAGTCCGCAGTGAAAGGTGCTGTGCAAGCCAGCACAAATGGAGGGGTGGAGAAGCTATTTTGGATATGGATTAAAAGGAGGTAACAGGTCAGCAACTGCAGCAATACCAGCTGGGTATGCGAACCATGCCATGGTTTCCTTGACAGCTGAGAGGAAGGAACAAACCCCAAGTAGTAACAGTAGGCACCATTTTTTCCCCTTTCCTTACCAGCCCTGCAGCTCCCTGCGGGAAGAAGCGCCGAGGCGGCGCAGCCCGGCGAGCAGCACCTATCCTGCCACGCTC
This sequence comes from Calonectris borealis, assembly GCF_964195595.1. Taxonomy (NCBI): domain Eukaryota; kingdom Metazoa; phylum Chordata; class Aves; order Procellariiformes; family Procellariidae; genus Calonectris; species Calonectris borealis. Next base: position 2,975,235 of record NC_134326.1, read on the forward strand.
CCCTGCTCCGGCGGGACAGGCCGCCGGACTGCAAAGCTTCCTGTAAATCATCCATCACTCCGGCCCCGTTAGCCACCTGCAAAGAGAACACAGGACCCTGTGGCACCCACGTGTCAGGAACAGGGAGCGGAGCCCAGCATCTGGACACTTTCACGGAGACTTTGTGAGCAACAGCCTCGCACCCTGCTCCGCTACAGAAAATAGCATCTTTTGTATCACGGAAAGGGACAATAAATATTCCACGTCCTGTTCCTCCATGTCCCTCAGGTACGGGGTAAAATCCAGTGGGTCTTCACTCTGTATGTGCTTTGCGGGAACGTTTTCATGCCCCGTGGGTATGGTGGGGGGTGGGAAGGCATCCAGCTCCCCCGCTCCGGATGCGAGGGAACGGATTAGGACCCAGACTGCCTGGCAACACCTTCCTGCCCGCGGAGGAGGGGGTGGGGACGGCTCCGCCAGGATTTTTGGGCATGTTGTCTAAAGCCTTTCACTTCCTCAGAGATCCCAGCTGTTGGGTTATTTGCTGCCGACGGAGGCCCCTCTGGCTCCTCCGCTGATCTCCCCCAGGGTCTTCTCCCCCTCTGCTTGGCTCAGTTGTCTCCGTGCTCCTCTCCAATGAGCACCCCGGGTTGCTAATGCCACCCTGCCCTCTAATCTCCCTTTCACTCTGCTGACGGTGCTCAGGCTGCTAAGGAGATTAGCCTGGCCTCAGCTGCTCGCCCTCCCCAGCGACAGGGATGTCCCCCCATCGGGGAGCCATGTGCAGGGGTGACCCGTGTGCGGCCACCACCCCAGCAGCAGTGCAGCTCCGCTGCCCTCTCCCGTCCGGCCACAGACCCGGAGGAGGTGCCCGAGCCGCAGCGGAGGACGAGACCAGGCATTGGTAGGACATTTTCCCCCCCCGAGATGGGAACTTGGGAGACCTGCACCCATCCTCGCCTGCTGTCCCCTCCTGTGTATGTGGGAGTCTCCGAAGCTTGAAAACAAGAGGGTCAGGACACCCAGGCAGAAGTCGGAGCCCCCCTGCATCCCTCCCCAGCACACAGCCTTGTGCTCCAACAGCACAGAGGCAGATTTTAAAAGGCCATTAAGACCCCAGTCCTAAATAAACCAGCACAGTCCCACTGCCTCTGCAAAACCAGGCAGAGGTGGTGAGCTCCAGGCACAAATCACTCACCACACGCCTTTAAGAGGAGCCTCCCTGGGCTGCTGGCTACCCTGCGCATCCTCCCTCGGCCGGCGGCGCGGCACCGAGGCGGTTAACGCCGAATGCATGAGCTCTCTGCAGATCTCCGTTTCCGTGACAACAGCTCCTGATGAAACCCAGAGCTATAAAAAATCCCATTAAACATCTGTGAGAGCCTGCCTGTGCTGCCTGCGCTGCCTGCACAGGCTGCCACCTGCCGGCAAACCCCCCCAGCCAGGCTGACCCACGTTGCCCATCCAGCACCCCAGAAATACGGCTGAGGGGAGCAGGGACAGCACCGGCACGCTGGGAGGAAGCCTGGGGCATGAAACCTGGCTACCAGACTCAGCTTTTGGGCTAGTGAAGGGAGCCTGCAAGGATTGAGGGTGCGGGTATACACCCCGACAAGTCACCAGAGCCTTGGGGAGCTCCTAGGAGGGACACAACACCCATCGCTGTGACTTTGGCTGGTGGAGCTGCTCCTCTCAGAGCAAACCAGTCCAAATTCACCTCTCTAAGTTTTGAGGGCAGGTTTGAGCGACAACAGTAAGCCACTGGCATCTATTAGGGCTTTCTAGTTTCTTACCCTTACCCGTCGGCTTGTGCCAAGGCCAAGTGGAGGGTCTGGGCTGCTGCGAAGGGTCTCTGAGGATGAGACAGGGCGGTGGCCCAACGGGGACTTCAGACTGACCTCAGCCCAAGCCAAACAACGGGACTGGAAGGCTGAGGAAGGACTACCGGGACACTGGTAGTTGGGGTCCCCGCCTCACCTCTGCGCTTCATTTGCTCCCCTCCAGCTTTAGCGTTACCAAGGACTTCTAAACACCCTTTACACTTTACCTGATTCGAGTTCGGGCTTTTCCCTCTCCGTGCTTCCACCACTGCTTGCAATAGGAAAAGGCACCAGGAGAAGGCGAGTAGGAAGGTAGGGAGGTGCTACACATGTAGGGTGATGCTCCTGATGGCAGAGCTCAACCGACATGTTCCTGCTGCGGGTAAGAAAAGCAGCGCTGAGTTTAATCCCACAAAGAGCTCTCTGGGTACCGGGCAAACAGGGCTCTGGCACCCAGGAGACCCTAAGGAGTTGCTACTCCTCACGGGGGAAGTGGTCCGGGAGAGAACGGGCACCATCCCTCGAGGGGAAGCTCAAACAACAGCCATAGGGATAACCCATTGCTGCGAGACTGTGCTGGGGCTCAGTCACCTTAGATGCCAGAACCTGGACACACATTGTTCAGGCTTATTATATTATGGCTTATTATACAATATATAATAATATATAAGCCATATATATACATATATAAAACAATACGTAAGCCTTATTATACAATAAGGCTCCTGCACCTGAAGCTGACTGCAGGACTGCTCAGCCACAGATATTTATTTGTCGGATCTTCCCCCGAGCTGTACCCTAAGCTGCTCCCCTGCGCTCCTGGATTCAAAGGCGCGGAAGCTGCAGCTTTTCCTTCCATTTGCAAGTGCTGCCGAGTCACTTGGATCCTGGGAAAAAGCCTCTCCTCTGCTTGGGGAAGGATGGGGCAGGAAGCAAGCAGGGAGCGAACAGTGCTGCCTTCATCCCCCCCCAGCATCTAACTCCATCGTCGGGTACGGGAGGGAAAACAGTCACAGGGACTCGGAGCAGCAGGAGTCCTGGAAATTCTGGCATCTGTGGGAGTAAGGGGAATCCAAAGGGGCCACGGATGAAAGCTGACACAGAAAGAAAATACTCTTTTTGAGCTACAATTGCTGGCACAGCTGCTGGCCAGCCCCCCTTCCGAAAACTGAAACACGCCAGCAAGGGGATGGAAATCATTAACTTGTTCGTTTGTGTGATTTAACCATTTCCATCTCCCCCTGCCCCTTGAATGAGCTCAGATTTCTTCAGGTTTCCAGCAACCCGACGCTGCAGCGCCTGGGGCTCCCCCAGAGCAGCAGGCAGGGTTTGAGAGAACCGCTATCGGAGAAGACAGGGCTCCCTCTCCCCTCCTCCTCAAACGCTTTTAAAGGCAGAAGCCATGGGCACACGGCTTTTCTGCAGGAGTAGACGTCCAGGAAAGAAGCCAAACAGCCCCCAGGAGAAACCCAGAGCAGTTTGATGCTCCTTTCAAAGCGCAGAGGCTCAGAAAGCCCACGGCCTCAGAAGGGAATAGGAAAAAAGCCTGAAGTCTTGCAAATGAAGCAGTTGGCTGAAAACTACAGGATGGTCTAGGAACGATGCTGAGGCAGGGTGGGGACCTCTGTCAAGAGGCGCTGGGACACAGCCCTGCCAGCCACTGAACATGCATTTAGTGGGCTGGCTAGTTTTGCCGTGGGAAGCCGAGCCCTTGAGGCTCCTGGGCTCAGCTATAGCGACGGCGTGGGTCTGCAGCCTTATCTGCGTGTGCTCTGGATCAGGACCACCTTGTTAGAGGCAGCAAAGCAGCGGGAGGGAGGGAGGGAGGAATGTGAGAGCTTGCAAAGCATCTCACTGCGGGCGTTCAGGCTGCCAGGAGGAGGGGATGTGTTTCAGGAAACCCAAAAAGGCAGGAAATCAAGGGAAAGGGACAGTAATTGAGTCCATATGCTGGAAGTGAAGCGTGCATCTGGTAGCAGGGAGCAGACTAGGGGAGAAAGCCCATGCTGTGGGGACAGCACAGGGCGCTCGCGGAGTCACCTTAACCTCCTGGACCAAGCAGAGAAGGCTGAGTTCAAACTAACCACAACCGCCAAGACGGGTCACTTGTGCAGGCTTTCGGGTCTGCGCCTGTAGTAGCTGCAGGTCAGGAGGCTTCCAACCTTAAACTCATTAACAACCTAACGTAAGAGTTAACCTTGCAAAAAGGTGAAGGAAATGGCTGTTTCATTACAAAGCGACAGGGTTAGATCTACACCCATGTCGCTGAGCATGTAGGGAGCTAGGAAAGGTGGACAACAGTAACATCAGAACACGATTTTGCCGTTCATCTGGCAAAGGGAGGGATGTCAGGTCTGCTCTGCTCTCAGAAAGCAGTACAGCTCCGGTGCAGCAGTACCTGCTATTGCAGGGTTCACTCACTCGGAGGTAAGGGCACAGACGGGGCGATGAATGAGGAACCCGGGTCTGCACAATCATCGCAGGGCTACCCCACAGAGCTGCGCCTGGTTTAGGTGCTCCCAGGTTCAGGCTACAGCGCTGGGAAAGCTCGTGAGACTGTTTATGGCCTCTCTCCCTCCCCCCTTTTAAAGCACATTTGCAAAGAAATCTGAAACGTATGTGGTTGGAATAGAGGAGGCTAATGCCAGACTCCTGCACTAATGGAGTACAGCATAACTGGTTTGGGAAGGGGGGAGAAGAGCTCTGCCGCTAACACCCACCGGGCCTCCCCAGAAAACAAGGGAGGAGACGGAGCGCAGGACTGCGGCACTGAACGGCCGCACAATATAAATTTTCTGCGTTTTATACAGGCAAAAAGCCTCTCGAGAAGGCCCTCAGGTTTGGCAAGGTTCTCTGCACCCCAGTCGGCTTTGCGCATTGCTGAAGGTGGGTTTACTGTGACTTGTCCAGCACCTGTGGTTAAAGGCAGGCAAACCTGCAAATTGCTGCTCTCAGGACTTACCCTCTCAGTAAAGAGGAGAGTAACAGCACTCACGCTGTCCCAGGCCTCCATCCCTGGGAATCCAGCTCCAGAGCATTTCTCTCCTCACCCGTAGCTCTCCGCACACGCTATTAGTAGGGCTTTGCAGCCACCCCAAAACTTCTGCTGTCCCAAACACCCAACTGCATCTCGTACCTGCGTTCGTGCCTACCAGCTGTTTTCTCTGCTGCTGTCCCTCCTGGCCTTTCTTCTCTGCCTCCTCCTTCGCCAGCCTGGCTCGGCATATCATCTGTCTCATGCCGCTTCTGATTCTCCTTGACAGCTTGCTGCAGAACAGGAGAAACAGCTGCTTAGGGGCTGCAGGATGGAGCGGGTGGGGGAAAAAACACACAAAAGCAATTAACATCCCTCGGAAGAGGGTAAGAAGCACGGCAGATCTGAGCAATGGAGGAAACAGTTAAGACTAAGAGGAGGAAAAGGCATCTTGCTCACCAGAAACATATTTCTAAAGCTACTCTGTTCTACGAAGCAGCTATCAGCAGTCATTTTCTGGGGGTCAAAGTGTTGGCCCAGTTCCGTATGGAGGCCCCCATGCTCGAGTACATCACTTGCAACTGTCACACTGTGTCCTGGCACCCTTAACAAAGCTGCGAAACCCTGAAGTCAAGGACCATAAACCAAACATCAGGTGGAAAACATCAGGGTGAGCAACAGACCCACAGAGTACTGCAACATTCAGCTTTATCTGTGGTTCCTCTCCTCTCAAAGACACAGACTCCACCACCACCAGACCGTGATGCCGAGATGAACCCAGCCTAATCTGCTCAGTGTCAGGTGAGGCTTACGCCTCCTGCGTCAAAGGCAAACCGAAGGAATACGCAGCTGGCAAATAAGCGGCACCTTGCCCACGCTCCACCTCGCGGGCTGGACGGCAGCTCCGTGGCACAACCCTGCAAACACCTCCTGCAAAAGCAAGATTTCATGGTCCAGCCCCAACTGCTCAAAGTCCACCACAGCCCCACAACCCCCACCAACTCGGGGTGTCCCTCGGCAAGCACACAGCACTCCCAGCAAACCATCAACCTCGAATCGGCCCAGAAACTCCAGGAATGCAGTCAGGTATCTCGCTTTTAGACAACAACTGAACAGAGCAGCAATCCCTTTGCCCAAAGCTGTCAGGGAGGCTCAGAATGAGAGAGATCCCCTGCTGACAGCAAAAAGCATCCCTGCAGCACTGCAAGATCCCCCCCAGCTGAAGAGGACCACTCCGTGGTCCACACCACGACAGAAATGCCTTTTCCCAAATGACGGACCCTTCCGCTCCCTCCCTCTCCAAACTTCGCTGAGACCCGTGAATCCCTTCTGCCATTGCTCACATCCACTTTGAAACATTTTTCTTCCTAAAAGCAAAAGGATATTGTCCTTTTTTTCCATGAATTTGTCACTCTCATCTGTGTCGGCTGGAAAGTTCTGAATATTACATTGCACATTCAAAATCTGTCCTTTTGTCATGTTTAAGTTTTTCTTCAAGATCTCAGCAGACACTAAAAAGAAAAAAAGACAACATAAAAATAGAGAAGGCCATTCCTAAAATATTTGCTTTAAGCAGGAGCATACTTTCTACCCTGCAACTGTCATCAGGACTCCAGATGTACCCTCTGCAAATGCCTTTGACCTCACTGCCAGAAGCGTGGCTCACCCCCCCGTTTAGATCCGGGCGAATCACCCCCACGCGCTGACAACACCTCAGTGCTCCCCCAGCAGCAGATCCCCCAGCAAACACGGTCCTTTCTGCTCCTGGAGGGGGTGTGCGCTCAGGCCAAGGGCAAAGCTCGCTCATCCATACCCTGACGTGCGTTTCACAGGCAGGTGGGAGAGCTCTGCGCTCTCAATACAAACCAGACCAGCGCCAAGGCTCCCCCCCACTTTTTTTTTTTTGCAGTATTTTGGTACGGGGGACACACACAACAGGAAAGGTCTGCACGCTTTAATGAGCTCCAGTCTCTAAAATGAGATAAAAAGGTCATTTCTTTGGAGCTATTATTTCAAGCTGTTTAAAGACTGACCCCGGCGAAGGGTGCAAAGAGCCGGGGAAGCGCCCTGCCCCGCTCTGGTGCAGCACAGCGGGGCTGGCTCAGCAGCCGGGGACGGGACGGAGATACCCTGGAGGTGTTACTGTATGTTAGAAGGAGGCTTGTTAGCCGAAGGTAAATATTAGAGCAGGTAAGACACAGCAGAGCACCGGGGGTGCGTGGGGGGCAGCGGTCAGAGCTTTCATCCCCTGTTTGAGGGACGGATACATCTGCAGTCCGCATCCTGCTGCTGCCTCTGGCCTTCCTTCCTCCCTGGACACTGACTCAGCACCACCAGCCTTTTATCACAGGACAAAACAATAGGTATCCTTCCTTCCAGGCATCGCATCCGCTCGCTTCATCAATGTTTCTTTCCTTCGCCACCCTGCGCAGCACGGCGCAGCCGCAGCACTAATAGGAAAAAGGCTTCTACTGTAATACCACAAATAAGGCGTCTTTGGGATGCAGCCTCAGGCTCGGCAGGCACAGCCACAGCAACGAGCCCAAACTGTCTTTGCTCAGAGCCGCTGAGATCCAAACCCCTGTCCCCAAGCCACAGCAAACATCTCACCTTCACTGGATCACTTTTGATCCCAGGACTTTGTGTCTCGGAGCTGGTCATGAGAAAAACTGGTCAGGGAAACAGGACCGTACGGAAGGCACTGGAAGCCTAGCCAGCAGGTACTTCCAGGTGCTGGAAGTCCTCTGGGTGTGTTTCCTAGCCGCCCACACGCAGGTGGTTGGGAAATAAACCCAGAGGGCACCAACCAGCTCCCCGAGCTGCCCTCAGAAAAGTCCTCGCCTTGCAGAGAGCTGATCTCTCTGGTTCCGTACAGACCCGCTCCCGAGCCCCCAGGCTATCCCAGAGCAATCCCCCCTCAGAGACCCACTCAGAGGTCCTGCTTTTAGCTGAAGAGATGGAGTCCACACACCGTATCATGCTCAGGCCCACTCTACCAAGCAGAACAAAAAAAAAAAAATTAAGTTTTAGTGCCAGGGGCAGCAGGTAAGCAAGTAGGTGCAGGATGCGTGCAGGCACTAGGGCTGGCAGGCACCAATCTTGTTGTTTGCCATCTCCAGCTCCCACTGGTAAGATCAAATGCAGAAAGCACTAAAGCGATGCCCGCGGTCCCACAGACTTCAGACCTACCAAGCACTTGTTTCCTGCTGACCCGTGCCGGAGTCCAACACAGTGCCAAGCACGGAAATCAGCAGGAGGACAAGGCAGAAAGGTGTGTTTAAACAGAGACGAAGAGACGCTTCCCGAGACGAGCACCGACCGACCGAGTCTCAAGGGACCGTCACCCAGCACGGCCGTGCCACAGGGTCCTGAAGGAGACACGTCTCTGAAGAAGCTTGCTGGGCGAGACCTTCTGCTTTTTGGACTCCCCCACGACTGAACACAGGCAGTTACTGAAGCACAACTGCTCGTTACTTGTGCTGCTTCCCAACCTGTTACAGCAACCAGAACGATTTTCTGAACAGGCGGGTTCTGTCTCCAGAACAGTTTTGCATTCAGATCCCATCCTTGGGCAAGCTATCGGGAAGGAGAATCATAGAATGGTTTGGGTTGGAAGAGGCCTTCAAAGATCATCAAGTTCCCACCCCCCTGCCACCATGGATCAGGTTGCTCAGAGCCCCATCCAACCTGGTCTTGAACACTTCCAGGGATGGGGCATCCACAACTTCTCTGGGCAACCTGTGCCAGTGTCTCACCACCCTCACAGTAAAGAATTTCTTCCTAATATCTGATCTAAATCAACCCTCTTTAGAAGACCTCAGACCGAGTGTATGTTATCATGGCCAGGAACGGGCTTAGAAGGTTATCCAGGAGTTGAGGAGGAGGAAGGGGACCAGTGCAGGCTGCAGACACTAGGCAGGTTACACACAGCCGGGCACAGGAGGAGATGCTTCCAGAAAGAGCATCGGCAAGGGCTGAGCGATGGCAGAATCAGCATCCTTCCCGGAGAGGGTCCTTCTAAGCCCTGAGTGCATCTTAACTGTAAAAATGGTACTCTGATCAATAAAAGTAAAAAAATTACAGGAACAGGCATCTCTGAGGTATTTCATCCTTTTTGTCCTTCTCAAACTTTATAAAGGTTCCAGCGTTAGGAACAAGATCGGATTTATTTTCCACTCCCCTGTTTCTGACAAGCGGCAGCGCTCTTGTTTGAGGTCACGGTCTTAACTCCTAGAGAGCCCGTCCTGCTCGGTGCAGGATTCATCGGACCCGGGGTCCTGCTCTTCCCATTCCCCACCTCGCTCTCTTCTTGCCCGTTATCCCGCAGCAAGGCTAAACGGGACTGTGAAAACTTAACGGTTCTGCTAAAGGAGGCTTTTTAGATCTGACAATTTGAAGATTTCTTGCAATGAAGGGAAAAAACAATTCCTGATGGGAGTTTCCTACTGGCATTGCACAGCCAAATTCTTATTTTTTTGGAATTAAACGTGGCAGGAGAAAATGACTTATTCTGTTGGAGTTTTACCAGATGCTTTTGCGTTTCAAACATCAGATTTCTCCTATGTGGACAACCCAGAGTTCTGTGTCTTAAAAAACAGAACAACTGAGACCCTCTCAAGATGTTTTGGGAAGACAAATAGGGTGCTCTTAACTCTTCTTTTTTTTTTTCCCCGCCTTTAAAAAAAGCGGGATGGGGGTGTGAAGCCAGACAACCACATACTTTATGAAAGCTTGTACACAGGGAATGAGGACAGGGAACACAGATTTTCTAGAACATATATATAAGGACAGATATTGTTTGGATCTTAAAAATCCATCAAGTCCAAAATTTACTGATCTCCCCACATCAAAGTGAAATGATAAAGCTGCCTTCTCTAAGGAAGAGAGAGTCAGTCTATTTGAAAACTTAGGTAATTGGTAGTCATTAAGCAGTCCAGAGAATTACTGCTGCATAATTAAGAAGCACGTTAAAGACGTTGGTAGCCTTTTTTTTGAGAAATTAAGCCCAGAATTTAAATTCATCACTGGTTGGTCATAAGGATGCTAAAAAACATCACCAGGAAGCAGGATGAGGAAGAAAAGGAGACTACAGAAACGAAGTCCCTCCTGTAAGACAGGGTGTGTGGCGGACAGAGCAGCAGAAGAGACTTTCCAGTGTTATCTTCCCTGAGAGCGTGTGAGGGCTCACACAAGGAGAGCTAAGACTAACCCTGAGCCCACACAGTGCCCTAACCTGTAGAACTCTGAAGCCTCTCCCTCATCTCCCCTAAACCAGCCCCGCAGCCCAGGTCTGTCCTGCTGTGTGTTGCAGTGGGAGGCAATTAGAATAGAACAGTTAATTACCACTGAGGGGAGAGTTGATCTTCCTTTTCCTGCCCTTGCTTTGTGCTTTGAGCTGTAAGCTCCTACCAGGGCCCTCAGTCGACAACAATAGACAAGGGTCATTAAAGCAACCACTACACATCACCCAAGGATGGGCAGCACCAAGCTTAATGGGCAATTAGCGCTGCAACATCTGCACCTAATCAAAGCCTGCTCCAATCAACACAAGGGATTGACAATGGGGACAATGAGCAAGACCTGCGGAGTCCAGAGAGTTACAGTAGGAAAAGTATTTGGGGGACTCCTTGCTGCACTGGAGAAAGCGTTTATTCAGGGAGGCTCCTGCTGTTTCTCGTCCCAAGTGGCCACTGGGGAGAGTTTTCTCTTTCCCTTTTCTCTCTTCTTCCTTTCATTATCCCCCTCACCCCCAAAAAACAAACTTTTACTGCTGTAGTTGATGTTTACCACTAGCACCAGATCCTGAGAATAAATCTGTGCACGTCAGCCTGTCTCGTCATCTTTTGTGCCACACTAGACAGAGAAAACGCAGAGATGTTGCAAGGAGCATGAAGTGGGAGTGCAGTGGGGCATCACACAAGGAACAAAAACAGTGAAAAAAATGCAATTTTGCTGTTAGGGGAAGACGCTGATGTGATCTCTATTTGTCTGACTAGAGGAAAAGTCACTTACCAGCACCCCAAACTGCTCATGTTCTGCATTTTTCTGAGCTTCACCGGCTGTGGCAGCAGCTTGAGCAAATCCTGCAAGAGAAGTGCACAAACCAGCGGGACAGAGCTGCGCGGACAGCACCAGGGCTCAGTCCAAGAGATGCAGAGTACAAACAGCTCCCCGACTATGTGCCTCTCCCATCCTTACACGAAAGGGCAGGCACAGAAACTCACCTGCACCATGCTAGCGCTCAGCACGGTCTCGTCCAGCTCCAGGACCGCAGTCTTGATCTTTTCATAAGGCAAGCGGAGAAACCCCAGGAAAACATCTGCCCGGGCCCAGGAAGGAGCACGGATCAAGCTTTAGGAACAACCCCGTGATGAGCACCAAAGAGAAGCGGTTTCTGACTTGGTCCTACTGGCAGAGGATCGTCCAAACTCAACAAGTGCAGCTCCTTCCCCTTTTTTCTTTGGAGGTTCTTCCTTCTCTCGCCCTCCTGGTCTTTCTTTTCTGGGTACAGCAAACCCGGGAAGGCGTGAGCTGTTGAAGAGTTATCCCTTGGGTAACCACGCAGCTTTTCGTCAGGCAGCGGCTGACCAGAACTGCCCTCCTAATAACTACCGAAGCTCTGGCTGCTCCGTGGAACAACTGTCTGTACAAAGGGGTAGGGAACGATCGGAGCGCTGCTCTCCCTGCTGTTCACAGGTACGGACCCAGGCGACGCTCCCAGAGATAACCTCGCGGCAGTCATCTATTGCCTTAAATTAATGCGGAGACTTCAGGCCTGACAACATCCACAATATCCACCTGCACGTCAAAGCTCAGTGCGAGACACTGAACGCCAAAGGATCTGTGGAGAGGCACGAGGGAAGGGTTTCGGGAGACGTGTTTGCAGGTTTGGTGCTGGAAGAGTGACTGGAAGGTGCCCAACATCATCACAGTCCCTAGACTTTCTTGCCCCTCGTTAATGGCCCCCTCCTCTGCGTTGCAGCGGAGTCAGGCTGTCACAGACACCCCCTTCTCCGGGAGCACGAACAGTCCCACCAACACTCCTGGGACTCGCACGGAGGAGCCTGGAAAGGGCGTGCACCCTGTCCTGCGACTCCAGCTCCACCGCACGAGAGGGATGACTGAGGCATCCCACTGCTCAGATGCCTAAAAACTTGCTGCTTCACCGCGGGCTGAACAAGGAGGGGGGTCTGCGTCCATCCCAGGGTGACCACGAAAGCCAAGACACCCGTTCCTGCTGTACCCCAGCCATGAGGAGGGGGAGAAGCAGCACAGAAACCCCACCCTGACCTGCTCCGCGGGGCGCTCGCCCTTCGACACCTCGGGCAAGGGGGCTGCAGGAGCCTGTAGGACCCCCAGCGCTGCCCCCCACCCCGCTTCACCAGTCCCGGAGGCAGCGCGCTGCCCGGTAACAAGGCAGGGGAGGACGAGCATCCCTCCCTCGCAGCTGACCTATGGCTGCGCTGCTCCTCCTGCAGACGCGCTGACGCCCCGGGCCAGCCAGCAGACAGCGCGGCTGCTGCCGGCACAGAATCGCTGACCTATTTTCGTATATGCGGGCATGCACAAGATCACAAACAAAGGGCGCTTTAGCTTAGGATATTTAAAGGAAAAGATACTCATCTAACTCTCCCCAGAAACCACAGCAGCTCTTAGGGCGTTTATTATCTTCCTGAGAATCGTCCTTGTGCATGGCTGTGGGAAGGAAAAAACCAGAAAAAGCACAGAGCAGCTGGGTAAAAGCAAACCAAAAAGCTCCATTAAGCTGCAAAATCACATTTCTAGGAAAGCAACAAAAAGGGATGTAAGAACTTGAGAATAAACTGGGCCTAGGACTCGATAAGCACAAGACCGACCAGGACTCACCTACAGGGAAGGAACAGATCCCTGTAGCGAGGAGTGACTGCGCAGTCCTGCAGGGATAGCCCCCACCTCCCTGTCACTGATGGATGAGCTGCTTGTGCAGACTCATCCAAACAGACTTTAAACAAGCCAGCTTTCCCAGGGATTTTTGTTCAAGTTTGCTGATGGACTTGGACCAAATTGCGAAATATTTAATCCGCACCTCCAGCAGGTTTTGGAGCTGGCAGCTTCAGCTGGTTTGAAGTTAGTTGGATGCATTTACGCCAGCTACTATGTCTGTGCGCATACCTGTAAGGGTGAGGACTTAGCAATTTGGTTCTCAGGTATGGGAACAACGGATGCCACAAAAGAAAACCTTTGAACTGCACCCCTTTGTCTGCAAAAAAACCCCAAACAAACCCAGGAGCCCTACGGACTTTCACAAAACTGCCTCCTGCCAACCGCCCCTCATGGAAGGGAGAGATGTGCTGTGCTCATCGCAGAGCAAGAGCCTGCAAAGAGGCAGCGACCAGGAGCGGACCACGGCCGCGTGAATCCATGTCCGAGCCCGTAGCATCCTGGTTTGGTTGGTTCAGTGAAGTTCACTGTTGGAGAAGCCTCCAGCAGCTTGGTTTGCTGGCTTGCTTCATATCCTGGATTGGGAAATGCCTGCTCGCCCCACTGCACAACACAAAGGATGCAGTGACGAATAACATAAAAATGGTTACTACAAATAGAGACGTTGACAATAGTTACTCAATATCACATGCTGGCAGCTCTCCTGGGGCTCTCCACACAGCTGGGAAAGGTGCCGCTGCCAGGATTTGCTGGTAACGAACCTGGGGCAACAACCCACCCCCCGCAACATGCATGGGCAGGAAGGAAAAAAAGAGCAAGAATAGATCTTCGTGTCCTGAACAATGAAAACAGGAAAGTCCCTCTCGTCTGGGGAGCCCGGGCAAGAGCAGCTCTGCAGCAAAGCCTCAGCTCCATCCCACTGCCAGGCAGTTTGTGGGGTCTGCTCAGCCTCCTATGGAGATGTGGGATAAAAAAAGCAATATTGCAGCTAGAGCATCCTGCAACAGCAAGGGAGGGAGGGAGGGAGGGCACCATCCAGCCTCGGGGGCTGGCAGGGGCAGGGGTGGGGGGGCTCCAAGCAGTATTTCATCTGAAACACCAGCTCTCTCTGCAGACCCCCCCCTCCCCAATTCTGACATCCCCCCAAAAAGAGAGACCCTCGCTCTGCATCCTCCTGGGTACAAGTTGGGGCTCGCTGCCTCTCCCCCACCCCAGCCCCGGCGCCGAGAAAGCCGCCGCCAAGCTTTGCCTCGGTACATCCCGCTCCCCCCCATCCTCCCCCCCTTTGCCAACCTTTTTATTTTCTGCGTCAGAAACATAAAATGGAGACTGCAGAGAAGGAAAACACTTTGCCTAAGATGGCTGAGGGAAAAGAAGGATTTGCACGGTGGTGCACGAGCACCCTCTGCCGCTGGATGAGCTGCGTGGGGGGGGAAAACAGCTCTCCAGCCCTGCTCCAGCCCCACAGGCTCCAGGCAGAAAAAGAGACTCCAACCAGCCCTTACTGGGTCATTTAAATTGTTGTTATAGCCAAAATATTTGCTTAAAAAACTTCAGCAACGTTGTCGCCTCCTGAGCTCTCCTGGTTGCCTCTCCCCACCATCCCATTTATATTCTGCTTTTCCTCACTGTGTTACATTCATAATCCTTCGGGAAAGGACAGTATTTTGTATTAAAACAGTGTATTTCACACATACAACTCCCAGTAACTAATGCCACCGCCCTCCACATTTATATATTTCTCCAGGTTTAAGAAAAACCACCAAATTTCACCTGTGATATGTTCCACACCAAGGTGAACGCCCCAAGCCTGGTGTCACCTCTCGTGGGAACACGCTCAGGCCCAGGGATGGGAGAAAGGGCTGAAGACGGACACAAGGGGAGAACCAGCACCCACCTGAAATGGGGTGACCAGATGTTGTCCCTAGGAAAGATTTAGGGACCAAAGGGTACATGCAAAACCAGCACAAGGATACCTTGCAAGCTGCTCCCTGAGCATCCAACTTTTGAGCCAGGAGTAAGTCAGTGTAGGGCCAAATCCAGCTGAACCTGAGGCTTGAATTCCTATGCGAATCTCGCAGGAAGTTTTCCCAGGATCAGCTCAAAAAGGGCCAAAAGGCATCACTCAGCTATGAGACGAAAAACAAACAGATCCAGGATCCCAAGCCCTTTGCGGCAACTGAAACAAATGCAGAGGAGGATGAAGAAGAAAAGCAAGGAGTTTTAAAAAAATGAAAGGAAAAGATAGAGAGAAAGCACTTATTATATAGGTGACTGCAGGTAATATCCTAACAGCGAAGGATTAAATTCAGCCAGGAGCGGGGTGCCCAGCACACATTGCAGCACCATGGCTGTACCCATCCAGCCTGCAAGGACAGAGCCCGGCAAGCACCGGTGCTGGGGGTACCAGCACTTACATGCCACAAAGCTGCACACAGTCACGCTGGCTGTATACCTAACTACAAAAAACCCTCTAAGGGCCTTTTTGGGGAGAGAACAGTCCTTTTTGGGGGATCACGGTGAGGCTGACCCGGAGCCAGAGCTCTGCAGTGATGCTCCTGCTGCAGCAGCGTGTCTGGGGGCAGATGGAGCACGGGACACCCGGGATGGGACACCCAGGGAGGCTTGATTTTACTGTCACCTCTGCAGCTGGGGAAACTACGGGCATGTTCCCCTGCATGGCAGGAGACAAGCAAGGCTGGCACTGGGAGAGCAGGGAGCTCGGCAGGTCAGAGCTGGCGGGCAGGGCAGGGCGATCAGCACCGTGGCGTGCTGACGAGCGGGTATTTTTGCAGTGTTGCTGCATAGGAAGGAGCATCAAAAGATGGGGTGCCAGAACACCTCATCCTGTGAGCAACGGGGGACTGGAAAAAATTGTAAAACATAGCTGTGGGGCTACTAAACACGGGTGTATTCCCAGCACACCCTGGGTGACTCAGTCTGGGAGTGCTGGGAAAGTGAGGCATCAGGGTGGACCTCAGCCTGGTAAGACGGTGCCACGGGGCAGGAGCGATGGAGATGGCAGAGCTCTGGGGGAGCCCAGGGCCCGGGTGTGCCGGCCCTGCCGGGCAGCCAGCTGAGCCTCTCATGTCAGCAGGGAAGGGGGTTCGGGGGGTGCAGGAACAGAGGAGCACCACACCAGCACACCACCAATGGCTCAGAGCACAGGGCAGGAATGGGGGGCACTGGAGAGGTGCGGGGAGCCCTGCAACAGAGGGATGTAGAGAGGGGCTGGCACAACACCCCAGAGATCCCCGTTTCATTTAACACAAAACACTGCTAATCCCTGCCTCTGCTCTCAAACTGCCTAATAACTAAGCACCCAAAAGGCTGGTGATGCCGGCTGGGGGGCAAGCGCTGCCTTTGTGTGCCAGGGCTGGCGATTTCTCCCTGCGACCCCCCCATTCGCCCCCAGCAGCAGATGGAGACCCCTTCCTAATTATGGTCTTGTCACAGGCAGAAAAAAAGAAAGACAAATCTCCCCAGGAAGGCTGTCTGAGAGGACAAAGGCTCCTTGAAACGGGAGCTGAGCTGTTCTTTCCAGGTTCAGAACGGGGACGGAGGGAGGGGGGCCCAGCACAAGGAGGGGGGCCGGGGCTGCCAGCGGCGCAGGATGCGCACGCAGCCGGCGCTTCCCCTCTTTGTCTGGAAAAGGAGGTCACGGGGGGGGACGTGGGGGGATGCAGGGGAGGATGCAGGGCTGCGTCAGCTCCTCGTCAGGAAAGCAGCTGATCCCTTCTCCCAATCCCAATCCTCTGACCTCATCCCCGGGAACCGAGCCAACGCGGCTCAACTGCGCACATCTGGCGGATGAAAACAGCACTGCAAGGGACCTGGAAATATTCACACACAACAAGGGGAGCACAGAGAAACCCCCCGGTTTTTAAAGCCAGAAAAGTTGCAACGCACACACGAGGCCAAAAAAACCCTAGGGCACCCCTGGCCCTAACCTGGGGTTCACCCAGGGGCCTCTCGAAGCTCAAATTGCAAACAAAATCACTGCCCAGCACTGATGTCCCAGTGCGAACGCGATGGACGAGAGAAGCGGGCACTACAGGCACAGTCCAGCTCCCAGTGTCTCCCAGTAAGCACCAGACACCTGCACGCAGCCCACCAGTAACATCCCAAGTGCCTCTCACGGTGGCAGCAGCCTGGGACTGGCAGGAGCTGCACCCCAGAGCTGGGCTCACCCGTCACCCGCAGCACCCCCAAAAGCGAGCGCCAGCAGCCGACTGACGCCAGGCGAAGGCACCGGCGGTGCCAGCGCCGATGGGGACAGCAGCAGCTCCTCGTTCCCAAGGAGGCACCCCTGGGTCACAGCCCGAACTCGCTCCCACTTACTTTTCTACACATCCTGTTAGAAACACCACCTCCAGAACATCTGCCCCAGGATGTCTGGCTGCAGCTGAACCAGTGCCTGGGCACCGGCCGGGCGCCCCAGGGACGGCACTGCAACGGCAGGAAAAGCGCTGCGTGCCTGAAAGCGTAAGAAAAGGTCAGTCCGAGCCATACAGGCGACACCATCGCCTGTTGCGAGATGAAAACATCAACTGCTAAAATACAGGGCTGTGCCACAGCAAGGTTTTGAGCTGGTTGCGGTTCTTCTCTCTGGACTCTGAAACACGCAGGTGGGAAACAGCGGGAACGTACAAACACCTCCCAGACCAGCCAGCGCTGTACCTGTACTTATAGATTGCATACGTGCGATGAGGAGTGACTTCCCTTTCTAGAAACTCCAGGGTACAGGCTCAAAACCCTCTCCTAGGGCACAATCCAGGGAACGAATACCCCACGTATTCTGCACTTACAAGATGTAGGGAGAAAGCTCTCCAAACAGGTTCTGCCTCCCTTGGAAAGCAAATGAACACTCAGTTTCCCCCCAGCCCTGCTCCCAGAGCCCCAAAGTACACTGATGCTGTTAGCGTGTGCTCCCCAACACCACTCCAGGAGAAACGAGGAAGCGAGAGCAGGGAAACGGTTAAGAGAGAACAGCCACCAGCTCCACCAAGGCAAATCCTGACTTGAGATAAGGAGAATTATTATCACAAGGGTGGTTAAACACCCTATAGAGCTGGGGCAATTTCTGTCCTTGAAGAGACTCAAAAACACAACTACAAAAGACCCTGAGCAATCTCCAACTTCTGGGTTAGCCCTGTTGGACCCGAGAGCTCCAGGGGAGCCTTTCAACCTGATTCATTCTGCGATGCTGGAAGGAGACCTGGTGAGTTCCCCCATTCGTTCTCCTCAGCAGACACTTTTGAACCAGGATTTACCAGCTCCCAGGTTTGTGGACAGACTTCTCCGTTTTGTCTGAGAACGCTCCTGAGCAACAGAGAAAGAGAGAAGTTTCTGTCCCTGTTCACTGCCGCTTCTCAGCCAACGTTGGCACAACACGCGTGGATGCTCGAGAAAGAAAGAAGCTACAGCTCCAGAATCCTGAAGGCCTCTGCCTCACCAAAGAGAGGTGATGGAGCCGGGGACACTGGGCTGGAAAAGGAAAAGGGAGGGAGGTATTGGACAGAGGAGACACTTGTGCCAGGGATCCCTGCAGCAAGACATCTGTGAGCAAGAGGAAGCGATGCCTCCCAGCACCCTGGAAATCTGAGGACATGCGAGGAGCACGCGGGGATGCTTTAAATGCATTTGTAAGCACGTGGACGGCCCAGCGAACCGGCAACAGACGTTTTGCGAGCTAGTCCGCAGTGCTGGGGAGCATCTTCAGAAAACCCCAAAGTTTCATTCTCAAGAGAAGCTTTGGTCTGGGTCCGCACAAGGTGTTCAGGGCCCTGAGCCCTAGCTGGGTGCGTCAAGTCCCGCCATCTGTAATGGTACCTTACGTTTCCATGCGTTAGGAGCTAAATACTTTCTTCTGGAGCTAAGGAGTCACTGATTTCCAGCAAAGCTCTGGATCTTATTAGATGGATAAGGAATTGGCTGGATGGCTGCATCCAAGGAGTTACAGTCAACAGCTCAATGTCCAAATGGAGACCAGTAACGAGTGGTGTCACATAAGGGTCTGTTCTGGGACCAACACTATTTAGTATCGTAATTAATGACATAAACAGTGGGATCGAGTGCACCCTCAGCAAGTTTGCAGACAACACCAAGCTGAGTGGTGCAGTTGATTCGTCTGAGGGACGGGATGACATCCAGAGGGACCCTGACAGGCTGGAGGAGTGGGCCCATGTGAACCTCATGAGGTTCAACAAGGCCAAGTGCAAGGTCCTGCACCTGGGTCGGGCCAATCCCCAATATCAGTACAGACTGGGGGATGAAGGGATGGAGAGCAGTCGAGAAGGACTGGGCGTACTGGTGGGTGACAAATGGGACATGAGCCGGCAATGTGCGCTCGCAGCCCTGAAAGCCAATCGTACCCTGGGCTGCATCACCCGCAGCATGGCCAGCAGGTCGAGGGAGGGGATTCTCCCTCTCTGCTCTGCCCTTGTGAGACCCCCTGGAGCACTGCATCCAGCTCTGGGGTCCCCAGCCCATGACAGACATGGACCTGTGACAGCAGGAGACGACTCGGTACCACTTTTCCGCTCCCCAAACTCTCAGTCCCTAAAAGATCAGAGAAGGGGAGAAGATGACACCACCATGGCCATGTTGCACCTTAGCCTGAGACTGGGACACCCAGCCTGGGCTGCATTAGTGCCTGATGACGCAGCAAGCAATCCTTCTGGTCCCCTTGTCCTCCGAGGGGTGGAGAACGTGGGGAACATGGTTTAGGGGAGTGAAAGCCAGACGTGGCCAGGCAGCACGCCCCAAAATCAGCTCCTGCCAGTGCCAGCGTGTGCTGGCTGCGGCTCCCCTGCTCAGACCGACAGGCTGGGTCTCCTCTGCGGGGGGAACCAGGCACGGGAGAGCACCCAAAGCACTCCTGGTTCCTGGGCTGGAAGATAAGCAGCGACGGTATTTCCAGGTCTGTTTCTGAAGGTCTGACGGCGCATTTAGGCCAGACTGCCCTAACGTCCTCTGAAACATCAGGTACGAGCTTCTGGTAGCAGCAGGACACAAGGTAAAAGCCGCCACTGCTCTGCCCTGACACCAACACCGGGTCCCAGGAGCAGGATTTGGCACAGAAATGCTCCCCCGCCTCAGAAGCCGACTGCTCACATCCCCTAACTCCACCTGCGGTCCCTGTCGCAGGGCTTCTCCCCTCACTCTTCTCTCAGGCTGGATACATTCAGCAACGTTGCACCCTGGGTTTGCTCTGGGGAGTTAAGAGGAGGGAAACTGAGGCAGGATGGAGCTGCAAAGGACCCATCCCAACCCACCTGAAGACAGGGCAAGAGTCCACACGGACAGTCCCATTAACTACTGAAGGCAATGACAGGGCAGAGCCCCAAAGCAATACGGATTTTCCCATCCTTGTTTCCCGTCCACGCACGTGGATGCACAAACCTTCCCCCAGCTTATCCTACAGCTCCTGCGGAACAGCCTGAGGGCCGGGAAAAGCTGCAGAGGGTTAATTAGCAAGCCCACCCCAGCGCCTTTCCACGCCACCCTCGGCTCCAGTTCGCTCCGGCTGCAGCAGGACTGGGCAGAGCAGAAGCAGGGCCTGGCCTGCAGCTAACGCTGAGCCCAGTTAATTAAGGCCGTGCTTGGAAACGAAGGGAGATTTTAACAGGCACGGACAGCAATGGGAGCTAGTGATGGCTGCTAAGGTAGGTGGCTTATAAGAAAGATGAGGAGAGACTTTTTAGCAGGGCCTGTTGTGACAGGACAAGGGGCAAGGGCTTTAAACTGAAAGAGGGCAGGGTTAGACTGGTCATAAAGAAGAAACGTTTCACCGTGAGGGTGGCGAGACACTGGCACAGGTTGCCCAGGGAAGTCGTGGATGCCCCATCCCTGGAAGTGTTCAGGGTCAGGTTGGACGGGGCTCTGCGCAACCTGCTCTAGTGCAGGATGTCCCTGCCCATGGCAGGGGGGTTGGAATAGATGATCTTTGAAGGTCCTCCAACCCAAACCATTCTATGGTCTCTCAGTATCACTACCCCCTGCCTCTCTAGATTACCCCTACCAGAAAAGAAAACAGATAAATACAGAAGGAACTTTATCCGCAGGCTGTTTAACGTGGAAAACAACCCAACACAGAAAACGATTGCACGCTCTGGAGTTGCACCGGCACCCCCAGAGCCCCCCGAGAACACAGCCGGGACTCTGCTCCCCCCAAAATCCACCCCCAGGACTGGAAGTTCACCCGGACAGTCTCTGAAGCAGGGCTGCACACACAGGCAGCAGCAGGGACACAAAGCCTCCCTGCAAAACCCAGAGATCCATCTGCCACCTGGTGTCCAAAAGCAGCTCTGCACCGTGACCTGAATTGCCCGGAGACAGAGATTTTTAACCTGTCTAAAACGAAAAGAAGATCACCACCGGGACAAGCAGCACCCTGCTCTGCTGCAGAAACGTGAGTGCCACCCTCCCTGTCCTAAACACCTGGGGCTTGGAGTACAGAACCCAGTCCTCAGAAGACACCTGAATGTTTTCCTTCGCGCAGGTTAATTCTGTCCCAGTTGGAAACTGTTTGCCAGGCTCCCAAGTCCTAGAGACGTCTTGAACTATGAAACTTAGATAAAAACAAAATAATCAGGGCATGCAGAAAAACCGCCTTCAACTTAAGAAATCAAAAGAAGAGGGGAAACACGAAGCAGATGCTTCCAGTACCAGCAGCAGAGCAAAGAGCTGCTGGTAAAAAAAGCAGCGTAAAATGGCCTTAAAGTGAACCTTGCTGTCCCTGGTGCCACCACCGAGGCAGGTCCTGGGCCGTGCCCTTCAGCAGCCAGGAGAGTCAGGGCTGGCCCTGGGGCAAAGCACCGAACGACAGCCGTACAGTTTGGGGAAGAACAGATTTCTCTAATGAACAGGCAGCTCTCTTCCCCTGACCCAGAAGAAAAGCTCAAAGGCACGAGCCTTTTCTCCCCTTCCACCTTTTTAAGGAACACAAGGTTGGGGACGTCTGTATACATTGCCTTTCAAGCCCTCCGATTCACACATCCCCTCTACTGCACAGCCGCAGGGCCTGCCCTAAGCACTGGGACATAACAGTCCCAAACGCTGTCCTCAGGGCAGGGCCAAGTCCCCCCAAAGGGCAGGGCCTGGAGCTGCAGCAGGGTGAAGGGCGGAGAGCCCGCGGGCAGGAGCGCTCCCTCTCCCCAGGCGATGCACACGCGCGGCGCCCGCATCCTGCTGCTCTCCTGCCTCGAGTGCAAAGGTGGGGAAACAGCTCCATAAATGTTTAACAGTGAGAGAGCTGTCAGGGAGAGCACCCAGAGATGGGGGATGAGAGCCCCAACATCTACCTGGTAACGCAGGAGGAAGGAGAGGAGAGAAAACCAGTGAGCGAAGCAGCAGCTGGCTGTGCACAGCGCCAAGCAGACATCTCTGCCAGGCAGCCAACTCTTAACTCAACTGTTGGGACCGGTAACCGAGCAGAAGCGAGAGGGATGGTGCAGAAAGCAAGCACAACATCCACGCTCAAGAGGATGCAAGGCACAGACGGTGTAGCCGTCCACAACGTGCCACAACGTCCTGTCACCGCCACAAACCCTGCCGACAGCCGACCCGGCCCTCGCAGGCTGCTCGCGAGTCACACCGAGATGCAGGCATCGTGCCGCCCTGGCTTAGCCAGGAGATCCCTCCCTCCCCTCATAACTGAGGACGACCACATCATCTGGAAGGGCCTCCAGGTCTTCACGAGATCTTACTAAGGACTGCCAGCTTATTAAGCTTACACAGGAGAGACACCTCAGGTCAGTGATGAAGACCTTCTAGTCCTTCAAAGGTGGCAGAGGAAAGCACGTACCAGCATGCTGCAAGCCGGGCCTCCCACACGGTTTCAGGAGGACCAAGCACTTCAGGTCCCTGTGTGCTCTACCCTGCCCTCGGAGGCAAAGAAGAAATCACCTCCTTCTACAGAAAATTGGCTTTTCTACAGAGTAGAGAAAGCAGGGCCAAGAGGTATGTGAGATGAGACACAAGGGAAAGGACGAGCCTGCTGGGGTGAAAGAACACGGTGTAAGGTGGCCTTTAAAATGTAGGTCCTACCTTAGTCCAATGTGGTCTTTGCCGTTGTATGGCTGGCTGAGAATCTTCTTTGGAGACGACCCCCATGGAAGCTGTCGAGGTGCACAGGCTCCCCTGAATCTGAAGCCAAGGGCAGGAGGGGGAATACCCATTCGTCATGGAAGTGGTGGGATGCCAGAAGAACCTAGGAGTGGAGGAGCTGGTGGGAAGTCTCCAGAAAGAGTCCCTGGTAGTGGATGGGTGGTGGTGGCTGGATGTTCCCTGCAGTGCCCGGAAACGAAGCTGCAGGCAGGGAAGAAGAGCCTGAAGCCAATTCTCTCTTGCTGCCTTCAAGATCTTCTTTCAGCCTCTCCATCTGAAGCAGAAACAAGAACATGCCGGTGGTCAGCTCATGCTCAGTTGCCCAGAGCAAACAGGGTACCACCCTGAAGCATGGCCCAAATGATCAGGTCTATCCGAAATCCCCACCCTCCTCCTCACAAGATGCTGCCAACTTCCCCCGTCAATGAAAAACGAGCAGAAGGCAGCATAACAGGTGACCTGTACCATCACCTGGGGACTTGACGTCCTTCTCCCATGAGCTGACAGAGGGAAAGACGCATTCCTGCAGCAGGGCGACCTCAGAAGAGCTCTAGTGAGCAAGCTACAGCTGGAAGCACAATAGCGAAGTAGAGTCTGCTCCCAACCCCAAAAGCCAGTGGCTGAATCAGGCCTCAGAGACATGTGGAGGTTTATTAGGTCCGCCTCAACTGTCAGGAAGCTGATAAAAGCGTCCCAGCGATCTATGTCCATGAAGATCAAAGAGGGTGCTAGAGACGCACTGCGTAGCATAGAAAGAAAACCCCAGTTCTCTGTTTGCACCATCCTAGTGTCAGTGGGGATAATCAGGGAGGAAAGTCTGTGGATCTGCAGGACAGCCAGAGCCTGTGCTCCTATGGTGGTGCGTCCACACCACGGCCAGCCCGTAGCCCTCGCTGTTTGACACCTCGGAGACCCTGACAGACCTTCTCTTGTGCTGCACGACCCCTTTTCACCACGTGCCCTCCTCTCCTCTCTCAGCTTTTGACCTGATCCTGGCATCAGGCACCACAAGCCCGGTGAGCTGAAACCTCTTGCCCACAGTATCCAGTATCTCAGAAAGGAGAGATGTCCCCCGGTCAGCTCACTCCTGCCTCGTGATGGGGCAGAGGCAGAGCAGGAGCTGCCACAACCAACTGCCCAGTCCCAAGCAGCCCAAGAGCTGCAGCAAAATCAGTCGAACGCTTCCCTCCCTCCGATCTGTGCTTTCTGAGCTTGTCGAAGGTAAACAGCCAGAGGGAGAAGGCTCAATAACAGAGATGTTTTTATTCCTCTCCTCTATCAGAGGAGCTGTGTACAAAAGTACGTAGTCACCAAGAAAGGGATTTCTATAGAACTTCGATTTCAAGGCCATTTGTTTTGTATGAACAATTGCAAGAAGCTTTATCTTGCTTTCTGTTATTTTTCTCAGGGGTAAAGTACTCAATACATTTCCAAAAAAAATAACCAATGTGCACTTTCTATTCTATCAGGCAAAGGACTTGGCAGCAGAAATGTCCATGTTCAAATCCAAAAGTTTCCTTCACTGTTCGGTCTTTGCTCTCCAGAGAACAAAACCAAGTATGCACAGACTGCCTGGGCTCCAGGCAGAGCACGGCACTCGGTGCAGCCATAGGAGACCGCTTGAATTGAGGATGCCAGCTAACACTGGGCATCCTGAAAAACATGATCACAACATTTCTTTTTCCTCTTTTTCCTCCCTCACACTTTTGTTAATACAAAATAGCAACTCTGAGAATACGCTTATCAACTTCTGGGGGAAGTCTGTGTGTCCAGGGAAAAGCCAAGACCCCCTAGGGTCAGTCCCACATAAGCCAGGTCTCTCCAGGACAGATCTGGGTGATGCGGAGCTGAAAGAAGCGTGCGAGGGGAATCCTGGACAAAGTACAGGAGGAAAGATTCAAGGCAGACAACTCTATTCATGTTAAATCTAAGACTCAAAACTCTTCAGAGCACAACTAAACACCAGAGCTGCCTGCGGAGCAGAAGAGCAGGACGAGGATCAGCTCAAGGAAAGGTGACCCAGAGACTGCTTTTGGGCTAGGGAGAAATTAAAGTAGTCATCTCTGGACGGCTCCTGCTGGCCCCAGGTCACTGGATCACACGGGTACCGCCAAGAGAGTAAGAAAGCAGGGAGCAGCCAGAGCAGCACCAGTGTCATTCAGCCTCTTCTTTCTCCTGTCTCTACCTGTTCAAGCAAAAGTGGCTCAGAGCCTCCTGAGGGCACCCCCCAAACCTCTGACCAGGGGAGCCTCTCATCATTGTTTCTCCTCCTTCCAATGTCACCTCTCCCCAGAGAGGGACGGAGTTCTTTGAGGAGAACACAGCTTCTGGCCTGCTGTAACCCACCCCCAACTTATCAGCCCATGTCTCAGCCCGAGAAGGACCTCCTCACTCAGATGGGAGACACTGCTTGCCAGCTCCTGCTTCTCCGCAGTCATCTGCTGCTTCTCCACGTCCAGCATCTCCTTCCCACCATGTGCATCAAGTAGTTTCTCCTCAAAGTCCCTTTTCGTCTTCTTCATTTCAATCTGCAGCTCTTCCGTGCAGTCAGTTCCGAGTCCAGCTGCAGAGGCAACAAACAGGGCTGAACAAGGAGTACGTATATATAGGGATGGGGGGGCTTCCTTGCTTTTCCTAGAAACCTCAAAACCTCGACCACCCAGCCCTCATGCAGTACTCCAGTCACAATCAGAGATGAAGATTCACGCCCCTGCCTAACTCAAGAGGCAAAAAACCTCCTAACAGCCCATCTCCAGTCCAGCAGGGTTGGCCCCAAGTTTCCCAGGGCCCACATCACATTGAAACACAGGCAGCGATACCCTTCTTGCTGGGAAGGATTCACTACAGATCTGGCACAGTCTGGAGGCAGCTGCTTGCACCGCAGTGACGGGAACGGCATTTTTCCATT
This sequence comes from Calonectris borealis, assembly GCF_964195595.1. Taxonomy (NCBI): domain Eukaryota; kingdom Metazoa; phylum Chordata; class Aves; order Procellariiformes; family Procellariidae; genus Calonectris; species Calonectris borealis. The sequence goes on from NC_134326.1 coordinate 3,000,946, forward strand.
CCATCTCATCACAGCTTCCCGTATTTCCTACCAGCCAGAAACTGCAGGGGACTATCTGACTGCCTGAGAGTTCAAGAGATAGGGGAGACCCATGCCCACAGCTCAAACGTTGTTTTCCCTCACTGTGACAGCTGCATCCTGTTGTTTTGTTGTTTTTTTTTAATTAAGATGTAAGCACTCTGTCAGAAGGATCAAGCACAACATGTACAGTGGTAATCAATCAGGCAGAAGCGAGTGGCAGCACTTGCAGTCCCGCGTCAGGTAGAACAGGCTTTGGTTTGATCCCTGCTAACCTGTCTGTTACCCAACCACATCAGCAAAAAACCTTTGTCTCCAGTTCCACCGCTCTGTTTCTATTTTCCCCACTTTGGTTTTATCAATCGAGTTACCTAAAAAGAAAAGGAAGGGAAACACAATTAAGGGTAAACACACTCCCCTTTTCTTCTCCAGTACATCCCACAAGCCTCACGATGCCCCACGCCACTCATGCGGGGCTGTGCTCTGCCCTTGCTGGCGAAACCCCATCTGCCCATATCTGCTGCTGCAGAACCTCTGCCTGACGACTGACGTGCCCTTCCCTTAGGGAGGACACCACGGGATAATGGTTTGTTCTGGAAGCTGCTGTCAATATAAAGCACTGAATCCTGGCAGCAGTCCCTGCCCAAACACAGCAGCATTCTGGATTGATACAGCTGGAATCGCTGTGCCCCAAGCAATGGGAGATGCGTCCTAAATGAAGTAGTGAAGATCGGCTTCGATACCCATCCCACGTGCTGAAAACGAACACCAGAAGACAGCTCAGCTCAAGGGAAAAATATGGAAGGAAAGAGCAAGAAGCTCGGATGGCCAGCAGCTGCAGTGAGCACAGGGATGAAGTAACAGCGTTTGCTCTAGGACCACGATCTGACGGGGCTGGTTTCAGCCAAGCTATAATCGGCAGAAGGACTTACCTATCCACCGCTCAGGGTTCATGCCAAGGTGCTTGCACCTGAAGTCAGGGTCAGCTCCGTTCTTGTACGCTATGATTTGGGAGTCACATTCATCAGCCAGCTTGTAACAGTGAGGTCTGCAGCAGAAGACGACAAAGCAACAAAGCATTAATATTCCTGCAAGCAATTGTGTTCAAATAAGGAAAGGTCTCACAACGAGGTATTTGTCGTTGAGTTTACATAAAGATGCCCAATTGTAACTTTTCAAGATTTCAGAGAACAGGAACGAGGAAAACGTGGAAAAGCATCTCTATGCAGGACAAGCAAGCCAGCTGGGACTTCTCCAGGTAGACAGTCCGGTGAAGGGGAGGAACAACAGAGGTTTAAAATGATGAATTGTAGGGGTATGGGAGGATTCTGCTGTTCACTGTCTATTGAAACAAGACTGGAGCCATCCCGCAAGATCAGGAACTGGGTTCAAAACAATCAAGAGGAGGGAGCTGTTCACACTAGGGGCAGCGGAGCTGTGGCTCCCTTGCCCCGGATCTTACAGATGCTCAGAGATGACGCAGCCTCAAGGGGAACCAGGCAGGTTTATGGAAAACAAATCTACTCAGGGTTACACATTGAAACTACACCTGACTCGAGCAGTCTTGGAGCACCGTGTGCTTGGAGGCCAGAAGAGCACTGCTATAGATGCTTCCCCTTTCTCACATGCTTCCCCAGGCACCAGCTTCTGTCCCAGGCAGGGTACGGGGCTGGACACCCAGGCAGACCAAGTAATCAAACATTTGGTCTGATCCCCGACAGTATGTTCTTTTAAATAACAAGCTTGCTTTTTAGATAACACAGGGTCTCTTATTTCTCCGAATCTCTGATAGAAGCAATAAAGCATCAAGAGTCAACACAAGTAGACTCCATACTAGTCAACCCTCAGCTTTTTGATCAGCATCTCCTCTACTGCTGGCTACCAGCTATTTCTCCTCTAAACGAACCTTTATCCTCAGCCCCAGCAGTACAGGTTCCTCTCTGCTCACACAGGCAGCAGCGGGCTCGTCCCTCCTGCTGGCAGCAACCTTTACGGCCGTTCACCCAGGAACAACAACTCAATGAGTTCAGAAAACAACTTTCAGAGCTCAGCAGTCGCGAGAAGGCAGCAATTATCTCAGCTATTCTTAGACCTTCCGGCAAATTCCTTCCTTCATCTTTGCTTTACGTGGGATTTCTAGTTGCTTTAATTTATTCTCTTCCACCTAACACTTTGTCCTGTTTCAGTCTGGCACAGTATCTTTTCTCTTCTGAAAGTCCACTTCTTTCACACTGGAGAGCACAAACTACAAATGTAAAAAAATCCACAAGTTACCTGACTACGGAAAGTCGTGAACTCTGCAACCATTTGCAAGGAAGCACACAGGTAACAATTTAGGAGGAGTTTGCTCTACACCCAAACTTGCAGGATTATATCCTTGGCGTATTTAAGTACAGTGGCAGACGTATGGAGGGGAAATGAGCATAGATATAGAAAACAAAGGCTTGAAGACTATTTGACTTTTTTTTTTTAAAAAACTAATTTCAAGTAACTTTAAGCTTTCAATAACCCTTTAGGGAGCACCACCTTTTGGATGAGGATTTCCCCGGGGATCCTCTGCATAATATTGCTTTTCCCTCTCTTCCCCCTAAAAATATTAGTCTTACAAGTCTTCCTCACAATGGAAAAGAACAAAGCCACTTTAACAAAAAAGGAAAACAGAACAGCTGTGAAAAACAGAATTTATGAATTTTCTCTTTTCTGCTCTTTGCAGGCAAAGGCACGAGAAGAATCACGGCAATTTTGTTAATCTGTTTTTAAGAATAATTTGGAGTAAGAACAGCAGCAAATTGGCTGCAGACGACCGCCAAGCAGCACGAGACATACAGCCCATCACCAAAGCCCTCAGAAGGAGGCCACCCGTGGCTCTGGGGCTGCAGGTCCCAGACAACGGCAGAGACTTGCACGTAAGCAGACTCCTGCCACCTTCTCCTTAAAGCCTCTCACCTTCCTGTCAAAAAACAACCCTAAAATTCCCGCTCTGCTTTCTGATGAGGAGATTTAGTGCCCCAAGGAACGATACCAGAACTGATCTTCGAGGGGAAGGAGTGCAGGGGCCACGTCTGGGCGCAGGGATGGAAAGGTTTTGATTGAGTCCCTCGCCCATGAGGAGGGCTCGGGAGTTAGGAGGGCAACAGCAGGGTCTTGACTCACCTCTTTACTCCTGCCCACCCCATCCCAAAGCCAGGCCTGAACCACCAGCTGCCTCCTCCACTTTCCAGATCAAGTCAAAACGTGAGCTGCTCCTCACCTTAAAGAGGTGTTGAAATCCAGGACGCATCAGCTCCCTACCAATGCCAACTCTGAAGTCCAGCTCATGAGAAGGGTTGATCGTGGAAATGATCAGCCGCACGCAGGCCACCCAAAAAAACAATGAAACAAAAAATCAAGAGGCAACTTCTGACCATGAGCTGGAAGTCAGTGGTTCAGGACTTACAAGGAGGCCAGAAGACCACGCACAAAGCTGCAGCAGAAAAAAAAGCAGTAAAGCCAAAGGCATTTTTCATCCGTACCAAACCCATCCTGCTACAACCTCTCCAGCTCCCGCGTTAGGCTCAAGTGCCACGTCCACAATAACCTGAGGAATTAAGTACCTTCAGTGCCCCCGAGTCACCACTCTTCAGGCCATCCAACAGAGGCTGGAATCGCTCCTCCTCATCTATTCCTGCTCCTTCAGTCAATGCCTCCAGAGCCTGCTCCTCCCTGCCGTGAGAGACGATCGGTCACATCCCACAGGGCTGGACAAAGGGATGGAAAGTATTTTGTCAGTCCCAGGATAAGTATATGATTGAGGTGATAGCACCAAAAATGTACCTCAGGGGAAAAAGCAAAACAAACCAGTGTGAGGATAATGAGGATTTATTAAAGAGGAAGAAACTTCCACCACCGTTTTCCCTGCTCGTTCCAGCAACTGCCCTGAGGTACCCGGGCAGACACCACACGGCAGAAGCCGTGGTGGGGAGCGGTTGTCTCCAGGCACTGGACAAGACCTTTGCCTGGTTGTTCACAAAAGCCTTCAGGCATCGGATGATCTCACGTCTGCTCCATGTCCCATAGGAGCTGCGAGGAAGACAATCAGCCAGCTGACAAACTTACGGAACAAGATACATCCCCCTCTCCCCTCCAGAGCTCCTTGACAAGGCTTGAATGAGGCTGTTAGCAGCCACATCAAGATCCCACCTTAACTGCATCTTACAGAGAAAAGACAGGAGAAAAGGTTGTTTATGCAGGAAGCCACTAGACTGAGCTCTGATACAGCCAATATCAGATACATATATGTCAATATTTGGGGGTTGGACTAGATGATCTTTAAAGGTCCCTTCCAACTCAAACCATTCTATGATTCTATGATAACATTCATAGAATATTATCGAACTGTCTCCCTCTATGCGCAGGAATCCCTCAGCTCCGTCCCAAACACGGATCTCAGCCCAGATTTAAGTATCTGAGATGCTACAAAAAGACATGTTGGGAAGAAAAAAAAAAAGGTACTTTTTTTTTTTCCCCACGAACAGACCACCACATTGGCATTGTGAATCCTAGCACTTTCCAGAAATCTCGTGGAGAACAAAAATAATGGGATCCCAAGACAGCAAGTCAACCCCAAGAACTGCAGGAAAGATGCGTGAATGTTATCAGCTGCCATGAAAAAGCAAAGCCCCCAAGTGCTGGAGTGGCAGGAGCAGCAAGAGGAAACCAAGGGCAGGCACTGCCAGGCGTGAGGGTAGGAAGAAAGGGCTGAGCCGCAACCTGTTTGGACAGCGTTACAGAGGAGGAGAGGGGGGTAGTGAGGGAGCAGAGGAGTTGAACACGGTCAAGTGGAGAGGGTCAAGAAAGCAGGTGTAGAAACACTCAGCTCGCAAATGCAACATCTCAGTGCAAACTGCCCAGGGAGACTGTCAAAAAAGCATCGAGTGAACTTCAGAGAGAATACGGCCACATAGCTTGGTCCCCAGCCTCAGAAACGACTGGGAAATTTCACTGGAAATCCTGCTCCAAGACACCCTTTTTTCTCTCCCTCCTCTAAAAATTATCTCTGGCCAAGGTTTTGAAAGATATCAAAGCAGTCAAGGCTTGCTCAGGTTTCGGGCAGAAGATATTTGCATGCAAATAGCAGGGGGCTTCACCCCAAATTAAACATGTACAAGTGGGCCTGTCATTGGACTCCTTTTTCTGAAACTGGAGTTTCACTGATTTTCTCTCTTGCAAAAAGACATTTTTAAACATACCAAGAGATACCCAAAACATTCAGAATGCATCAAGGTTTTCTTTACAGTAAAAACTCTAGTCTGAATAACAAAGAGCATTTTCAGGAACTTCTTGAAAGTTGTATTAAAAGAAAAGATGCCATTGCTGGCTGCAGAACTCCATAGATCCCCCTGCTCCTGCAAAACCAAGCTATGGAAGTTGGCCAAATGGCGAAACAAGGGACAGCCGAATCTTTATTACAAGTTAAGGTTAGCTTAATTACTGCATGATAACCACTTCCCTGAAAGCCTCCTGCAAAGCTTCAGTAAGCAAACAAATAAAGAACTGTGGTGTGATACACTGCCGCCAGTAAGATTTAATACTTACTGTCTAGGGACATACATTTCTTTTAACTTATTCAAAGGACTCTGTTTTAGGTCCTGTTTTAATTTAAGAAGCTTCTGAAATTTGTATTTAGAAGCCAGGTTGGAGCGTTTGTGTCGCAGCCACTGCAGAGCTGGAGTGTCTCGCCCAGGAGGGGCAGCAGCGAGGGCCAGGAATACTCACAGCACGGGGGGCAGGTAACGGCGCACCATCTCCCCCAGATCATCACGTCCTTCTCCTTCAGAGGCTGCTGCTTCTCCTTGCTCAGGTTCATCTCCAGCTGTTGAAGAAAAGCACACCGGTTTTTAAACACCCGCGCTCACGGAGCAAGCAAGTTCAGCAAGCAGAGCACCATTTCCAACACAAGCTATTACAGAAGCGTGGTGGCAAATACGACTACTATTAAGCTTATCAAATACCCATCGGATTTTAGTCTCATTAGAAAGCTAAAATCCACTCGGAGAGAAACAAGAGATGTGGCTCTACCCAAAACCTGCTTTCGGCCCACTAAGGCAAGTTTATTTTTCTCTTTTCCCTAAACCCTGTCCTAAACAAATTGCTCCTCCAGAGCTCTTTACAAGGTTTCAAAGAAAGGAAAATGCAGTTCACGTGCCATTAAAAAAACCAAAACACAAAGGTACTCGGAGCTAGGAATAGAAAATATTTAGAAAATATTATAAAGGCAAATTAACCAAATAGCAAACATCAATGGGAAAATCTAGGAGTAGAATCAGAAAGCAGAATCGTCCTCAGCAGTTCAGCCTCCACCAAAGACCACAGACCCTGAGGCTGATGACGGCTGGTAAATGAGTTTCCCTGCCCCAGATGCCTCTCGGTAGCCCGTGCTGAGATCAAGAAAGGAAAAAGCAACACGCTTCAAAGACATACAGCTCCAGTCGAAGGCAATTTTTGATTTCTGCAGATAAGCAGCCTGGCCAGTTGTAATACCTGCTGGTACAGGACACTGACTTCATCCACCTCCATCCAGAAAAAGTTTTGCCACACTGAGTAAGTGTGGAGTCTTGTGGACTGACCAGGGGATCGGTTTGGTGACCTGTGTACAATTAGCCATGGCTGCGGAGCTGCCCAAAAACACCCGTGCCCCCGCTGCCGCAGGTTCTTGCCCTGTAGGCACTGAGGAAGGCGTTTCTGGTTATTTATTCTTTTAAACTGGTAAAGCACAGCAGAGCATACCGTTTATGACCTGCTGGGAGTTATCCCCCAGGCAGAGCAAGAACAAGGGCAGAGCTTGTATATTTAAAAGTCACGTTATCATTAAAGATATGTTAAATATTTCACTAGGCTGAAGACTGACAACAGCATGCAAGGACAGTTTTTTCTGGACATCTAGCCCCTGGGTAGAAATCCTAGACAATTTCCTTTATTTTCATCCATAAAATGCTACCCAATTTATTGACAGAAATCCAAAGAGCTACAATAAGCTTTTAAAACAGAGCACAGCAAATAAAAAGCAATTAAACAAACACAAGATACCCCAGGTGAGCCCCTGAGGCACTGAAGAGGAATGAAAGGTCTCCCTTCAGTCCAAGCTCAATGGAAGGGACAAGAAGGACAACAGGGATGACAAAGGGCGATGCCAGGGCCACGAAGGGCTGCTGGGGCTGAATGAAGCCAGGGGAGCCAAGCTCTCCTGGCATCGCTGCACCCCTTGAGGGTTGCACAGCCTCCCCCCGAGCACCCAGCCCCTCTCACCTCTGCTTGTGCAGCTGGAAGGGAGCAGCGTCGCCCAGCACAGACGTGACTCAAAGGGTCTGCAATAGGAAAAGGTACATTTTAACACCTATTGGCCAAACACGCTTAAAATGTGCCTTTCCCCACCACCGACATCACCTAACAGGGCTGCGTTTTGGCTGGAAGAGCTTGAGTTTGTTTTCCGCATCCTGAAAAACGAAATTAGGAAAGAAGGAAACCTGCCTTCCAGCCCGTGTTAGGCTGTAGAGAGGAGGAACAGAAAAATCATCCCCAAGGTAGGAGTCGTGGCTCACATCAAAGGCTTCCGAGTGAGAGGAAAAACAAGGCAGCATCCTTCATCTCGCACGCTGTTAGGAAAATTTACTTTATAATTGTTAGCCTTTGTCCAATGGAACTGTATCAGGGACTGGGAGAGAGATTTTATGATCTCAATCACGCATCCTGGAATCAATAAAGGCCATGGCATTCCCAAAATCCTGCACATGTCATCTGAGTTCAGGAGACAAGATCCTTGTGGGAGGAGGAGGAGGATGAAGATGATGATGATGATAATAATAATAATAATATTATCATCAGCAAAGAGAAAACTCCTGCAAGGGATACAGTTTTTCTTACTAATTAACTGGCCAAACCGGAGGCTAAAGAAGGAGATAAGACTTTTCTTCCCCTCCTTAGAGGGAACAAAGGTTTAACAGCCAGTGCTGCCTGGAAAATCAGCAGCTTCCAAATAGGCTCATTAACTCCAAAAGCCCAGCACCTCTGGGACAGTGAGAAGCACAAAGAAACCACAGACCTGTAATCAGGACCCTGCTTAGTCCCCGCTGAGCCAGGCTTTGCCTCTCTGCTTCCCACCACAGAGGAGCTCCTGAAAGGCTTTGGATGTCACACTCAGGCATCCGTCCACCAAAACCTGAAAATAAACGGCATTACTTGATTATCAAAACGCACAAGCACAACTTCAGGTCTAAACACGCTCTCAGCATCGCTCTGGGTTTTTATGAACTCACAGGGGCCCATCTTCACCCCCTCCATCAGCCGGGTGCTGTAACCGCAGCGCAAACCCTCCTACTCCGGCTCCTGATGTGTGAAGGGCCTTGGGAGCCGGGGCCGAGGCGTCCACCCAAGACGAGCAACACCGAGGGCTAAACCCAATATTTCTGGAGTCTCCTGAAAATACCAAATTAAAGGGTAAGAATGAAAACATAGAATGGAAATATACTTTTTTTTTTTTTGCGGAAAGGAAAGCAGCGCCGCAGATCGCCGAGCCCCGGGGGCCTGCATCGAGCACCCAAGCGGCAAGGAAACCTGACCGGACCCCCGGAACAGCGCAAGAACTGTTTTTATACCGATCAGCGATAATTTAGGGGGAAAAAACCCCGCGTTTTTGTTAGCTCCTGTAAAAGCTGGAAGCGCAGGAGCAGCCGGCGGGACCGCCCGGCTCTGCCCGCGGCGGAGGAACCGCGACACCGGCCCCGGGACCGCCCCGGGACCCCCCGGCCCCGCCGCGCTCACGGCCGCCCGAAGCCCGCCCAAGCAGCGTCCCGCCGAACATGAATATTCATGAGGCCCCGCCTTCCGGCCCCGCCCCGTGCGCTCCGCCCCCCGGGCAGGGAGCGCATCCCCGGGCCTCCACGGCCGCATCCCCGGGCCTCCACGGCCGCATCCCCGGGCCTCCACGGCCGCATCCCCGGGCCTCCACGGCCGCATCCCCGGGCCTCCACGGCGGCGGGCGGGAGGGGCAAAGGAGGGTCTGGCTGGGCTGGGGGAGCAGGGAAAAGGCAAGAAAAAACAGCAAGAGAGGCAAAAACCACGCTCTAGCACCCAACATCGCTTTCACCCTCCCCTGACCCCCGCTGCCCCGCTCCCGCACCTTAGAAACTACCGTTGCTGTACGGAGGTGTGCAAGAGTGTGCGGGTAATTAAATCAGGCCTCATTTAATTTCAGCTGTTGCCAGCCCACCCTCTGTTTTAGGGAGCAGCCTACCAGTCCTTCGGCGTCAGCTACAGATCGGGATGCGGCAGCCGGGAGGTGCAGGTTTGCCCCCGGGATAGCGGGGTTGGTGCAGGGGGTGTCCGGCTCACCCTGGTCCTACCCCGGCACGAGGCGTCCACGACTGGGCGATGGATGGGTGGGTGGATGTTGGTCTAATGCGGCTCCAGTAGCCCCACAAACACGGGATAGCAGGTGTAGGGCACGCTTTCTTATTTTTGACAGCTCTGCTGCAGTGCAAAAACACAACTGTAATGGGAAAACAAACCCTCTACAGACTGCACTTGTTTTCTAAAAGTAAAACAAATCCACCTTTAGAAACCCAGGTAAGACGACACTCCAGATTTCCAGCCCTGTTTCTAAACACGGGACAGAGCAGGGCTCTGAAAAGAGAAAGCTGGGACGGCGCTGAGGGGAAGAATTGGCTGGGAGAGTTGCAAGGTAAGTTCGTTCCCATCTTCACAGGCAAGAGAGAATTACAAAGGGAGGAATTCCCTGTTTTCCCTGGTTTTGCTACAGGGGGTGATGAGAGCCGAGAGGGAACAAGCCAGCTCTCTGATACCAGGTGAGATGGCAAGCTGGAATAAAACAAGTTTATTTTCTATTCAGACACAAGCGTTTCTTTTTCACAAGTCTGGCTAGTGACCGGAGCAGCATTTTGTGTCTTCGGATTTGCAAAGAACATTTTCTTGGCTACAGTAGAAACAAATACAGCTGACCAAACAGGGGCCAGAGCAGGGTCCATCAGCCCAGTGCCCACTCCGCAGCAGCCAAACAGCCAATGCAGGAATGGTACAAGACAGGGTAAGCACACAGCAATTCTTCTCCAGAGTACTCACCCAGTCACCAACAATCTGCACTGGAGTGTCTTTGTGTTAACAACCTTGGGGTTTTTCCCCCCCCCCAGACCCTTTTTGAAACCCCATTCACAGAACCTGGTGGCAAAAGCTTGCATGGCTCAACTAGGTGTGCAAAGCAACCTCTTTCTTCTGAGCTGGCCACTTACGAGTTTCATTTGATGCTCCTTTGATATCTAAATAGTTGGAGAAACTCTGTCCGACACTTGTGGTTTTACAGACCTTACAAATCCCCTCCCAGCTCAGTTCTCTGCCGCAGCTAAGAATCCTCATCCATGGAGTCATTCCTCATACACGAGCTGCGCTATACGTTTGACCATCCTTCTCCACACCCAGTCTAATTCTACCGTAACTTATTTCTCTGGGCACTAGTGGGAGTAGCGCTGACTTACTGCCTGCTTCACGCTGTAGTTACATCAACTGCAGCTCGCTTGTGGCCAAGCTTCACCTCCTCCCCACAAAGCTGCGGCCTCGGGCTGGCGGTTGTGTAAACGTCCCGACAGGAACAGGCATCGCCTGCGAACACATCAACAGACCCGGTCAAGTTGGTGTCTCCCTCTGGCCCTCACCTGCCACGTTAGATACCTTCGGTTCAATACTTTTTCCTTTTCTCTCTCGTTTTTCCGCAGGTTTATCGGCAGAGACTAGACCCAAGAAGAACATCAATCCACGCAGGCCAGCACGAGCTTATTTGATAAAGGACAAGTGTCGTGGACCTGGGGAGGGGGAGTAAAGAGGGAGATAGCGGCAGGTCTAAAAATGAAGAAAAATTGTCACTAATATGGGCTTTAGGAAAGTGAGACTGCAAAGAGCAGACTCCTATAGAAACTGCAACTCAAAAAAACATGATATTTAAAACAATTGCAGGAAAGGTTTCTTGAATCAGCTCTGCAGCTTTCTGCAAAGCTTCTACTGGAATCAGAGGCATAAGCAGGAGTGTCCACCAGCCCACGTGTCCTCTTGTAAAGGAATTCAGGGCGCTCTCCTCATCGTGACGCTCAAAACTCACCAGCATACACTTTGAGGAGCTGAATGCCCTCCATCCATCCAGACAGGTCAGACGGCAGAGGACACTACCCTGCCAGGAATGATACGCGTGTTCTCAATCCTTGGGAGGACAGGAGCCAAAAAGGTGGGAGCATTAACCAGACGAACAACAGGTCAGGTAAGAAAAATACTGCCTCTTCATTTAATGTTTAAAGACATCAGTAAACAAACAGAACAGTACAGACAGTCAGAGGCTAAACCGCTCCCGCCTTCCCGCACACTCCAAACCACGACAGGTACCAGGTGATGCCTCGGGAGAAGGAGCAGCAAAGTCTGGGATTTGAGGGATGGCCGAGAGAAATCTCTGCTGCGTGAGGGCAAGACGACAGGACTTGGAGGAAGCAGCTTCCCTCACCCGCAAGCAGAGCGACGTCTCCCGGGTACAGTCAAGAAGGAATGGTTTCCACTCTGAGCAAGCAGCCCAAATCTCTTGCTAACACACAGAAGGGCCACGTGTGAACTTGGAAAACACAGCTGGAAGCTACATTAGAGGTGCAAGACACACTATGTACTGACCTTGGCAGCCAAACCTCTGTTCCACAGTGATTTTAGCCTCTCGAAGAATAAAGAAAACAGGGGAGTTAGGTCCAACTCAGCAAAGTGTTGCAGTACTCGTTTGTGAATGCAAAACTGAGTACGGGGGGAATGAACAAGACTATCCTCTGCGTACATTCTTCCACCCTGCTCCATCAAGCTGCTCCCTGCTCCAGGGACACTCCCGACCCCTATCCCACAACTGGCCTTGTCTTCTCGAATGGTTTTCCTTGAGCTGTGGAGCGTCAGATGGTGAGAAGGGACATCAGGAAGCAACCCTCAGTGCAGGCTTCAGAGGACAATCGACTGGGTACCTGAGTGGCGGGCTGGGGAGAGCAGGATCTATCAGGTGTTGCTGCTGAAGAGAGGCAGAGATCGTAGGCACAACCGCTCCAGCGCCCACCTTGCTGGCAGAAGCCTGCACAGGAGTTACGGGGGTGACCGAACCAGCGCGGGTCAGGCTCTGAAGGCAGTCGCACGGCTGCCAGCCAGTACACAGCACAGATTCGAGCACTACTTGAATTTCCATTTCTCAGAGCGGTGACAGCTGGAACCGTGACACGTGGTGGAAAGTAAGAACACATTTCACTGCTCGCTGCCTCTCCAGGTAGCAGAAGCCTGCAGTGGTGGTGTTTCTGCCGCCACCGCATGCAATCAAATACGAAGGGAGGGCGAACTGGCTCCTACGTGGCCCAGTTATCTGCTCCAAGCACCCATGTCCAATGCAGGACCCCCCATTGTCCAGAGCCCCACACCAGAGCCCTCAGATCTCAACGTCACTCTCTTTGTCATTGTCGTGGTCACCGTCATAGAACTCGTTGGCAGCTTCAGGCCTGGGGGAAAGACAATCGCCATGAGCGAGGAGAGCCCAGGCACCCTTGGGGCCAGAGAAGAACGCCTAGGTCACATCGCCGAAGGTCAGGACATGCCCTGCACCCAAATACCCCATGAAGTGTTATGTGAGGAGACCACACATTTCTAGAGAGAGGCTCCCTGGATAAAACCAGAGACTCAGAAGTGACTTAGTGTCTGTTCTAGGACACAGACGATCTCCAGTATATCACCTGCCCATCTTAGCAGGGACAGAAAGGGGAGCCCACTTCTCCAGAACAAGAGCTGGTACCTGCTGTAGTTTTCCTCAGAGCCTCTTTCCTCTGGATCAGGCTCATCTGTGCGATCGTAGCTGAGCAAGTCAGAAGGGACGTCATGGATCTGCACGCTGGGAGCATGGTTCAGCATTTTCAGATTCTCAAATATCGTCTGCCTGATCTGATCCAAGTACTACACAGAAAAAACAGAGAGGGATCACCACAGTGAGATCTGGCAGTTTGCACAGAGTCACAACTGTCAGCACTGCTACCTGCCAGCATCATCTATGTGGTGGCCACGAGAAGCACATCTGTGCAAAAAGCTATTTATCAGAGCAGAGGAGAGTTAATTCAATCATAGATACTCAAGCACATAGAAAACAGTAAGACCACCCAGCAAGGTTCTCTAATGCTATGAGACTTTCTGACACTGCAGAGGAAAAGCTCTGCTTGTTCTTTGTCACAGGGCAGAGCACCAGCCGGAGGGTTTTGGGAGTACATAGCTGATACTGCAATAAGGCTGCAAGCACTTACCTGCCTGGAGTTCTGATTTTCAATCCTCGTACTGACATCAGGATGAAGGGTGAAGTCTGGAGCGAAGTATTCAAAGTACTCTGTGATGGAAGGAGCAAGAGAGTTACAGAGGCAAGGGAGCCCAGCCACCAGCTGCTCTGCTCTGCAGGGAAGCAGAGTTCACTCTCCCACAGACCTTAAAAAGCACAGTGACGCACAGCCCTGCAACCACAAGGAACTATATGAAACAACAGAGCGAGCAAAGGTAACGCTCAGGTCACTGAATAGGAAACAATCCAAATTAAATGATACACGACACAGTAAATGATACGTGCCCAGCAAAGCCTACAAGTGGGTGGCAGGAGATGACTAAGGTCTTATCTCTGGTCAATGCAGAATAGAGGTGTTAATTCTTCAGCTGATATAATAAATACTTTAGCTCAGCTAATGAGGAAAAAACCGGAACTCCAACTTACCACTGTATGGGAGCTCTTCGCTAATTGCTTCATCTACAAGCAATGACGTTTCGTAAGTCCTGAAAACATGGAATAAGATGAGCTCAGTCCAGAGAAAGCTACATGGTGCATGCAGCGATGAAGCCCACAGCAACTGCTTAACCAGTGACCTTCAACAAGCAGAGAACAGACTCACCAGCATCGTGCCACATTGCGGACTGTGTAACCACCTCCTCCCAGTACCAGCAAGGGGATGTTGAAGCTCTTTACATACTCCACGCACTCCCTAGAAACCCCAAACAAAAAAATGCCAGAGCTGTTAACTGCAGCACTTGTCAGAAATGTCACCGTACACTCAAACACCACCACGGCTGGTGTGATACACCTGGAGTTCAGGGCTTCCACCCAGGGAAACCTGTGAACCATCGCTCTGCAGCGGCTTGTACAAAGCCTCATTCTAAGACCCCCTCCCGTCACACAAGAGTTAAAAAAACACCCAAAACTGCTGGTGCTGCTGGAAGGGCGAAATCAAAGCTCAAGCCTCACAGCAGAGGACTCATCAGAGCCCTTCAGACTAAAGGACGGTCCTTCAACTAATTGCTCTGCCCCAGCCCCGCTGTACTTACCCATGTCCTCTTATACTGAGGTTAAAACAACCCAAACGGTCGCAACCCAGAGAATCAGCACCGCACTGGGGAACAGAAGAAGAACGACTGAATTTTTGGAACGGAGGCATTGCTATCCAAACACACATCAGCATCCCCACCCCTTGGCCACCCTCATTCATCAGAGGGTACAGACAGCAGCTCAGCTGGGACACAGCAAGCCTGACTCCCCGGGATCGGAAGGTGACACATCGACAGCAGCCCCCTCACCTACAGCCTCTGGAAGGGATGGACGTGCTTTCTTACCTGCAGTACTATGCAGGTGGGCTGATAGTAATCTACCACCTGGTTAATGACGGGCTGGAAGAGGTGTTTATAACCTTTGGAGAGAAAGACAGATTTGTCACGGCTCTGGAGCAGAAGCAGCAGCAAATCCCTGGGCAAGGGGAAATGGCAGGGAACACCTACTTTGGTCATCAATGCCATCTCGTAGAGGCACGTTGAGACAGTAGTAACGACCGCTCTCTGCACCAACTTCATACATGTCACCTGGCCAGGGAAAGACAGGAGAGTCACAACAGCTCTGAGACTTCAGAGGTGTGGAAAGGCCAGATCTGGTCTGGGTTTAGATCCCTTAACCTAGGTAGGATCCCTCTTTCTTACAAATAACTATACTTCTGTCCTCTCTAATTGCTTTTCCATGCCCTTTCTTCCATCATTTCTCCCTGCAGCTCTAATTTTGTCATTTTACGCTTTTATACTCCAGCAGAGCTTCCAAAGGATTCTGAAGCGAGGCCAGGTTCACACTATAAGGGAAAATACATACCTGTGCCAGGAAAGAAATAGTTCCCATATTTATGAAATGACACTGTCATGACACGGTCCGTCAAGTAGAAAGCCTCCTGCACACCATCTCCGTGATGGATATCGATATCAATATACAGAACACGTGGGTGGTATCTATTGAATACAGGAGGAAAGCCAGCATTACTGTCTGCACCGCAGCCAACCTCACCATTCCCCACATGCCTCAGTATCACCTACAGGTCTGAAAACCACCGCCGACATCTACCTGCAAGCCCACTTGTCAGAAGAACTCACCTGTCCCACCCCAGGCACATCAAATGGCTTTAGATATGTGACATTTGTATACAGTCAAGCACGCCCCACCACTAAAACATTTTCTTCTGATGTGCTTGGAAAGAAATACTAGAATAAAAGGTTTTCACATGGGGCCAGAAGTATCTTGGAAAGCACATGGTAAAGAGAACCTATTTTAACCACCTGGGGGTTAGAAAGCTGTGGGGTTTTGCTTCCCCTACAAACAATGTGCTGTTAGTTGATTTTTAAGAGCTCCAATGATTTTTAACCGTATCAGGAGATGAAAGGTAAGCTAGCCGAGGAGGAAGCAGGAACACTTACTTCCTCCACATGCCAGAGTACTGGCAGCACTATGTCCCAGCGAGCTAGCACCAAGAACACCAGGCTGGACTAAATTTACTGGAGAAGAAGTCTGCTGGGTCACAGAGACAGCGGGTGAAGAAGGGGAGATCATCACAAGTAAATGGACTGGGGTAATGGTCAAAGCTGATGTGCTGTCGAGCACTAGAGACACGGCCCTAAGCCATCCCTGCCTGCCAGCTCCAGAGCTGCCCGCTCGGCTGGAGAGAACGTCTGCAACTTTTCACACGGAAATGCTGCATCCCAAAGAACAGGAGATCTGGCATCCATGCCAAAACCCTAGGGGACTGGGGAGAGACCTGAAAAAAACAAGACAACATCGAAACAAGAGAGGAGGAGCATGTGGTTCGTGCCATCCGCCTCGGAACCACGGCTTTAAGCGTGTCTGCAGTGATCTGATCAAACTGGTTGCTAGTGCTGACCCATGCTGATTAGCAGACCAGTACCTTGCCTCAGTATCCCAAGAGAGACATAAACTATTTAAGAGAGCCCAGATTATTCATCCCGTAGACAAATGACAGCCAGGAGAACGGGGGGATGCATACACACAGCCCTGGCACACTGGTAAAGGGAGAAAGGGACCTTCTAAGAGCAGAGGCACCACCGTACTCCCATGGTGGGAAGCAAACTCAAGTATGCAGCCACCTGCTGCAGAAATGGTTCCTGAAAACAGGGAACAAGAGCATAGGGACATATTATAATCTCCCATGAGGAGTAACTGGGCTGTATTTGAAGCCTTTGCATATGGGACTCATATGAGACTAGAGAGTGGGTGTGCAGAGATACAGTGAAGACCTGAGGTTCCAAACACAGAGCAGGGAAGACAGGCAGAGAGGAATGAGATACAAGAAACCCCAGTACATCCCATAAGTCTAACTTGGAGAGCGAGTAAGCTTGCCACCAGTCATGTAATCATTGTCTGGTCAACCCCAAATCTTTTTTAATTCCGTAACATCTCGTCTCAGATTCAGTGACAAGGAGGGCATTTGAGAGTACAAAAAAAAAAAAAATTCACAGACTAATCCAAGAAATGGAAGGTATTTCTGTAACTCTTCCTCCCATTCTGAATTTATTTTTCATTTTCTATAAAGAAAAAAAAAATCTGACTCTTTTTTACTCAAAGCAAGTGTCCTTTGATCATCCATGTGTTGCTCAAGTCCTGTTCTTAAACCACTCAAGCAAATCAAGAAAGATTCGAGTCATTTAACTGTCTCCAGTGAGCCATAATTTGCATTTACCTACAAAAGGCTCACTGTGGCAAAAACGCTGAGACTCAGGAGACCCTGAAATGAGTATTTCACAGATAGATGAGAAATGGAATTGAAGAACTCTTCTGTATCCCTTAAGCTGCATGCAACAAAACTGGAGTCAGATATTCCAATTCTCAAGCCTCTCTTCTTGTGCCTAAAGAAGAGGCCAGGACAAAACCCAAGTTGTTGGCCTTCCTGGACTCTAGAAAGGCAAATGGGGCAGGGAAACAGAGAGAGAGAACAGTGAAGCAGCAGAGGGAAACCACACACCAGCCAGGACAGTACTGCACTTGCCCCATGTCCTTACTTGAGCAGCTCCAGGATGCCGATAACTATGTCGTTAACATAACAAAACCCAGAAGCCTGCAAGACAGAGAAAACCGAATAGCATTAGAACGGCATCAAGACAAAGCCTGGGCCTCAAAAAGATGGAGAAATATGCAGATTTGCCTCATTACCTCAAACTTTTTGGCATGATGCAGCCCCCCTGCCCAGTTTATTGCAATATCACAAATCTAAGAAAGGAAAGATAAGTTAGTTTAACGTGACAACGTGGTAACAACAACCTTGCACCCACTTCCCCAGTGCACCCACTTCAACCTGCCCAGCAAACAGCCTTCTGGCCTTTCCTTCTCCTACGGAGGCCTTTCCAAAGCTCCATCTTGGTCGTTAGCCCCGCCAACGGTTTTGGACACATCATGTCCGTACTGGATTAGTCCTGTGCTCTACATTTCCCGTTAGACCAGAAAAGATCATCTCCCGCCTCCACCGCTCCCCCTCCAGCCAGCAGCAGGCAGAGCACCTGGCACATAGTTTGTTCCTGCGCTTGTTCTTTACACTCATTAGACCTTTCTCAGGTCTCCAGAAGACTCAAACCTCTGTAGTTTGTTTTTTTTTTTACACCCTCCAGAAGGACCCTCTTCTTCAGCCCTTCTGCGTGGTCTCATTTAGTGCATTTCCATAGCGGAGACCTAGCAGCACTGTCCAGGTCTCCCAGCAGCCAGTTTCACTGAAGACCCCCGGTTTGTTCTACAGCGCTGAGAGTACCTTGTGACTTTAGTACGTGCAGCATTAGCATCCTCTGACTCCCTTCAGATTAAACATCTATAAATGGTTGCCTCTGACAGTACAGGAATGGTCTCAAGCTTAACAGTCCTCAGCACTAGGTATTTACGCTGCCACACAGCGGTGCTTGCTATGTTGTCGCACAAAACAAATCCACGAGGTTCTTAAATTGAAAACCAGTTGGCTTACGCCTGTGTTTCAAAACGTAAGCACATCAGCTCAAGTTACCTTGTTGTTCAGCTGCGTTGCTCCCTGCAGGGAGGCCCCGGTATAGCGAGAGCAAAATTCAAAGAGGCCTGGAAACACTGGGCTGAAAAAGAAACCATGATTCAAATATAGAACATCTTCTCATTCCTCCCCATTTCTCCAGAGCAAAGCCACGGATAAAATTGTTCAGGGACGTTACCTGAGCAAGATCAAAACCCATTCTCTGAAAGAGTTAATTTGGGATCACTCTGACCCTGCTTGTAACACACCGAGTACCAGCAGGCGAGCAATCCGGCTGCAAACAATGGCAAACTCGGTGAATTCAAGAATGATTACCAAAGCTTCCAAGCTAGTCCTGAAAAGGCTCCCCTGCTCACAACGCCGGCGTCTGTCCCGCAGCCCTGCTGACACGTGCCCAGAGCTGGGACACGATGCGAGACACTGCATCAGGAGAGGGGAGGACTGGGCTGCTCCTGCGCTCTCTCCCCTGGCTGTGTCCGAAGATCCTGCCCCCGCTCTGCTCCCAAGCGCGCAGCCCAGCGCGCAGTAATACTGCAACCGGCGCCGAGCGCTGCTCTCAAGGCAGCGCCAAGGTCTGATCCGTCCCACCACGCAGAGCCAGCCCAGGCACCGGGAGAGTACCGGAACACAGGACATGGAGCCCGTGTCACCAGCTTGCTGGCACCACGTCACCCATTTCATTCATGGACAAGCAATGGCTTAAATACTGTGGGGTTTTATTTCCCCTTTCCTTTCTGGTAAGAAGATGGTTTCTGATCATCAGAGCAGCAAGGTTACAGAACAGTCTTCCGATTCTCAGCCTAAGTATTAAAAACCAGGCTGTACTAATATCTTGGGATAACACTGTTCTCTAGCTCACATAACTCCTCCCGTGCTAGTACTTACAACTTTTCCCTCCACAGAATACCTAAGAACAATCTCACTCTCTGACAGCCCGTATAATCCTCAACCAGACAAGGCGTATTGCTATTTCCTCAGTCACCCACAGAGCCCTTCCACACATTTCTGTCAAGTTTCACCTCTCACGAGCATTAAAGACTGGAATTGTACATTCTCAACAGGAGCTCATGCAGTTTTGTACAGAAGCATGAATATCTCCTTAGCTCTACCTGAAAATCAGGCTCTCAAAGCTGTCTTGAATTTAACATGCACGTATTAAGGTAGCTAAAATGACAGGCAATTATTTAAAAAAATAATTAGCATGTTCAAGAAGAACTGGAGGCTCTGCAAGAACAAATAGAGATACAGTCTCTAACCCAACAAGCTTACAGCCTAAATATAGATGTAAAAAGGGGGACCGCAACATCTGAAGAGAAGGGAATCAAGGAGGTTCCAGTAATCTGATATACACAGGAGGGACACCCGCCTCATTCTGGTTAAAAACAAACAAGAAACGAGACATTCCAAAAGAGCTCTCTGGACACGAGCGATGCAGGAGCACCCTTTCCAACTGCGGGCTTGCAGGAGGCACAGAACACTCACCAGTCATCGCCCACGTTGAAGGCGTTGAGGCTCTTGGTGAATCCCTGCATGTTGTTGGGACTCACTCTCTGTAGGAAGTCTATGTAGTCCTCGGAGTGGAATCGGCACATGTCATGCTGGGATGCCTGGTACGGTTTGAAAACCTTCAGGAGGAAAGGCAAGACTTATTTCCCATCCAAACTCGCGTTTGCTTTGGCTGTAAGAAATCTCAAGCTAATTGACAAACCGCCTGCGTGAGGTATATCAAAAAACGTTCCTATACACTGGGTTCCTGACTTTTTTGTTCATTTAAATTCAACAAGCTGCTCCATGAAGCCTGCTTTCCTAACGATTTTTCTCTTTCAGCCATAAACCCGTCTCCTACCTCATAACAACTGCAGCTCTTGCCACATACTCTCTGATGCCTTCCTTCCTCCGCTGCACAGACCCCCTCCCTTGGGCAAGCCAGAATAAAACAGCTGAGTTCAAACTCCAGCTTCTTCTTCACTGGGGGCCACTATTCCCTTCTCAGTCACCGGCTTTCATACAATTTTAAGACCTTGATGTAGCGGTGGTTTCAGTCCCTCTGTCAGATTTGCCTGTAATGGGCTGATAGGTTCAAAAGTTATTTGGAGCAAGCTCACAGACAGACGGAAGAGTTGCATAAGCTTTGTTTCCTTTGGAAAGCCGTCGAAAAACGGTCAGGGAACTGGATAGATTCAAATTAATGTGACAATACAGGCTTGCCAGTTTGGCACTTAATGCACGTACCTCAATGTAACAGGAAGTTAAAAATTAACACCACATACCTGGCGAGAGGAAATTAAAGTTGCACTGAAATCCATAAGAGATCTTTTTTGTGTTTCCCAATTTCTCTTAAAGCATGCACTTTATAGAAAAAGTGGAACATGAGAAAAATAGTAAGATACATGAGCTTGTCTCCAAAGGGAAAACTTATCAGGGCAACTGCACCCATGTGCCTGTTTCCTGGGCTAAGCAGGAAACACGTTAATTTTCAGAGACACGGAATTCCCTAACAAACAGATCACCTCCTTTCCTGAACTGATCTGCATGCGGTGTGGTGTTTTCCACATGGATGCATGGGGTTCGGTGTTTCTCGGAGGCTGCTGCCTCTGACAACTCAAAGACGGAGGATGAGGCGACCCAGAAGCACGAGCCATCAGTGCAGCTGCTAAGGGTGAAGGCAAGACCTATTCCCCACGAGGGCTCTGCACAGAAATCCAAACGGCTGATTACATCAAAAAAGACCAAAACCAATGCCCAAGAGTTATCAGAGAGAAGAAATAACTCTCACGGGATATTCAGAGACTCTCTTGGACAACAAAAAGTAGGGATGTGTGATTCAAAACGGGGGGAAAAAAAGACCAAAAGCTTCGAGACTCACTCAGCTGCTGGCAGAAGAAGAAACCTGCCTCCCTCCAGCCCTCACCCTGCTCCCAGCAATCCCACCTACCTTCCTAAGCTCTGGCACTCGGCCCCCTCTCCGCGCTGCCTCGTTTTGCTAACTCCATAGAAAACTCTCCCGGCTTTGCCGAGTTATCGAGTTGCATCAGTTCACGCAAGGATCCAACAGCTTCCAGAGGCAGCACAAGAAAGGCAGCGGGAAGACGCAGCGGAGGAGCAGGGAAGGCGAGCAGCAGGACACCCTCTCCCTCTCAGCAGCGCTGAGCCTTGGTTCACCGCGCGCTTGCGCGCTGCAGCCGCAGATGAGCTGGGAAAGGTGCGAAGGGGCGAAGCCAGCTTGACGGGATAGCGGCCTTTTATTCGGAGGAGGCAGAGAGGGCGGATAGTGATGTAACCACAACACAAAGGTAACAGGACCTTTTGTAGTCACAGCTGACCCTAATCCCCGCTTTTATTTGCTCGTAACTTTGCCAGTCGCTGACTGTTCAGGATGAAGTCTCCTCTGCGGTTTTCAGCTTCACGATGGCGTCTTGTGGAAAATATAATCCCCCAAAAAGGGTTTTAAGACTAAAAATACGGCAAAGTGTACAGCTCTGCCTGCTGCCTCATTCAGACATGGATCTGACATTTTGAAGTGTTATGTGTAAGTATTACGCTTTTTGCTGTTTCTGCAAGAAAAATCCCAACTCTAGGGAAGTTATTCATAGAAGTTCATACATTTACAGCAAAAATCTGAAAGATAAATTCTGCAAAGATTCCACGTGCCCTCAGTATACTCCAGCTGCATCCCGCTGTGAGCGCAACAGCAGGTCACCATGGCTGGACGCGATTTTGCCAGGAAATTATATTAATTACACAGAGAAGCTTTTCTAATGTTTAAACATACCAAATTAATTTTATATATTGCATCAAGAAACTGTTCCACTGCTCCATTTTAGCACCTTCCTTCAAAAACTGCTATTGCGCTTTAGTTTTGGGACAGCTTATTTTCTATTTGCTTTCACTCAATCCGTACGTCTCTCAGCACAGAAGCAGATGTGCCGGCAGCGGAAGAGCTCGAACTTGAGCCCACGCCAAAGGCCAGGCACTTGTACAGCGCCAGAGATAACGACCAAGTTGTGCAGCACGGACGGGCAGGTACAAAGCAGCCGAGATTTAGCTTGTCCCTCTGCCCCACTTGTATCGGTTTGGCTGTTCAGACTTTGCCCGAAAAAATAAAAAGCAGGAAAACTGTATTGCTATCACGCTTGCAAGAATTTTGCACTTCGTCCTGCCCATATAGCAGAGAAGACACTGTAAACATGCCAGAATTAAACACACTGGTCTAATCCTGCTCTCTTGTGCTCACAGTGACGCAACTTTGATTTTAACATTGCCCGATTCTCAGGTGCTTGAGAAGCGACCTTTAAGGACAGGCTTTTTTTGGTACCACAACAACTAAATATTTAGTCGGGTCTTTGAGGGCGCAGTCCAAGTTGGTTATAGTTTTGCTTAACGTCTAACGGTGGGGATGAGGGAACCTGCGAAGCTAATCATCGTCCGGAGAAGTGCCTGGTCCAACTGGAGAGGGACTGGAATTTGCACGTTTCTGTCTGACAGCTCTGCACGATCCCCGTGTTTTCACAGCAGCTCGTGATTTATCCCTGAAGCATGCTGCAGATGTGAAAACACATCACAAGTTGATCACGCTTTCTCCTCCACAGCCTCAAAATAAGCCCGACTCTATCAGCAGTTACTTGCAACCATCTACAACTGCAAGCAACAACCTACGATCGAGTTCTACAATCATTCTGAGAGCACACGTCTGGGGTCATCCAGTTCAGGCTCATGAGTAAGAGGGGAAGTGGCTGAGCGTCACCCGCAGCCGGGCCCGGCTGCAGAAGGGTGAGGAACGCACGTGGGATGCACGAGCGCAAAGAGGAAGGATGGGGGAAAGTCACGACAACCCCCACAGATTGCAGCAATGACGGTTTTGTAGCCATTTTTCACCTCCCCTCCCTAGCGACGCACGATGATGACTGTGACAGAAGCGCTCTTACGAGGTAATTCCCATGAAAAGACACCATAAATGCACGGATGTCTCTATATGTACATATATAAATACATACATATACATACATAAAACCAGAAGCACCTGGAGCTGTAGCCTACAATGTTTAGAATAACATTCCGGGTAGGGGCCTTTCCCCAGGACACAGATCACAGGCTGCGGAGACAATAGGCAGCAGCTACACCCGGCCTCCGGATCAGACAGCACGACCTGGAACCGCGCCAGTCAGCCCAGGAATTAAATCGCTCAACGGTCCGAAACAGCTTAGAAGCGATCCCGCTGCACCAAAAGCGAGAATAAGCCAACAGGAGACAAAACAAGTTGCTCCAAAATGACCAGCAGCTGCAGGTGGCATGTTCTGCACATCCAAACGGGCAAAAGCCATCTCAAAAGGGGCAGAAGGGTACAAGACTTCTACCATTCCTGCCTTGATCTTGTATCGTGGGGCATTAAGCTACGTGCCCTGTACTCCCGAGAGCTTTTCATGTGTTCTGTGCTGCAAGAACGGGCTGAAAAGTGAACCAGGATTCTAGGGAAGGGAGCACGGCTCAATCCCGCTTGCACCAAGTCAAATAAAATACTTCAGAAGAGGGGTGCCACGCATTCGTAGTGATATTCCAAAACTTGTTCATTTCTTGAAAGATGAAGATTTTCTTTTTGATTATCACTACATACTGTCACGTTTTACCAGGTTTACACAGGCTAGATTTCAGGAAGAGAAAAATCTTTCTAACAGTAACAACTGGACTGGAGTGCACTGGACTAGGTTGCTTGAGCTGACTGGGCAACAAAGACTTTGAAGAGCGGGTTGGACAATCACTTATCAGGTATGAGATGGGATTAGTGAACCCCGTTAAGGCATCAAGGTGAATTAGCAAGCCTCTTGAGGTTTTTTTTTTTCCAGCTTTACCATTCTACGATCACACAGTCTACAGCGGTCACTGGGTCCTTCCTAGAAGGGGCTACAGACAGAAATTTCACGTATGGTGCCCCGCGGCACTGCTGCGGCTCCAGGCACGGCACAGTAAGACACGGACAGCCAGCGATGGTGCCTTTCAAATCAGCTCTGGGTGGTATGGTGGGGGCTCAGGCCGATGAGAATGCCTGAGACTGCTCAAAGCCTTGTCTGCAACAACTCCGTCACCTGCCGTGCCAGAAGTGGAGCTGAAGGAGAGGCAGTGACACGAGAAAGCTGTGAAGAACCCACTAACATGGTCCAAGCCTTAAGATGGAGGCCAGGACCGGAGTCAGCAGGACAGCGCACGGGTCTCCGGCACCTTTCACACCTGCCGAAGCCTAAATCCCCCGCACTGCCGGCCGCCTGCCCAAAGCCACCCGCCGCAGCCCCCTCGTCCCCCGCCGCCCGGGTGGGGGGGCCCCGTTGGACCCCGGGAGAAGCGCCGCTTACGATCATCTTCTTGTAGAGCCCGTAGTGCAGGACCAGGCTGTGGGTCAGCGCCAGGCGATGCGGCTTCATGGGGTGCCCCGCTCCTGCAAGGGGAACGACACGGGGAGTCACCGGGGCGGGGGGGGGACGGGACACACCAGCCGCCCCCCGCCCCCGGGGCCGGGCCCAGCGCGGGGCCGTGAGGGGACCCGCCGAGCCACCCCCCGCCAGGTCCGCTCGGCCCGGGAGGCGCTGAGGGGACCGTCCCCAGGCCGCCCCGGCGAGCCAGGGCCGGGCCGTCCCCCCGCCCCGACCCGGGACCGGCCCCGTCCGGCCCCTCCGCCGCCGCCGCCGCCCCGGTTCTCCTCCGGCCCCGCCGCCGCCGCCGCCGCCCCGGTTCTCCTCCGGCCCCGCCGCCCGCCCCGGCCCGCACCGTAGTGGAAGTTGCCCACGTCCGGGTCGTAGAAGTAGGCCACGGTCTTCGCCATGGCGGAGAGGCCGGGACCCGCCGCCGCGCGCTCCCGCTCACGTCATCACGCCGCGACCGCGCCGCGAGCCCACGCCTGCGCGGCGCCGCCGACAGCGAGCGACAGACGGCGCCGGGGGGGCGTGGCCGAGGGCGGGGCGATCGCCGCTGCGGCGCCTCCGCGGTCCTAGCGCCTGCCCCAGCTCCCCCGGCTGCCCCCGGTCACCTCTCGCTGCCCCCCAGGCACCCCCGGGCACCCCAACTGCCCCCAGTTACTCCCAGCTGGTCCTAGTTGCCCACTGGATTCTCTCCCATAACCCTACGTCTGCTCCCCAATCACCCTCAGCTGCCCCCAGTCACCCCTCGCTGCCCCCAGTTACTCCCAGCTGATCCCAGTTGCCCACTGGATCCTTTTCGGTAGCCCTACAGCTGCCCCCCAGGCACCCCCAGCTGCCACCAGGCACCCCCAGCTGCTCACCAGTTACCCCTGCTTGTCTCTTGATCAGGCCCAGCTGCCCCCAGTCACCCCCAGCTGCCCCCAGTTACTCCCAGTTGCCCGCTGGATTCTCTCGTGTAACTCTACAGCTGCTCCCTAGGCACTCCCAGCTGCTCACCAGTTACCCCTACTTGTCTCCCAATCAGGCCCAGCTGCCCCCAGTCACCCCCAGCTGCCCCCAGTTACTCCCAGTTGCCCACTGGATTCTCTTCTGTAACTCTACAGCTCCCCAGTCACCCCCAGCTGCTCACCAGTTACCCCAACTTGTCTCCCAACCACCCCCAGTCACCCCCCAGCCCACCCGCCGAGGGCACAGGGGACGGGGCAGCGGGGTCCCCGCGGGGCACCCACACATCGCTGGGACTCATCCCCTTCCCGGGAGCAGCCCCCGAGCTGCGAGGGACAGGGACCGCCACCGCCGACTGTCACCCGGCCAAGCAGCCCTCCCAGGTCCCACCCCGCCAGGGCGCAGGTCCTCCCGACCTCTGGCAACCTCCGAAAACAACCGGCGGGGTTGGCAGGGAGCGGGGACAGGGAGGCTCCGCCAGGCAGGCAGAGAACAAAAGCTGGGTGGAAAATTGCCGTGTACGAAAAAGCAGCCATGGAGAACGGGGGAAAAACCCCGAGCCTCACCCGCAGCCGGCGAGGGCTGGGGCCGGGGCCGTGCCGCGGGTGACGCCGGCGGCAAATATCTGTCCCCTGTGGGCTGGAAAGAAGAAAGGATGAAAGGAGCAGGTAGTCTTGCCCAAAGGCTCGGAAAACAAATTAGCCAAAATCGGCGCTTGGCAAGGACCTGGTCCTGCCGGTCCCCTGCCCCATCGCTGCGCGGGGCTGGGGGCGAAGGATGCTGCGGCGGGGGCAGCTGCCCACCCCCCTGCAGCAAAGCGGGGTGTCAGAGAGAGCAGGCAGAGGGCAAGGACCCCCGAGGGGCACGCCAAGAGCTGGCTGAGGATGGAGACCACGGCACCGGGATGTTCCCCGGCTTCTCGGCGACGGGATTTTGACGTTGGGTAATAAACGTACGGGAGGGAAACTCCTCGGCGTGCAGCAAGGGGAGCTTCACGCGGGCGTGGGATGGGGCTGGCGGGGTGGCGGTGGGACGGCATGGGATTTTGGGTGCTGTGCTGGCCGCAAGCAGGCGAGAGAACTCGTGTCAAGGTGCGATTAAATCGTGGGTTTATTAAATGATGCTTACTGCGGGGACGCTGCCCCCCGCGCTGCTCCTCCTGCGCGTTTCCCTTTAGGATACCGGCTGGCGAGCACGGAGCGAGGATGCTCCGGGGGACGCCGGGACCCTCTGGCCATGACCCCACAGGGCACAGCTGTGGTTGGGGATGCTCAGAGCTGCGATCCCTGGCACAGTAAGCACTGAGCCCAGCACCCACCGTCTTAAATAAATAAGCTTTAAAGGTGCTGAACAACAAGGGTGTAGCAGCAAACGCGTGGAGCGCGCTGACGTCTTGGCGGGGGTTGCTCACTCGGCATGACGATCGCCCGGCCGCCGCTCCGCAAGGTGCTGCCACCAGATAACGTCCAGCCGGGGCCACCCCAGCCGCCCGAGCGGCACGGCCGGGCCGCCTGGCTGGGGGAAAGGGGCGAGGAGGGGAGAAAGGCCTCCCTGCCTCCAGCGGGATTCGTTTTGCCGGCTGAGCTCGCTCTCTGGAAGCCGTTCGCTGCTCTGGGCATCTTCACGGGCCTTGGAGCGGTGCAAAGAAAGCATCGGAGAGGGATATTTTTAGATGCTTTTTGTGCTCAGAGAGCAAAACCGCTGTGGTTTAAAGACCATTAGCCTGCCGGGGATGTTTGGAAAACTTAAATAAGGGCTTAAGATTCAGGGAGATGTTTGACACCATGGGCTGCAGCATTTTTGCAGAGATGATGGCAATTTTCGGGCCGAGCGTCATAGCGGAGACCCCGGGAGGAGCCTGCCCGCGGGATTGCCGGAGCCGGGCAATCTGGCCGGTTTAGCTGCCACGTGGACAACCCGCGGGGCCGGGGCGGACGATCCCCCGAGCGGGCGCGTTCGCATTGTTCGTGGGGTGACGTCTGTCGTAATGGCTGCGGAGGAGGCGCGGGAAGAGAGCGGACGAGAGGTAACGTGGCGATACGCTGGGACCGGAGCCGGTCGCGGGACGGGGCGAGCGGGGACGGTGCTGTCCCTCCACCCTCTCCTGGGTTGCTACGTCCCTTCCCTTCCCGGCCACGTCTCGGCCCGGCGGCTTACAATTTAAGGGCTTCCAGGCAATGTCATGAGAGGGACCGAAGCCTCCAAGGTCCCTCCAGGACTCACACCTGCACCCTCCAGGGAGCCCCGAGTGGGTGACCCGGAGAGGAAGGGGGATGGCGGCAGTGAGCGGAGTGGGCAGGCAGCAAGCGGGCAGCTGCCTGTCCCGGGGCTGTGGCCGGATTGCCGTTGGGTCTCAGCTTGCGCTGCCTCGGCTGGTGGGGTCACACAGGATGGGGACAGGAGCTGGGACGGGGGCGGGAGGGGACAGAGGATGCAGAACCCAGCCTCTGGAGATGCCATGAGCATCCCGCCCGCAGCCGTGATCCCCAGCACGGTGTGGGGCTTAGCCCCACGTGGGGACCATCCCCACCGGCCAGGGTGGACGCGGCTTGGGAGGGAGAGCTCAGCTGCGTGGATTCACGCCTGCCATGCTGGCGGGTCTCAGGGCAGAGGGGAGCTGTGGCCGCTTTTTTGGGTCGCCTGCGTGGGACGAGGCTCATGGTCTGGGTGTAAAAGTGCTAACGGGGTCCCGCAGCGGGACGAGGACGGAGCAGCCCGGAGGGACGCTGAGGCCGGGGTGGTGGAAGCAGGACGGAGACTGGGGGCATGCGATGCCCGGGGGGGGGCATTGGGAGGAGAAATGTGATCAGATGGGATAACCCAGCTGCGGAGCCGGGTGGGAGCGGCTTGACGGTAGCGGAGCCCCCTCCTCGTCCTGCAGGGGTCCAGGATTTGTCCCCAGGCGGCCTGCTGCGCCGTCCTCCCCCTCCCTGTCCTGTGCCCCCCGGGTGGGGGAGATGCTTCGACACCAGAGGCCGTGGGAAAACGGGAATCTTCCCTCCGAGGAGGGAGGGCTGAGCGACCCGGGCTGGTTTTGCCCGGCGCGGCTGAAGGCTGGAAGGGGGGTAGGGTGCAGCAACGCGTCGGGTGGGCGGGAACGCCTGGGAGGAGAAAGAACGATTTATTGTGCAGGACAGCGTGCGTGGGCACGAGGAAAATGGGA
Organism: Calonectris borealis; assembly: GCF_964195595.1. Classification (NCBI taxonomy): domain Eukaryota; kingdom Metazoa; phylum Chordata; class Aves; order Procellariiformes; family Procellariidae; genus Calonectris; species Calonectris borealis. The sequence continues at coordinate 3,029,856 of NC_134326.1, forward strand.
ATAAGCTCACCATGACTGCATCCCCTCGGGGCTCCGCAGAAACCCAGACCTGCGAGGTCCCCCTCTTTGAAGAAACAAGGGCAAGGAGTAAACCGCCTTTAAAGTCTTGATCAGCAGAGACTCGCATGATGTTGCAGCTTGTTGGTCCAGCATTAGGAGACCTCTCCTCTCCTGCAGCCCTAGCAATGTGTGGCAGGAGCAATAAGTCTTGCTGCCCGTGGTCTTTTCTTGCCATAGCTGGTCCATCTTGGGGCCTGTGTCCCTGCCAGGACAGCAGACAGACGGGTGGCACCCATGATGCAGTGACCTCCTGAAGTCACGGCCATGGAGGAGGCTCCTGGGCTCCTGAGGGTTGACTCTCGGCCACTTGCAGAGAGGGACAGGAGCCCTCATCATCACATAGTTGAAAGCCTGGAGGAGTTGCAGGTTGCCTCATGGCAACAGGGAGTGTGGTGGGATAATTCCCAAAAAATTAATATTTATATAGATAGACCCTTAGTCCGTAGAGATGGGGTGGGAGGGGTTTCAAGGGTTGCCTCTGCTTCTCAGGGTCTGAGTGGTGACTGGCAGGTGGGGCGAAGGAGGGAGAGGAGCAAGCCTAATGTGCAGTGGCAAAGGAGATTTGGGTGAAGCCTCCCAGAGTGAGGATAACGTGGCGGAGATGGAGAAGGAGGTCGTGGGACCGCCATGGCTGGAGATTTTGAACAGCTTATCCATCCCTTTTTCAGGCAGGAGAGGCAGTTGTCCTGGGGCAGGGTGCTGGGCTCCTTCTCCCCCATCTCCTTGGTGCTGTGGTCACGGTGCAGGTGTCTGCACCCCTCTCCCCCTGCACACGCCGGTGTGGGAACCGTCCTGGTCTTGCTGAGACCCACTTCCACCCCTCTGCCCTCCCATCGCCACGGCTCAGTGCTCTAAAAATCACTGAGAACTTCGGAAAGGAGGGTGCCAGGGGAAATGAGGGCTGGCTGGCATTCGGGCGAGGTTATTCGCCCCGGGGCGGGCAGCAGCTTGCCAGCACCGGCTTCCCTCGGCGGCGCTCCTGTTTGCTCCCTGCAGCTGCCGGCGTTTCCCTGAGCTTCTCTCTGCACCTTCATCCGCTAAAACCACTTCGGAGAGATTTTTCCGGGGTCGGGACAGGCGGGTGCCCTCGCTGGCAGACAGCGGCAGGCTGCCGCGGCAGCCAGAAGCAGCTTGGCTCCTTCCCGAGGAAGGAAGGCAGCCGGGAGCCGGGGGGCCGGAGGATGCTCGCCGCGGTCCCCAGCCGCGGGGATGCGGGGTTGCTAGGAGGCAGGTGAAGGTGAAGAGGAGAGCGCTGCGGAGGACCGCAGGCCCAGGTACCGCCGCCGCAGCGGGGACGGGGGACGGCTGGGGGAGACCCTGCCCGTGCCGGGAAGCAGAGCCGGAGAGCGGGCGGCCGAGATCTGAGCCCCCGGGAAGGGAGATGGGAAAACCCAGGGGAGCCGGGGCGGAGGGAGCGAGCTCGGTTCTGCGGGCAGACGATGCGGGAGCTGCCGGCCGGCTCGGCCCTCCGCCAGCCCGGCTGCCACGGCTCCCTGCCTGCCCTGCCTTTGCCTTTGCCGGCGGAGGCCCTCGGCCGTGAGTAGCGAGGGATGCGGGGGGAGCGGGCTGGCACGGCGCGGTGAGGGTGCTCATCCTCCCGCAAGGGCGAGCGGAGTGATGCCGCCCGCCGCAGAGCCCGGGGGAGGCCGGGGGACCGGTGCCCTTGGGAAGCCGCCTGCAAGGGACGGGGGAGTGCCGCAGCCCGGGGCCGGGCGGGCCTGCAGAGATGCTGCCACCGCCGCTGCCCTTGGGATGCCTCTTGCCGGGTGCGTGCGGGGTGGCGGTGTCCTTGGGAGACCGCGCCGAGCCACCCCCAGCCTGCCCCCTCCTCCGCGGGGCCCCTGCCACGGTGGACCTGGCGGGGCGAGAGATGAGCCCTTGGCAGCCCACCCCGAGCCGGGAGCTGGCTCTTGCCTAAGGCGGATGAGAGGAGGAGGAGGAGGAGGAGGAAGGGCACAGGGAGCCTGGCGGGGGGTGAGCACCAGGGTCTCTGATCCGCCTTCCCCCTTCTCCTAGATCCGCATGTCAGACCAGAACAGCACCAACGATGGGGAGTCAGACCCCCAGCACAGCCTGTCTATGGTCTTCCTCCTCGTCCTCGTCTTCTTCATCATGGGGCTGGTGGGTTTCCTGATCTGCCATGTCCTGAAGAAGAAGGGTTACCGGTGCCGGACTTTCCGGGATGAGCTCGACCCAGATAACAAAGATGTGCTGGCGGAGCTCCAGGCCAGTGAGTGCTGGGGCGACGGGGGCTTGCTGGGGGCTCGGGCGCTGCCTTTCGCTGGCGTGGACCGATGCTCCTTAAACGTGCTTCTGGGGTGAGGGCTGGGGGTGGGAGGGTTACCCGTCACGTGCTGCTGGGTTGGAAAAAAGGGATGGGGTGGCGAGAGCAGCGCGGTGTTCCCTGGGGATTGGGAGTGTGCGGCCCGGAGAGCCCTCTGATCTGCCGGCTCCGCAGGCTGGCGAAGGCTGGTGGTGCCAGGGAGGTGGGAGCCAGCATCTGGACCTTCCCAAAGCGGCGTAACCACCAAGAGATGATTCTGATGGACAACCAGGACCTGCCGAATCCCCAGCGCCTGAATTATAACCCATGTTCCCTACAAGGAAAGTATCCCAAGCCAGGGCACGAGCTGTCCCTCTGCCCCTTTGGCATTAGGAGGTCCGGCACGGGGCCAGCGTGGTGTTTGCTATCAGTCACGTGCTTTTCTAGTCCCTCTTGTGCTCAGGCAGGCCGGAGGAATAGGGGTGTTTCCTTGGGATCTCTGCCCCAGGGGGACCTTCAGGGGTTTTTCCATCACTTCAGGCCGTCGTAAGCGGCTCTGGGGTAGTAGGATTGGGAAGTCACTGCAGCATCGAGCGTGGGTGCAAGCCAGAGCTGAGTCCAAGCAAGATCTGTCATTTAGTGTTCGCATGAGTCTCTGCTGAAATGGAGAAGACACGTTCCTCCGGCTGCTTCCTTGCCTGAAAACAGCCAAATGGTGCTACGTGACTCCTCTGGCTCCTCTATGCCATCGGCAGCGCTCAGAAGGGTCAGGACCTCCTGCTGCCACTTCTTGTGCATGGGAGGAAAACGCGGCTCCCTCAGCTTGCACACGGATGCAGCAGGAGCTTCCAGGCATCCTTGGATATGCTCCTCTGGCTTCAATGACTCGGCTGCACATGACACGGAGACAGCGTCTGAACCTTCCGGGGTTGGCTTTGCCCACTGGAATTGCCACAGCCCAAGGACACATCTCTGTAGGCTTCCAGGAGCGCAGCGGCAGCCCCTGACCATGCTCTTTGAGGCAGCTGCCTACCAGACCACAACTCTGACCTGCTCACAGGAACATACAACTGCAGCCCGGGCTGAAGGTCCAGCCAGCCAAGCCTCCTCCCTCCGAAGAGTGGCCAGAAGCAGGTTGCGATGAATGCTGGGGATGAATACCACAATGGAGCAGAAACGAGCCAAGTTTCCCCAGCACGCTCTTTTAAGCTTCTAACAGCTACAGCTCTGGGGCTTTCTCCACCAGAGATGGTTTCTCCGTATGTAACAGGCCCCAGTGGGTTTCTTTTCCGTGAACTTGTCCCGTTTACCCTTGGAGACTTTTAGCACCCGCAGCATCCTGCACCCATCCTGCACCCCCAGTCCAGGGCTGGACTGTCCCCACGAGGAGCCTTCTCTTTCAACTTGTTTTGAACCTGCCTCCCATTCGTTTCACGCGATGCTCCCCGGTTCTGAAGGAGCAACGCAACCCCCCTCTCCCTGCACACACGGCCGCCGTTTCAGCCATTTCTTTTCCAGGGCGAGGGATCCGGTGTTACCCAGGGGCTTTCGGGCGTGATGGGGGATACGAGGCTTCTCCGACCTCTCCGTCGATGAGGCTGCTCCTGGGGAGGGACTGGGAGCTGAGTGTCCGAATCGAAGCCCTCAGTGCCACCTTTTCTCTTTTTTCAGATGAAGAGGAGGAGCTGAACGAGGACACTGTGGAGAAAATTGTGAGATGCATCATCCAAAATGAAGGTGAGCATTTCCTAGGGCTGGCCCAGAAACTTCTGACTGCTTTGGCTGACACATTCCCTTTTTCCTCTCTCTTCAGCAAATGCGGAGGCCCTCAAGGAGATGCTGGGGGACAATGAAGGGGACATCCCAGTGCCAGTGCCCAGGTGAGGGAAGCCTATACCAGCTTGTGGCTCTTGCAGAGTACGGGAGAAGCAGCCTTTGGGTATCACTTTGGTCTGCAGACCCTGCAGCCAGCCCCTTTCCAGCTTGTTATAAAGCATCTTGCCCAAAGAAGTCCTGCTCCCCTGAGGGCTGCGATGAGTGCTTCACTCCACTGTCAAGGGGAATAGCCCTTCTCATTCCTGTCCTCACAGGAGGTCCCCTCCAGAGCTGCTGCTTCTCAGGGCTTGCCGCACTGAGACTGCACCAAAGTTGGGAAGACTCCTCCAGATAACACGACCTGTCATGTCCTTCTCCTATTGCAGCCTTTGTCCTCACCGTAACAGCCAGGATGGGGGCCCACCACATCACCACACAGTGCATCTGGGCTCCACGCAGGCCCCCTGCATCCACTGCAGCAAGAGGAAGAGGCACCCACTGCATCGGCAAGGACGGTCCAAGGATGGTAAAGGCAGGATGCATCCTGGAGAGACCACCGTCTTCTCAGTGGGCAGGTACTTAAATGAGCTTTGCCAGACATGGCCCATCTGCTCTGATGGACCAAGCGCTGCGGAGAGTCTTCTCAGTTCCCCTATTCCTTTCCCCACTTGCCCCACGCCAGGCACCCTCTTGCTCTTCCCCATTTAGATGCCCCAGTAGTAGCTCTGCAGTTGGGAGTCCCAAGAACCCAGGTACCTCCTGCACCTGGAAATGCCTGTGGTATGTGGCAGGCCATGACGCACCGGTGGCTTCTCTCCTCCTTCTCCGGGAAGTTGACTCAAGCCTGGCTTGTCCTGTTGACTCAGCGCTGGGCAGAGCCCCAAATCCACGTCCTTTCAAAGCCTGCTGTCCCAGCTACGTGCGAGCAGGGCTCTTGCTGCCCAACGGGGGCAGTGACCCCAGTTTTAGGGATCTCATTAGGAGGGGGAGGAGGTGACAGCAGGACCCAGGTGCAAGTTACCAGCCACCACCTCCAGAATGAAAGAGTGGCTATGCTCCTCCAGGTTGTTGCCTCCAGTGATGACTGTAATTAGATGCCACGGGAGGAATATAAGAATAGGGGAGTGTACCCAATACTTCCCACAAATACTCTTCCAGCCCCCACCTGATCTCACCTCAAGGGACTTCCTGAGCTGCCTGTGGTCTCTGCGTGGTCAGTAACCTTTAGTACAATCTGCAGGCCTGCCCGGGTTGCCCCATTCCCCAGCAGAAAGCATGCACAAGAGCTTTAGCAGGGTCTTCCAGGGCTCAGCTCCGTACCACCGTGGTGACTGGGGCAGGGTGACAAGCAACGGCTGCTCCCTGGATGGCTACCCCGGCGAGACACAAAGCTCTGCTGTGCTCAGGTCCTGCAGCAGGTCTTCATTCAGAGTCTAAGCCTTGGTGAAGCTCCACGTTGTGGTCCAGAGAGTCCTTTCATGGTGATGTTGAGCCAGAGTGGGCATCAGGGGGTCTGGGTTTTTCCACCATCACAGCTAGGAGTCTCAGTAGGGAGGTGAACTGGTGGCTTTATGGGGAGCTGGTAAAGGGGAGAGGCATGCCAGACCTCCCCATGCTGAACTCCAGCTAAGATCACACCTTCTGGAGACCGACAGCTTCTGGCTTCCTCTTTGCCCGTTGCTGTCGGCTGTCCTTGGTTTAAGGGGTGGTGTTTGGTAAGCCAGATCTCTGCACAATTGCATATTCATGGCTAATCTCATTCCCTGGCCGTTTCCCAGCTCCATCCACTCCTCTGTGTCCTTCGTCCATGCTCTTCTCAGTCTGCTCTCACTCACCTCTGAGTGCTGGAGAAGGTGGTCTTCTTTCCTAAAGGCACTTTCCCTCAAATCTTGGTTTCCTCTCTTTATACTTAATATCCCGCGTCACATCAGCCTTCTCCACGGGACAGTCATTACATTTCTCCAAGGTTATGTTTTAAAAGTTTTTGCTTCCCAAATCTCCTTGCTGTGAGGTCCAACTGCTAAGGGGCCTATGTGCCCACGAGGTACAAAACCACCTTCAAATTCTGGTTCTCGTTTCCAAGCTGGTCCCTTTGCTCTTTCAGATCCTGGATGACTTTTCTGGGACTGCCCCTGCTGTGTCTTACTGACTGTGAATATCCTCACTGCACAAAATACCGCGGGTCATGACTGATCCTACACACAAGCTCCTTTAACCCAGCTCTTCTGTTGCGATCCTCAGGTCTTGTTCCTCTCTTTTTTTTGCTATTGCTTTTGTTTCGGACGCAGTGGTTGAAAGTCCATCCCCCTTCCCTGTTACCTACAGCTCATTGGCCGAGGCTGGTCTCCAGCTGGTAGGCACAAGCCCATTGCTAAAGGAGTGGAAAGAAGTGAGATTAGTGGAGGTCCACCAAGACCACCAGGGGCTGGAGCATGTGGCGTGTGAGGAGCTGCTGAGGGAATGGGGTTTGTTTAACCTGGAGAAGTCTAAGGGGGGGATCTAAGGGCTCTCTAAAACTACTCAAAGGGGTGGGGGCAGTTTAAATGAAGATGTAGCTAGACTCTTCTCAGAGGTGCAAAAGGCAATGGCCGCAAGTTGCAATAACAGAGATCCGGATAAGACTTTAAGAAAAACTATCACCCTGAGAATGGTGCAGCCCTGGGACAGGACCCAGAGGAGTGGATGGATCTCCATCCTTGCAGATTTCCAGAACCTGACTGGACGGGGTCCTCGGCAACTTGATGGAGGGTGGGAGTGGCCCAGTTTCGAACAGAGGGTTGGACTGGAGACCACTAAGGGCTTTTCCCACCTATATTATTCTATACTTCGGAGGTCATCAGTGTTAGATGATCTGTACTCTCATATTATTGAATGATTTGCCATCTGTCTTAAGGCTTTCCCTAAGCCAGTTGTCAGTGGCAGAGCTCATCTACCAAAGCATCTGCGTCTGACCCTCCATCCTTAGCCCCATCAGCTGCAGCATGTCATGTCCTATCGAACCAAATGCCTTCGCCAACGCTCTCCTGCCTTTCCCCTCACCATCCAGAGGTTGGTTACGTTACCTCTTGTGCCCCCTCCAGTCCGAACCCTGCCTGCTCCTTTGAATCCGTTCCCGGCTCTTCCAGGCTGACATTGCTCAATAGCGTTACCAAGAAATGATCCTGCCACTCGTGCCTCCTCCCCGTCCCTCTTCGTGACTGGAATGTTCTCTGGTCTTCCCGAATCGCAGTGCTGGTGCCATGTCTCCAAATATCTGGATAGACCTGAAAGGTCACATTTGCCGCTGTTGGACCTGACCCGAGCAGTCCTGTGGGTACCTTGTCCAGAGCTGGAGAACTTCTTTTCTTGACCCTTCCAATCATGACTTCCAGTCACGGGCAGCACTTCTGACTGCAATGCTGAGGGGTCTGTAGCCCAATCGTCAGTCTGGTGGCTGTCTCCTTCATCTCTGGCTTCTCATCTGGGATCTGTTCTTACCTCTTGGACCTTTCTTGTCAACTTCTTCCTTCAGAATGGCCGAACTGCCATCTGCTTGACCTTTGGGTCTTGTTCTTCTTTCAAACCCAGCAGTGCTTGAACTTTGCTGCTGAAATTGCAGCTGAGCCTCAGCAGAGCCAGGGCCATCTCAAGCTGCTTCGTGCGTGACTCAAGTGCAGGGAGAGCGGTTGCTGGGTGAGTCATGGGCTGCATGAAGTCTCTGACGTGGGATCCGCGTTCTCTGGCTGGTGGACACCAGCTCACCGTGGAAGAGATTTCCCGTCTGCTGGTCCAGCAGTGGCTTGCATTGCTTACGAAGAGGAATCACAGCATTAGTCACAACCAGCTCACTTGCAATTCAGACTTTTAGGCTTTGCCTACACGTTACCCGTCACAAATCCCAAAGTTATGGTAGATCCCTAACTCCTCTCTTCTCCCCAGGTGCAATGTTGCATCACCTCTGATTATAAATGCACCTTTTGTGGGTGTCAGACCAACTTCTGCAATTGTTCTCCTGCCTACCCTGGAGCTCTGAGCTATTACCTGGTACGTGGTGGAGCCTTGGTGAACCACCTAGGTACCATCCATCACTCCAGGGGATGGCGCACAAGGTGCTCTGGCAGATTTTAGCCAAACAACTTCCCTGGCTTTTGATCCCTGTACCCAAATACAGCTCGCCCTACCAAAACCCTCTCCCTGCCTTCACTTAGGGTGCACTGCCTGCCAAAAACTCTGGCTTTTGTTCCCCTGATGGCGGTTGGTCACTGGGTGCAACATCCTCGTGGTTCTGCGTGGCCGTCCCTTCCTCACCAGGCTCAGATCGTTTGCATTTCACCTGAGTTTCTGTACAAGCTCCTGTTTGTCCAGGTTGCATCTCGGAGCGTTTCTAAGAGCTGTGACCCATCTTGCCGCATGGACGACAGGCTGGCAGGATCTGCACCAGCCAACATCTGGATTCACCTTTTCATCCTTCTCTTTCTGTTTGTTTTGCCACAAACGAAAGGAAAAATGGGGTTAAGTCGGTGGGGGCATGGCTAGAGTGGGGGTCAGTGGTGTTGAATGGGTCTGAAAGGTTGGAGGTCAGCACCAGTCCAGGACAGAGAGAGGAGAACCGAGGCTGGGGGTGCAGGCAAGCTGGAAATACAGCTGGGGGAGAGGAGGGAAGGGATTTTGATCCACCCTGTCCCCATTCCAGGTTTCGCGTCACACACATCGGGAAGAAACCCGCTTTCCACGAGCAGCAGGATGGTCCCCTGCCCGACGGCAGCCGGGAGCCGAGCACGGAGGAGCTGGAGCACAGCAGCGACCGGCTCCAGCGGGAGCGGGTTCGCAATGGGACTGCCCCCGCGGGTGGCCTGCAGAACGGAGCCGTCCAGAAGGGTGCCCAGAGCAGTAAGGGTGGGGAGCAGAGCCGCTCCACCACCCCAGCCCCGAACACACCAGCCAGCTCCGGCACTCGCGACAGCAGGCGGGCGGGCAAGGGGTCCGGCGTGGCAGGCTCGCTGCAGGATGCTGGCACTGCTCCCGGCAGCACGAGCCGCCAGAGGAAGCTCCTGAGCCATCGGGTGCTGGGAGGGTCAAGTCCCAGCATCCCAGGAGAGCTGGTGCAGGAAGGAGCCAGCATCTGCCTGGAGGAGACCGGACTGGGGTCGGCAGATGAAGTGTCGGATATTCACGGGAGCCTGAGTCTGCACGAACAGGCTGATGAGTTGGGAAGAGATGAGAGCAGCAGAAAACTGCCCAGAGCAGAGGACATGGGGCAGCAGGTAGGTTCCTCCTCTTCCTTGTCCCCCTGGGCCGGAGGGTTTGAAGGGTTATGGCACAGCACCCCAAGTCCTGCCGCCGACAAGATCAACCAGCCCAAGCGCGGTGGCGTGAGCTGTGCAGCGGGGACAGGCGAGCCGAGGCTTGCGCCAGGCTGACTGCGGCGTGGGACCTGCCCTGTCCTGCCCACCCTGTTTCTGCTTACCTTTTTGGATGGCATTTTCCCATCCGTTTTCTAATGTCTTTCTAATTTCTAATGCCCCCGAGCCACCATGACAGTTCCCACCCTGCCGGTACCCACACTGCGAGGGAAAAGGCAGGTCACCGGTTGACTTGCACGGGGGATGCTGTAGACCTGCTGCCAGCTGCCTCTCGGGCAAGGGATGCATTTTCCTTCGTGGTTGGGCTCTTTGGGGACATCCATTGGGATCACTTTTTCTTGACCTGGGGGAGCTCTGCTGCTGCACATAGCTTGGTCTCTCCAAAACCGTAGCCTGACTGCAGTGCTGGGGCTCAACAGGGCCAGCAATGTACAGGCAGGGTCAGATGTCTCCAGGAGCCTTTCTTGCCTTGAAGTCTAGGAAATGGTGAAGCCAACTGGTCGTTTCTTGGTTGTTCTTCCCTGCTTCAGAGGGGCTGGTGCTGGTTGTGCTCAGAGAGGACAGCCCATCCTGGCTGGAGCTCGCAGCACCTTGGTATCTCCCAACCTTCCCATATGTGGTTCTGCAGTTGGGAGAAGACCTTGCTGGAGGTGCTCCAGGGCAGCACTGGCGAGGACACCCTTTGCTTGGCCACCGATGGCCCCTGATTTGGGGGAATTGCTCCCTACCACTGCCTCCGGGCTGTTACCACTGAGCAAATGATGCTGTTGGTGGTGGTAGCAGACACCCAA